>NC_058406.1:178129637-178385549 GCF_002201575.2 Neomonachus schauinslandi | reverse complement strand
TATCTATCTATCTATCTATCTATCTATCTATCTATCTATCTATCTATGTATCTATCTATCATCTATCTATCTCTATCATCTCTATCTCTATCTCCATCTCCCTGTCTGTCTCTCTCTATTACTGAATTTGAAGAAGCAAGCAGCCATCATGAATCCCTACAGCCATAGGAAATAAATTCTGCTCACAACCCAAAGGAGCTTGGCAACAGGTCCTTCCCCAGTCAAGCCTCTGGTGAGAACCCAGCTCTGGCCAACACTTCAATTCCAGCCTTAAGCAGAAGAACTAGCTAACCTGAGCCCAGGCTGTTGAATCACAAAAACTGTGAGATGATAAATGTATGTTTTTTAAGCTGCTAAATTTGTAATAACTTGTTGGAAAATTCATACAAATAGTGAGGCTATAGATACTAAGTAACTTGTCCAATGCCCCTTACTAGAAAGTGTTAGAGCTGTGATTCAGAGCCCTCTCTTTCTGACTGCAGAGATGGCCTTCCCACGGCAGCTGCCCACTGCAGGCTCATGTGCTTCTCTGACTCAGACCAGCTGGGACCAGATTCACTTCCATACAGTCTGACTCCAAAGCCCAGAGTGTTAGCTGGTGATCTATTCTTTCCAGAAAGTGGTTCTCACCCCTGACTGCACAGTACTGTCACCTGGGGGAAGGTTAAAAACCGGGCTAGCATAGGGCTCACTCAGAGCAATTAAATTAGGAGATTCATGGGTTGGGAGCAGTCACTGGCTTTTGGGAATTTTAAGATCCATAGGTGATTTTAATTTGCAACTTTACAAACTCCTGTTCCAGGACACAGGATGCTTAGAAAATCCATTTCAGCACTACATCTGGGGAGAAGGTCCTTGCTAAAACATAATTTTCAGGATAAGGTATGCTCATAACTGGCATCATAGTTTTCTACTGACACAAACATTTTTTTCTATATCCAGCTCTTCTTGCCTAAGGAGGGCAAGGCCCCATTCAGCCTGTGCTTAGCTGCTACCAGCCATTTTCCCCATGTACTCTGATAAATGCTGCTAGACAAGAAAAAGAAAAGATATAGAGGGGTGATGTGAGTTCAGGGAATGAGGAGGATACCTCACAAAGAGGTCAGAAAGTTACTGATGAATGAGAGAGGCAAGGGCCAATGAACATGAAACCCCACTGCCTGTCATCATCAATGAAGATGAGGCCTGATAGCATCACTCCCAGTGTGTCTAGAAGTCTCAGACACCCACAAGTGTTCTCTCTTCCTACACAGGTAAATGGTTCCCAAGAAATGGCCTGCCTGCTTCCTGCCCATCACCACTCCCCCATAATTGAACCCCAGGGGCCTATTCTAAGCCATACTCTGTCTTGTCCACCTCCTCTCCAGTAGCCTGAAGGCCAGAACACAACCTGCTGCACCTTCTAGACCCTGATGCAAGTAAAAATCACAAACATGTTCTAGATCCAAAAGGTGTCTTAGGAGAGAGAGGTGTGGAATGAATGTGAGTTGAAGGCCAGCTGTGTACCAGGCACTGCACTAGAATTTTGCATGCATGCTCTCATTGATTCTCTCAGTCTACCTCTAATAGTTGCTCTAAGCTCTTTGACCCACTTTGCAGATGAGGAAATTGAGGCTCAGAGTCCACTTGCCCAAGATCTCCCAGGTAGTTGGTGGCAAAGACTTGAAATCAGATTTCCTGATTCTTGTATTCCTTTCCCCTCCCATCTCTCTTTTCCTGCATAGAAAAACATAGCAACTAGTGCCTTTTTTTCAGGGCACCCCCAGATAAATATTGTACTCCAATTTACAGTATGGCACTGGTCCTAAGTGCTGGGAACAGTAGAGCCAGGTGAATCCAAGCTTGGCATAATTCTTAACACCCATGGCTAGTAAGTGATCTTCTGTTTTTCCTCTCAAAGCCCCAAGATGCTATGCAGTTTTGAAATTATAGCTAATAGCTGGTAACCCCTGAGAACTTATTAGGGTGCTCTTGACCATCCTCTGTCCCTGCAGAGGGACACTTTAATGCTGATCACTTTCCACTGGAATAATTGGTTTCCTTATAATGCCATAAATATCTTGAAGGCAGACCTGAATCTTGGGTTACCTCGGTACCTTGACAAGGGGCTCAGTACAAAGTAATTACTCAGTAAACATGTATTGAATCAAGGACTGAGTGAGCGAATATAAAATCCAGGAGCATTTAAAGATAAATGCAGAGTCCAAGGAGGGAAGGGAATTGCTAAAACAATCAGCCATGATGACCGTTGTTTCCAGAGCACAGCTGGGCAGACAGATGTGTCTCCACCATGCTAATGCTAACATGGGGCACACTTTTTTTTTTTTTAATCTCTCATTTTGGAAACTTGAAACCACTAAGTGTTTCCATTCTAATGAGATTTCCAAAAGGAGAGGGGAAAAAAATCTAGAATAATCGGGGCTGTATCATGCTGGGGGAAAAACAGCATGGAACCCAGATCTGACTTTGTGTCTATGTGTTTGGCTCTCAAAAGGAACAGTGGAGCCATTTGTAGGAAGGTGCTAATGAGATAAGAAAATATAAGATGTTTACACCTTTTGGTTTGGGTCTGAAAGCACCATTTTTTTCATGTGAATGTGAAAAGTCTCCAGGGCATGGTGAGAAAAGTAAGTAATACACCAATTACACATTGGCATTTTTCCCACTGTCTTCAGCCTGAAGGCAGTTGAAAAGGCTGGAGTCTGATTCGGCCATCATGGAGGCGGAGAAGGTGAATGACTTCTTGGGATAATTTCCAAGCTGCTGGGAAAACTTGCTCCTTTTCTCCTAAAACCTTTGTCCCTCAGCTGGAGGTCCCTTAAGAGGTACCTTGTATTTTGGTGCAGGGCTTTATTCTCTTTTAAAATGCAAATCCCAGGTGCCATTTTATTCCTTTTAAACTAGCAAGTCCATTAGCAAAATGGTAATAACCATCGCTGGTAAAACTGGGTGAAAATAAGGTCCTTATATGTTCCTGGGGACAGTGTAAAGTCATGTATCCTTTTAGAATAATCCGGAAGAATGTATCAAGGTTCCATACAAATGTTCAAAGTCCGGATATACTGGAGATTTTTTCTAGGGAATTGATCCTCAATGAGGAAAAACTATATGCACAAAGATATTTACTCTAGCTTTATTTATAATAACACAGAACTGGAAGCAATATAAACCTAAATATCTAGCAATAAGATACTAGTTATATATATTTCAGTGCATTGATGTCATTGAATGCTGCTCTTTCATTAACCATGATTGTTTTGAATATTTCATAGCTAAGTGGAAGAATATTTATGCTTTAATAAGATAAAATGTAGAACATAATGTTGTGACAAAGCAATATGTAAAAATTGTATATGCCTGTGTCCTTGGGCTGGAGAGGGGACAGCGGGGGGGTGGGGGAGAAAAGAGTTGATTTGTTAGGCTTAGAATGAAATATGATGATTCTTTTATTTCAGTCTGCATCGTTCGCTTCAGAATGTCTTCTGTGAATTGAGTCTTTTAAACTCAAGAGGACTGGAAATGTCCAGGATGAGGGATCTGATTGTAGGCAAGGTGACCAGAAACCGATGAGAGGTGGGAAAATGTTGTTGGGTTGTTGATGGAGAGCTGGAAGCCCCTGGGAGCAGAGATGACAGGGGAAGGAAAGGGGTGTCCTAGAGCACACGCTCTGGACTGTAGACTCTGGACTACATGCTCCAGGTCTTCTCAGAAGGTCCTTATGCCCAGATGGAAGACACGTGAGGCAGGACTAGAGAAACAATGTTGGCGTCTACTGTGAGCCTAGGACAGATATGCCCCTCTCCTTCTGGAAGGAAGGAAGGGGAGAGGGGAACCATGCAGACTGTTTGCCATTCCCCCATCACCTTCTCCCCTTCCACCCTCATAGACCAAAGACTCTCTCCAGGCAGGCTTGAGGAAGGGGAGCTGGGGAGCCTCTACTGGACCTTTCTAGCCCTCTTGGTGAGAGAGCAGTGACCCTACACTGCAACATCTATAGGTGCAGCTACTCTAGACAGTTTCTGCTCTGGCCTCCCTTGAAGCCGGTGCTGTGCCCAGTACCTGCAGTCACAACCACATTACCATTGAGCACACCTGGAACCTCCCACCTACCTGAGTGTGCCTCCAGGGACTTTGCAGCCTTCATCATCAGTCTGTGCTGCAGTCCTGCAAGTTGGACATTGGTGTTACCAATGCACAAATGAGGGAGCTAAGAGAGATGAAATAACTTTGCCCGGGTCACAAAAACTTGAACAGGAAGGGCTGGGGATCTAAGGCAGTCTCTGATGGTCAAGTGCATGCTCTCCCCACTACTGCCTTTAGTGCTTCATTCATATAGGTGCTTCAGAAATGCACATATAAGAGCTCTGCACCCCCATTCTGTTTCATGGTTGGGGGAGGGAGGGTCCTCACAGTACCCAGCAACTCTCTGACACCAGCCGGTGACCTACAGTTTAACTCAATTCTGACACCATCTACCTGAAGACAGCATCAGATTCCATAGTTGAAGGGCTCAGTCCTATAAGACCACCTCCCGGCCCATTTTAGGCACCAATCAAAAATCCAGCTTGTCATCTGTGCTCATGGCTATATAGATTGGAGATTCCAATGACCCCCTCCTTGGGTTCCATTAATTTGCCAGATCAGTTCATAGAAACAGAAACATTTGACTAGATTACCAGCTTATTATAAGAGGATAAAATTTAGGAACAGCCATGGGGAAGAGATGCACAGGGTGAGATATGGGAAAGCCACAGAGTTTCTGTGCCCCCTCCAGGCACACTGCTGCTCCTCCCATGTTGGCCAACCCAGAAGCTCTCCGAACCTAGTCCTTTGGCGTTGTTATGGAGACTTCATTACATAGGCATGATTGATTAAATCATTGGTCATCTGTGATTGAACTCAATTTCCAGCCCTTCTGCCCTACCCAGAGGTTGGGTGTAGGGACTGAAAGTTCCAACCCTCTAACCACGCAGTTCATTCTCCTGGCCACCAGCCCCCACCCATAGATGGGTCCAAAAATCATCTCATTCAACAAAAGACACCTTGATTGCTCTCATCACTTAGGAAATTAAAAGGGGTTTGGGAGCTCTGTGCCAGAAACTAGGACGAAGACCACATGTATTTTTTATCCTCAATCACAATATCACAGCATAGTAGGTGCTCTGCAGGTGTTTGTTAAATTAAACATCTTCTTGAGGTTGTTCAGTATCATTCCTATGGCAGCTTGGATGTCTCCAGAAGGATGGATTCAGACCTCAAAAATACCACCCACAGTGTGAAACAAAGACTGTTTTGTTCACAAAACTGATTGGACTTTTAGTTGAGGCTTATGGATTTTTAATCATGCCTTTGTTTTTCCCACCCTATAATGTCATGCAGACTCCCGCAACAAAGCAAAGTAACCCCCTGCTGTTTCTCTTCTGATTTCTCAAGGTTTACTTTCTTATCTCTTTTGATGGTGAGCACCACCCAGCCCCATCCAGCTCTCTGATACTATGCGTCCTATGATAAGGTCTTGAAGAAATTATGAAAAAGTCAATAAAAATGGTCTTGGTAAAGTGGCGCAAGTGGAAATGTAGCTTTGCATTTTCTCCAACATTCTAGGATCTGCTTTCCTAAATGGGCATAAAAGAAATACTGTATTTTTTTTCCCCTGGGGATGCACTGTGCATGCAGGAAAGCTTTGTAAGATGATAGGATCTAATCAGCATGGTTGAAAGCTGTGAGAGAAAATGAGTGGGGTCTGCACTTCAGGCATGGGAAGGGGTTTGCAAGTGACTGATGTTCACTGGTGTTCACTCTTCACCCGCAAAGGGATCACAGCACCCTGGCACAGGTTCACAGTGGCATTTTATTAGCCTCATTGTATTAATGAGGAAACTGAGGTTTTCAAAGGCAAGACAATGTGACCAAGTACATATGGCTGGAAATGTAATCCAGAATCCAAACACAGCTTAGCCTACCTCCTAAGACCTTTTTCTTTCTAATGAACCAAGTTGTTCAGATGACGCTAGACTGTGTGCATATGGTGGGTGGGGAGTGATGGAAATGAGGCTGGGAAGGAGGCTTGCCCTCCCAGGAGGGATTAGAAGGGAGGCAGTGGAGGGCCATAGGAGTGCTGTCAGGAGACCACCAGAGTGATCAGAGGGAAAAACGATGTGGCTTGACAAGGGCATTGGTCATAGAAACAGAGAAGTAGACCAGATGTCTGATAGTACATCAGAGGAAGAATGGGTATAATTTGCTGAAGGAGTGGGAGAGTGAGAAGGGCACTCTGCACTCTGGCTGCAGATCCCCAGGGCACCTGCACACCTTACCCCAGTGAGTACTCATCACAGCTCTGTGGGAAGCCCTTTGCATCCTCATCTCTAAGTCTTCAAATAAAAGAGCTGAGGCTCAGAAAGTTGGAGCATCTTGCTGAAAGTTCTACAGCTCACAAGAGGAATCCAGATCCAAACCCAGGTCATTATAAACAGGGGTGCCTGTTAGTTTCAAGTCCAAAAAAGGATTAAAGCCTGGCAGACTTCAGAACATGGATGCGATTCCCAAATCTCAGCTCCTGACTCCAGCACTCTGCTAGCTTAGGTGAGCCCCAGGAAGTCTCATTCCATGAAAATATGGGAGCTTTAGTTCCAGCAAAATGTGTGGAGAGTCAGACAAACTCAGAGTTATAACATCGCCAATAAAACTAGGAGGTCTTGGACCAAATAAACCATGGACCCAGACTTGAATTGGTGTGCCCCACGAGTGCTGGGGACAGAGGATCTACCTCCAGCCCTTCCGACACACCTGAGTCATGTGTTAGCACCTTGTCCTGGTCAAAGGGTTTCCGAGGACTTGGTTATAAGGCAATGTTACCTACCTCTGTTTCATCAATTCTGAGTGCATATTTTCCCCCATTTTAACATCTCTGAAATGAGGATGTGAAGTACAATCAGTGGCTGTCATAATTTATTTGGCAGCTTCCTCTTTTTCTTTTTAGTAGTTTATACAATTACGTGTCTTACAATTAATAGTGTCACTTGGTAGTTACCCAAAGATGGCATGTGTTTGAAAAATTCCAAATATATTGTATTAATGACAGTTTCTTCCCATTGAGAACTTACAAATTCCCCAGGCTTTGTGTTTTACAGAATAATAGAAAATAACCATCATATTAATAATAATTGCTAACATTTATTAAGCAAGGCCTAACATTTTATTATCCCATTTTACAGATGGAGAAAGTGAGGCACTTCAGTCCTCACAGCAACTCTGTGAGGTTGAATAATTATCCCCATAATGAATTCAAGGGATTGGAGGGCCCGATAGGTTAAGTTACTTACCAATGTCACACAACGGTAAGTAGTGTAGTAAAAATTTAAACTCATTCCATGCCTGATTCCCAAATGTATGCTCCCAATTATAAATATTTGGTAAATGGGCAAATTGGAAGGAAACTGCTAATTACTGAGTGTCCATGCCTGCCTTTCAGCATTTTATATGTTACGTCATTGAACTCTCGTAGGTAACTAGCACTTCATTCCCTGTAGATGAGGAGCCAGAAGCACAGTGGTAAGGGGAACCCGAGACCCTGACGTGTCCGGCTCCAGGGCCCAGACTGTTCCCCGACAGGAGGTCCTCATGACATTTGGTCAGGTCATGGAGAAGTTTGCCTTGTAGCCCAAAGTCATGCAGTTAGTACCATCCACAGAAATGCTCCTGGGACAGCAATAGTGAGTTCAAACAGGGCTGTTGCCTTGTTTAAAAACCACTAATAAGGGGCGACTGGGTGGCTCCAGGCAGTTAAGCATTGGACTCTTGTTTTTTTGCTCAGGTCATGATCTCAGGGTTGTGGGATCAAGCCCTGCATCAGGCTCCACACTCAGCTTGGAGTCTGGTTGTCCCTCTCCCTCCCCCTCTGCTCCTCCATACATGCATGCTCCCTCTCTCTCTCTCTCTCTCAAATAAATGAATACATCTTTAAAAAAAAAAAAAACATTAATAAGAGGGACACTCAAGAAAAACGCATGGTAGCATACCAAAAAACTTACATAGATGTTTCTAGAGGCAGATTCACCATGAAACTAATGAAGCTTAAGCAGTGGCCTTGTATGAGTTTTTATTCAGTATAAGTATTTATTATTTGTATTCTTTCCCCTAAATTTTTTTCTTTTTCTCCATAAACCTGCATATGTTCTTATTGTATTCCTCTAATCGTGTGAAGTAATCTGGTATCGAACTCAACAAAGGTGTTTTTAAGATTAAATTCCTTTTTGGGGTACCTGGGTGGCTCAGTCGTTAAGCGTCTGCCTTTGGCTCAGGTCATGGTCCCAGGGTCCTGGGATCGAGCCCCGCATCCGGCTCCCTGCTCAGGGGGAAGCCTGCTTCTCCCCCTCCCACTCCCCCTGCTTGTGTTCCCTCTCTCGCTGTGTCTCTCTCTGTCAAATAAATAAATAAATAAAATCTTAAAAAAAAAAAAAAAGATTAAATCCCTTTTAAGTTTTAAAATATTTTTTCTGCCTCATGTTAGATGTGGAATGTATCTTCAGATGATCCTGGTGGGGTTAAATTGCTCTTGGCTCTTAGTGTAGGTCAGGAGTTGGGGAACTTTCTCTTAAAGGGCCGGATAGTAAGTATTTTAGGCTTGTAGGCCAGACAGCCTCTCCTGCAGCTATTCACTACAAAAGCAGCCACCAATAATATATAAACAAGTAAGTGTGGCTGTGGTATAAAAAAAGAAATTATTTACAAAAATAGGCAGCCAGCTGTATTTGGCCCGAGGGCTGTAGTTTGCTAACTCCTGGTTTAAATGGTCAAAACCGGCATCTACTACATTACACACGAATGGATTTATAGGTTGGTGTGGATAGGGTATAGACAGATATAGATATAGATTTGTGTGCGGTTATTTATGTATGATATTTTTGCCTCATTTCAAGAATATGGAAGTTTTTAAAGACAAAGTTTTTCTTTTCCCTATGTATTATTAATGTCAATTTTTCTACTCTTCTCTGTGAGCATAAGAGGAGAAGGAAGGTGGGTAAGAAAGCAGCACCTGCTGAATGCCTGATGTTTGCCAGAATTCTAGGCGTTTCACATAATGTGATTCTCTTCTAACCCCATGCCCATCCCATGAGGCAGATTTAGAGAGTCCCTTTATTCTGCAGTTAATGGGAATTAGTGAAAATCTACTTGAAGAGAATCTGCTGGAAATGGGACCAAACCTCATACCAAACAGCAAAGAAAATATCTCATTAGTACTTTATCACAAAAAAATATTAAAATACAAAAATGTGTTTATTGTATCTCATGATTAACAAAATAGAGGTTATAATTGCAACTATGCTCTAATTTTTAGAATGAACAAAGACTGAATCGAGTGTTAATTTGAGGGTATATTTTCTATGCCCAAATTATATGATATTACAATATGACTTTACATTTTATCTTCTCAGCATTTGGGGGGAAGGATTGTATGAGACTTTTAATCCTTTGAAGTATCAATTGATTTGTCTTTCATTGTTGGAGTAAGATTGTCACTTGTTAATGGCTTTGCTGTATTTAGAACATCTCTCCATCATCATGTCCATCAACTTCATGAAATTTTGCATCTTCTGTAAGTTTTGCCTTTTCACTCTGCAAATAGTTCACATTGTACTACTGGGTGATATACCTGATGGAGAGGCAGGGACGGACCCTCATAGCCATGCACACCAGGTTATAAACTGCTGTGAAATCATCAAGGATGTTTGCATGGAGACTTTATTAGAGAAACGGGTTTTGGTTATGGGGATTTTTGCTGCCCTGTGCAGTCTCTCTTAACCATAAAGACTGGGATAAAGAATAAGATAACAAAAACCCCTTGCATTATAGATGAGAAACTGAGGCTCTGAAAAATAAACCTATCCAAAGTCATCTAGTTTCTAGGTGGCCAAGATCCAGATCCTGCTTCATCAGTATCAGTTGTCTATTACTACATAACAAACTACCACAAAATTTAGCAGCTTAACACAACACACATGTATCATCTCAGTTCCTGTGGGGCAGGTATCCAGGCATGGCTTACCTGAGACTTCTGCTTGGGGTTTCTCACAAAGACCACACAATGAAGGTGTCAACCAGGGCTGAGGTCTCATGAGAAGGTGTGACTGGTGAAGGATCCTCTTCCAAGCTCCCTTTTGTGGGTGTTCCAAGCTCCCTGGGGGCTGTTGGTTTGAGGGTCTCTGTTCCTTACTGGCCATAGGCTGAAGGTCACCCTCAGTTCCACATGGGCCTCTCCTCCAGGTCAGCTTCTGTCATCAAAGCCAGCAGGAGAGAGAATCTACCAGCAAGATAGCAGTCACTGTGATTCAAAGAGGCTGTTGGACTGATTCGTAGGAAATAAGGAAATCCCTGGCACATAGTGGGTGCTTTACGTTTGGGGCATTTCTGTTGAGGGTCAGTAGGATTTTGATATAGACTGAGGGGTTGTATTTCCTGCTCAAGAGCAAGAACCAAGGGTGCTGACTGAGGATCAGGACCTGTGGGCTTACTGTGGCGCCAGCAACACCTGCTCTGTTAGAGGATTCGGTTCTGCCTCCTCCTGGCCAGGGAGAGCGTTTCTACATATCTCCACTCAATGGCACACAGACAGGGATCCCAAGGAGGAGAATCCAGTGGTCAGCTCCTGCCTTCTCCGAAAGCTGCCTGTGAGCAGCTGTAATTGGAGCAGGAACCAGCTGGGATCTTGGGGAACTACCCAGAAAGGGAACTGAGAGTCTCTCTTCCCAACCTGGGAGTCCAGAGGAGAAGGGATGGGCTTGTCCTGCCGAGGCTGAACTGCGAGCCGGCAGCCCCCTCCCCGGTCTCCGGCTGGCTGTGCCCTGCCTGTTCCCGCAGTGTCTCCCTGCGGGCCCCGTGGCCACTCTTGGCACTAACCCCTACTCCTGTTGTGACCCCACCACCTGAGCCTGGAGGCTCGGTTCCTCATCTGTAAAATGGGGATGTAAATATAATGATGACTGAGACCCCACCCCACAGGAGTACATGAGAAAATGATGCACAAATGATTAGATAAATTCTAGAGTTTTCACCGCCTGTTTGTCGCACCCCGAGGGGAGCTGGTAGGTAATCCTTGGCTGTTAGGCACTCATTCCCAGCGGGACCAGCTTTGTTCCTGTAAGGAAGTCCAGGCCTGGCTGAGAAGAAGCTGCAGGGAATCCCGGGTGCCACTGTGCAGAGCTGTGACCCAGCAGAGGTTTGGTGTCAAGGGGCTTGGACATTACACTTGAGACTCCAAGTACAGCTGCGAAGCAGCCTCCCTCCCACCCTCCACAACCCCAGCCTGGGGGGAGGATGCAGAGGTTTCGGGTGGAAGCACATAGGAGGTGGTGTGTGATTTAAGGGCGTGTCTGAGACCCTTGACCCTGACTGACCTCGTTCACTAAGATAGCCAGGACCCCGCAGATAGGAGGACAGTTGTTGGCTCTCCCCCAGACTCACATCCGCCACAGACCCTGGCCATCCTGCAGGCGCTGGGAGGAGGAAGAGTGTGGGCAAGGAGCAGAGGGAGGAAGGAGAGGGGAAAGGAGGAGAAGTCAGGGAAAGTCGAGTGAAGGAGACAGGGACGGCTGCAGAGCAGGAATCTAAGTGACATGGCTAAAATCAACAACACAAGACACAACAGGTGTTGGTGAGGATGCAGAGAAAGGGGAACCCTCCTCCACTGTTGGTGGGAATGCAAGCTGGTGCAGCCACTCTGGAAAACAGTATGGAGGTTCCTCAAGAAGTTAAAAATAGAGCCACCCTATGATCCAGCATTCACGCTGTTGGGTATTTGCCCAAAGAATACAAAAACACTAATTCAAACATGCACCCCTATGTGTATTGCAGCATTATTTACAATAGCCAAACTATGGCAACAGCCCGTGCCCATCGATAGATGAATAAAGAAGATATGGTCTATATATACAACGGAATATTTCTCAGCCATAAGAAGAATGAAATCTTGCCATTTGCAACGACATGGGTGGAGCTAGCGAGTATAATGCTAAGCGAAATAAATCAGGCAGAGAAAGACAAATACTATATGATTTCACTCATATGTAAATTTTTTTTTAAAGATTTTATTTATTTGAGAGAGAGAGAATGAGATAGAGAGCATGAGAAGGGGGAGGGTCAGAGAGAAAGGCAGACTCCCTGCTGAGCAGGGAGCCCGACGCGGGACTCGATCCCGGGACTCCAGGATCATGACCCGAGCCGAAGGCAGTCGCTCAACCAACTGAGCCACCCAGGCGCCCCACTCATATGTAAATTTAAGAAACAAAACAAAAGGGGGAATAAAAGAAAGAGACCCCAAAAAAAGCGCAGAGTCTAAATTCTAGAGGACAAACTGATGGTTATCTAAGGGGAGGTGGGTGGGGTAATGGGGGAAATAGGAGATGGGGATTAGGAGTGCATTGTCCTGATGACCACCGGGTGATGTATGGAAGTGTTGAATCACCATATTGTACACCTGAAATTAATGTCACACTGTATGTTAACTGCACTGGAATTAAAATTAAAAACTTTAAGAAAGTGACAGAGGAAGTAAAAGAATCATTGGTGAAGCACGGGGGAGTGAGAGAGCCAAAAACAGTAGGAGGAGGGAAGACCCTGTCTCCCACACACATCTGGCTTCCATGGTGAGACTGGTCATTTGGTCTGTGTGTCTGAGATCAAGTGCCTATCGTAAGAGTAAATTGAAAAGTGTGAAGGACCAAAGAGCATTTTCCCCTTCCCTGATTAAGGAGGGCTCCTTGATGCTCTTAGCTTTATCAATTAAGGGTTGTTTTCCAGTTTCAGAAAGTAAATTCCCTGAGGTTGCTGGTGCTTTGAATTCCTTGAGGTATGAGAAAATGCGGAGCTCTGCCAGGCATTTGCTGTCCCCTGCTGGCTAAAGCCTGGTTCTGCACACCCTGCTGCTGGGAGTCAGGTTGCAACTGCATTTCATGATTCCTTTTGCTGGCTCTAAAATCATAGACTGTGGATCACCACATCAAAAACCAATGATGTGTTGTATGGTGACTAATATAACATAATAAAATTTAAAAAAATAATGAAAAATAAGTAAATAAAATAAAATCATAGACTGTAAAAGCTGAAAGAAACTTAGATCTCCAGCCCAACCCTCTTCCCTAAGCTTTAGACTTGAATTTTGATCAACCTGCTGGATATTTCCACTTGAACCTCAAACTCAGCAGGTCCACAACATAGTTAAGACAGTATGTTTTAATTAATACACAATGCAAGCGAATGATTACAAAATGACAATGGGTTATGATCAGCACTGGAATAGAAATGCAGTGGGGTGCTCTGTGACCCCAGCGGAGAGGTCACACTGGAGAACACGTAGAGAGCAGCCAAGGTCATGGAAGTCTCCGGAGGCAAAACAAGACTTGTGCTGTTAAGACAGAATGTTAAGGCTGTTAAGGAGAATGGGGGGTGGAGGGAGGTTGGGAGAAGTGGGCAGAGAAGAGCATCGAGACAGGCACAAATAGGCTCAGAGAGTTGGAGGAAATGCTCTCATTCAGGACTGCTGGCCTACGAGTGGGGAAGCAGCGGAAGATAAGGTTGTGAGGACGGCAAGTCCAGATCATCAAAGGCCCGCATCCCTTGCTAAAGGAGAAGATTGAACTGGGTTCTGTGTCCATAAACCTTCGCACTCTCTGCATGTGCGCATGTGATTCACGATGCCTCGGGGGCCATACTCCAGGTCAACACACATAAATTGGGGAATGTCCTGGATAAACTGAGACATAGCAGTCAACTCTTGCTAAGCCTCAAATATACTTCCAACCCCTTGGCCACAGCCTCTTGGAGGCTTTCAATCTTGGACCCTGAAAGCATGCGGTGAACACTCAGATCATAACCTCTGTAATTATCTGTCCTGTGTTTCCGCCACTGCACTAGGAGGTCCTTGAAAATGAGGGCTAGATTTTATTCATGTTTGTATCCTTAAAACCAGTGCTGTGCCTGGGACACAGGAGGCACTCAATACATTGATATTAAATCAGAATAAAATAATAGCTAACATTTAGTGAAGGCACTCCTCTAGGAACCTGACACAGACTATATCATTGAATAATGGAGGTCGTGGGTACTTTTATTGGGTTCGTTTTCTAGATAAGGAAGCCAAGACACCAAGAGGTTGTGTAACTTGCCCAAGATGACACAGCATAAGAGGCAGAAGGGAATTCTAATCTAGGGCTTATTTCCAGAGCCTATGAAGGAATAAAATCCAGTCTTGACAGAACTGGAGTGTGGATTTGCAGAATCATCCAAGAGCCCGTTCCCCAGCAGGCCCAGCCAGTGATGAGTGTGTGAATGGGACAGCACCAGGCATCATTTGCATGATCCTGTACAGTTGACCAAACCACTCCCCATCCGTTGTCTCCTGTGGTCCTCACAATAGCCATGATCTCCAGGTGGATCCATTATTCCCATTCTATGAATGTGATCATTGAGGTCCCCAAGGTCAGTGAGCTACTCAAGATCACATAGAAAGTACTAGAGCCTCCCTTTGAGCCTGTGTCTTTGGACTCCACACTCTGGTCTTTTTAACTGACAACACAATTATCCAGATGGTAATGAATCCATCTGATGAATTTTTTTCATCTCTAAAATGGGAGTTCATGTCTACCCTGGGAGGTGGGTGTAAGGATGAGCTGATAGATGTAAAGTAGTGAGGGGTAGATGCTCACTAACGGGTGGTGTGGGAGTTGATGTTGTTATCATCATCATCATCATGAGATTTGGGGTTCGGGGTAGGCAGATTCCAGGCATGGGTCCCAAGCCGTAAACTGAAGTAAAATGGCCCCAGAGGAGGGAGTTGAAAATCTGGTTTAGGTTCCTAGACAAGGTTGGAAATATAGATTCAGGTCTGCAGATCAGAAGGCTTATTGATCAGAAAATGTGATTAAGATCACCAAGGGTCAGAGCCAGGACTTGGGTCCCCAGGTAAGACCAGGAGCAGACATTTCCAAACCTTACATTGTGGTCCTTACCATCATGGCATGAGATAGCTTTCTATTTGGCTGGACTGTGAGTTCATAAGGACAAATCCAGCTTATTTATCATGGAGTTCCAGTTCTGTGTCCCCAGTGCCTGCCATATAAAAATTGAAGGAATGAATGAATGATCGAGTAAACGAATGCACCAATGGGTCCCCACTTACACAAGCAAGCCCACAGTGCATGGATTGGAACCCAGCAGGGTGGGGAGCCAGATCACATAGAGCAGAAGAACCTGGAGTGTGTAGTACCAAGTGTCACCCATGGACCCTAGGGAGCCTGGTGCTGAGCACTGAACCAGAGACACTTCACCAAGAGGGAGGGAGAGCCATTTTTCTTTGCCGATATGATGAAGCATGTGCACACATGAACACACATGTGCTACATGCTCTCCCTCTCCCCACCCTCCCCGCCAACTGAATTTACGCAGATAATAATCTCAAAGGATTGTTTGCAGTTTGCTCCTGCCTGAGACAGGGGCATGAACCCGATGACCTCTCCGTGACTTTTCCAGGAGCAGCATTCTGCATCCTTCTCTGTGGCGGGTCCTGTTCTTTCTAGTAGGAAGTACATTTTGCAATTTCAGAAACAATTCTGAAGGGCCTCAGATGAAAGAGGTCATTTCCTTCAGTAACCAGGGACTCTAAAAAGAGTAATACTAAGCCGTTATAAGAACGTTTCATATGTTTGAAAACCATTGTCCTATACGTGCAGGACACACTCTTCATTCATTTATATTCCTGTTGCTTTACCAAAGCTTGTGGGAACTTTTCGTCTGAAAGGTGTCTGCAGCCACCCAGCTCATTCCATTAACTAGCTGGTTAAGTAAAAGTATGCACATTGCTTACCCTTCCTCGGATCTGTTTTCTTTAGCTGGAATAATAATTCCTACCTGCCCCATCGGTTTGTGATGAGGTTACGTGGTAAAACAGATCAAGCACATGCCAACGTCTCAGGGAAGTTGTCACTTCATCCTGGTTGACACCATCCTCTGGAGCTAGCCGGGACTAGATGCTTCCTCCTTCCTTCCCTCCAGGTTCCTCATTGTCCTGGGATGCTTGATTCTGGCCGTGCTGACCACGTTCAGGGAGTACGAGACTGTTTCGGGAGACTGGCTGCTATTACTGGTGAGACTGTGCACCCCCCCCCCCCGGGGGGGGCGATTCTGGGGTAGACGCCTCTGGTTGGACTCTCACAGTTGAGAGCAAGGAGGCTGCCCTTGGGCACAACTGGTTTTGGCTTCCTGGCCAAGTCCAGTCCCAAGAGAAAGCAATGACTGGATCAGTTGGGCAGGTATGCATGGGCACAGGTGGAAGGGAATGGTATTTGTTATTCTAGACTAGAGACAGGGGTGCACAAACAAGGTCAAAGCAAAAACCAAGGCACATTAGTTATATGATAAATGGCGGCTTCTCAGTCCTCTGAAAGTTAACACAAAGGCATGCTCTGTTCTAAAACCTGCCTCTGCTTTTTCTCCTTAAAACCCTGAGGATCTCTGACTCTCTTCAAGGCCAAGTACCAAATCCCACTTCTACATTAAACTCTACATCCTTGCTCCTGGGACCTCTGCCTGTTTTATCTCTCCTTTCCCTCATCTATACAGGCAAGGGGTGCCAGCCCCCCAATTAGGGTCTACAAAATAGCAGAACCTTCACCTCTCACTGAGCATGCCATCCATGATGCCGGAGTCAGGGGATTCCTTCTGAAGGCAGGTGTTTCCAGTTCACACAGTCTCACGCTAAGATCTTAGCAGGTGAATCCTGAGAAGCCATCTAGCTCCAGGAACTAGGTTTCAGGGATTATCACGGAGCAGCAACTCCCCAAGGGTCCCAGGAGGTCACCAAGGGCGGGGGGGGGCAGAGGTGTCTGCCTGACCAACAAGAGAGGCAGGAGGGAAGGAGGAAACCCGGGGTCCAGGGAGACAGCACAGCCTGGTGCTCTGAGCCTGATTACCAGCGTGGGAGTCCCTCTTTGCCACGTCCTAGTCTGGAGGATTTTGTGTACCTACTCCTTGCCTTGGTTTCTCGAAACATAAAATGAGAATAATATCATAAAACACTTGAAGCAGAGCCTGGCCCAGGAGCCCTGCTTAGTAACTGTTGACCGTAAGTAGCAATTCCCGGGGCCAGGCAACTGGGTGGGATTAGCAGACTGTGTTTCATTGATAACTTCTCTTTTCAATTTAACTGCACTTGGAGGCTTTTCGTACATGAAAATAGACTTTTTTTTTTTTTAAAGGGATCCATTGGAACCAAAACAGAGAGGAAAAAACAAGGAATCCCTTTGCAAGGCTGCTCTTAGGGACAGTTAGCACATTAGCACGGACACGGGGGCTGTCCAGAAGTGCCCGGAGGTGATAACGTGTTCTTCTTCCCCCTCCACCACCAAAACAGCAACAGCAACGGAAACCCCGCTCTTCAGAACCTCAGAGCAGAAATCTGTACTCCCAGACAACTGGGTCCCGGTTGATCCGTGTCTCTCCATATGTTCTTAATGCAGGAAACATTTGCTATTTTCATCTTTGGAGCCGAGTTTGCTTTGAGGATCTGGGCTGCCGGATGTTGCTGCCGCTATAAAGGCTGGCGGGGAAGGCTCAAGTTTGCCAGGAAGCCCCTGTGCATGCTCGGTAGGTAAGCCCTGACCCCGAGTCAGGGGGCGCCCCGGTCCCCCTGCTTCTGGTGCGCCATTTCCCCGAGGAAATGTGGCTTTATGGAAGCCCGCGCAGCCTCTGACCCTACCTCGGTGAGGAAGAGCCGCTCCAGTGTTCCGGACGCAGAATTCCTTCTTCCGTGGCTTGCCCTCCTGATGGCTCTACAGGACTGTGATTCTTAATGAGCGTGGTGGGGGGCACTCTTGGCATTTGGGCTGTGAAGGAGCAGGCCACTGTAGGACGCTGAGCATCCCCAGTCCCTAGACTGGAAGCCTCCAGGCATTGTGACAACCAAAACTGCCTGCACCCTTCCAGACTGGGTGCTTGTGGGCATGGGAGGGGTGACACCACTGCTGGTTGAGAATTACTTCTATGGGCCCACGTTGTGCCCATTTTACAGAGGGGGACACTGAGGTTCACAGTGCTGAGTCACTTCCTATTCACACAGGTAGTAAGCTGCAGATTCCATCCTAATAACACCAGGTCTGGAAGAATCTAGCACCTGTGCCCTCCGTCCCTCCCACGTTGCTGGGTGTTGACCCCCAAGTTGCTTTGGGGAGATGTCTCTGACACCCTTCCCTTTGGGTGCAGGCATTAGATAGCAGAGAAGGTGGACACTTCCACTTACCCCTGTTGGTGCAGCATGAACCCATATGTTTCCATCTGAAGATCCCACTAAAATCATAGAGCGACAGTGACGGGCAGGAGTTGGAACCTCAAATTCCTAGTGATGATTAAAGTTACAGGATCACAGGGCCTTGAAAGGCTCTCCAAAGGCACTTAGTGCAACACGCCGGCCTGCCTGATATTCCCTTCCCCTTCATAGCAGCCTGCAAGTGGTCACCTGCTTGCATATCTCCAGTTCCGGGGCGCTCACCACCTTCCAACGTATTTATTCCATCTGAAGTCTCTGACTCTCTTCAGATACTAGAGTTCAGTCGTTCTGTTCTTCCTCTCCACTCCAGCAGTGGGAAAGTGTGCTCAGTGGCTCTGGCTGTTCCTTGTACCACAGGTTCTCAGCATCGTTCTTGCTCTTCTCTGAGCATTCTCACCGCCCTTTTAAAAAGTGACCCCCAGGACTGAACACAGCCCTTTGGATGCAGATGGCCAGCCCAGGGAAGGAGAGCTGGAGCCCTCCTCTGTCCTACGTGCCGCACTTCTCTCTGGGCAACCAGGGGGGCCCTGCCTTGCTTGCAGTTTGCTTGGCACAGTGACTGTACCACTTGACTGCCTGTTGAACTCGCTCTTCCTTCTTCCCATCTCCTTCTGAGGTTGGACACCTGAGGGTTTTGTGTATCACTCAGCACGTTTAATGCAAGGAGAGGCTATGTGGGTGTGAGTGTGCAAGTGCACACGATTTTGGAGGATTTTGTAGTTACTGATTTCTTCTCATATTTTTCAACCTTCTGTCTTTCTTTGTCCTCCTTCCCTGTCTGCCCCTGTCTCAGTCCATTCAGGCAACTATAACAGTGCCACAGACTGCGGGCTTATAAACAAGAGAAATGTATTTCTCACAGTTCCAGAGACCAGAAGTCCAAGATCAAGGTGCCAGGTTCCGGTCGAGTCCCTCTTCTAGGTCACAGGCTGCCCATTTCTTGGTCTGCTTGCTGTGTCCTCACGCCGGGGAAGGGGCCACGGAGCTCTCTGGAAACTCTGTTATTAAGGACCTGATCCCATTCGTGAAGGCTTCACCCTCATGACCTCATTACCTCCCAGAGGCTCCGCCTCCTAAGCCCATCCCATTGGGGGCCAGGATCTCAGCAGCTGAATTTTGGGTGGACACAAACATTCAGCCCATAGCAACCCCAGCTTGCCTTCCCCTTCTTCTTCTGTCTTCCTTTCGAGTCTTTTGCAAGGTGTTAGGTGGACTTCTTCTCCTCTGGAGAGTCCTGTCCAGTGCTGACCAGAAGTCCTGCACACCTGCTCCTGTGTGCAAGCCTGCATGCGTTGGCAGGGGGTGGGGGAGGTGACTTTATACCCAAATTCAGAGGTTCTCACCCAGTTCGAGAACATCCTAGTACTGTATGGAGCCTGGACGCTTCCAGGAAAAGAACATTCCCCATGGAACAGTCTTCACTATTCCAAAAGGGGCTGATTTGACCAAGCTCTGGATCACGCTTCACTGCCAACCTCCCCTGGAGAGCTGAGGCCAGCCCTCAGCATCACCATCCTGGCTGGCTTCCTTTCTGGGATGCCTGTGTTTTCTGCTCTCCTCCTCTCGACTTCTCCCATAACATAGCCTTGTGAGAATTGTTGCTTTCCTCTGCATGTTTGACATGAGGGTGGTTATCCGTCAGGGCACATCATGGCCTTCATATTCAAGGCAGCCCCAGACGCTGCCATTTCGGGTGTGAGTGCATCCATCTGGGCCAGAATCTCCCATTCTCTCTGAGCATCATAGACTCAACTCACATTTACCCCATATCCAGGTTTTGTTTCCTCTTGCTTTCTGCAAACATTAAAAGTGGGTAACTTTGCACAGATAAACTGAGAGGCCTGGCCAAGGGTAGACATATTGGTATCCAGATGTTTGACACTGAGCTTTTCCCCAAAGTTAGGCACATCTGGGAGACACCTTGAAAGGGCAGACGTACCCAGGTGTGAATTGAGGGGCCTGTTCCAAGCGGGAAGACCGACACATACAGAGGTATGGAGGTCTGAGAGAGCCCTGTGCTCAGCAAAGAGCACCAGATTCTGAAAGGCTCACAGGTCAGAGGGTTTTCAGGTGCTTGGACTTTACCCAGTGGATAAACATCTCTTCCAGTGTGTTCCTTAGAACCTGATGCTCTTGCAAAAAAAAAAAAAAAATAGTCCTATAGCCAAAATCTTTGGGGAAAGGCTCTGCTTCGTGTGTGTAATTGAGAGCCACAGTGCATATTAGCATTTTGAAGGTTCTAGAAGTCCTACAGTAGCAAAACGTGCTTCATCAATTTTTCCCCAAATTTACTTGGCTACGGGGTCCCTTTTACCTGTGGACCCTCTGTAGTGTGGTGGGGAGATGGTTGGTATGGGTGTTGGGGGCCACTGAAGGGAATAGGGATGGACCAGGGCATACTCCTCTGTCTTTGGCTATTGGCTTCAGGAGCCAGCTTGGCCCTTCCAGAAGCCCCTCATCCCCTCTGCCTTCTCTGCTTTCAGTCACAGCTGTGGTGGACGTTTTCACGTCACCTCTGTGGAGACCAGCCTCCCACTTCATGGGTGGGCTTCATGTTTTACTGCAGTCTAGCTCAGGGCCTTCCCTGAAGCTGAGGGAGACCACCAGGCCATGCAGCTCAGAAGTGTGGGGCCATCAGCAACCCCAGGGGTGACCGTCCACCACCAGGGGACGGGAGCCAACGGACAGAGGTCCCAGCTCCCATCTTCCAGAGCGACCACCTTGGGAGGCTGCTTATAACTCCCCTTACCTTGCCTCTCTCCTTTCCTGTGTCCCTCTCCCCTCTCTCATGCCTCCTGAGATGATCTCCCTGTGCATCACCCACGGCCAAGGCCCTGACTCGGTGCTGCTTTTAGGAGAAACCTGCCTTCAACCACGTCTGAGCTTCAGGCTTCCCCTCCACGACCGGGGCATATCCCTGACCCCTCTGGGCCTGCGAGTGACCCTGTCACCCTGGGGACCTCGGGGAATCCCTTCCCTGGGATGGAGAATTAGGGCTGGAGCCTGACAGGCCCGCATCCAGTCCCCACTCGGCGATGTCCATCCGGCCCTGTAGCCTTGGGAAGACACCCATGCTCAGGCTCTGTGTCCAGTGCCTGTGGTGTTTCCTTCGCGTTCGCCTGACCTTCTTTTCCTTCTCCCCGCCACCCCTCTGTCCTCGTTCCCAGACATCTTCGTGCTGATCGCCTCTGTGCCGGTGGTTGCCGTGGGAAACCAGGGCAATGTGCTGGCCACCTCCCTGCGCAGCCTGCGCTTCCTGCAGATCCTGCGCATGCTGCGGATGGACCGCAGGGGCGGCACGTGGAAGCTCCTGGGCTCGGCCATCTGCGCCCACAGCAAAGTAAGTGCCACGGAGAACCTTCTCCCCCACCTGTGCCTTTCGGGGCATCCCCCTCCCTCACGGCATCCCCAGAGGGTGGTCGCTCGGCCACCGCTGGTGAGGATGATGAAGAGGAGGAGGAGGAAGAGGAGAGGCACCAGCAGGGGTGCCACAGCGAGCACGAGCAGGCAGAGCTGGGTCCAAGTCCTCGGCTCCACCAAGTGCCGACGACCGTGGCCAAGTCTCTCAGCTCTCCCTGAGCCTCGGTTTCCTATTTCTAACCTCGGGAGAATAATGGCTCTGCCTCCAGGTGGTTGAGGGGGTCAGGTGAGCCAACGTAAGGCAGCTCGGGATGGGAGGGAAAGGTTCCGGACTCACCCAGACTCGTGGGAGTCCAAACTCCATTGGTGTGACGCTGGGGGTTTTCTGTAACCTCAGTGGGTCTTGGCTCCTGCATTTATGCGGACGATAATGCGCTCACTTCCTAGAGTGAAAAGACTTAGAACGGGCTCTATTTTTATGAGCTGCCTCAGTAGTTAAAATGAGGATCCTTCTGGCTGCTCGCATGAGAAGAGGTACATTTGAGTGCCTGGTAAATAGTAGGCACTCATTAATGGTAGTGTTTATTATTCCAGATATGCTTTTCTTCACAAATAGTACAAATACCTAAATAAAATGAAGTACAAATGAAAGGCGCCCGGAGTCCACCTCACGATGCCGCACGTTTTAAACCGTCTGTGCTGCCTCTGACCCCAGACTCGGTGAGGTCAGAGCTTTCTTTCGAGGGTTTTCCACCTGACCTTCCACTCTTATCAGAGGACATGCTAGCAACACCTAACGTTTCATCCATGGGTCTGAGCTGATTCACGGCTCCCGTAGAAATCAGGGCTGAAAATGGCTGGTTTCGATTCTCGTCCTGTGTTCCCTCCGATCCGGAATAGAAAACAGTTGCCTACCTACCGGGTAATTCCCGGGAAGAGATATGTCCACGCCACCACCAGACCCTACAACTGAGGTCAGGTGGGCAGAACTTGAGACAAAATGACATCTCTGTTGTAGGAGACCAAAGGCAGAAAAGCAACTGCTGGTCAGGCTCCACCTGCCATTCTTCCCCCTCACATGTCCCCCTGCTTAGCCTGGTGCTTTTCCAGAGCTGCCCAGTGGCTGCCCGGCCAGCCTTCACTTCTGGGGCCTGCAGTGTGGTGAGGAGGTGAGCACACGCCTGGGTTGGAGTCCCGCTTCCCCATTTAGTAACTATAAGAGCTTAGCCCAGTTCCTCCTCTAAGCCTGGTAACGGGCACTTAGCACTTTACTTCCTCAACCATTCGTTCCAAACTTGTGGCCTCTGGGCCGTGTTCCATGATCGACTCCTCAGGAAGGCCCATGCAGCACAAGGTTAGAGTTCCAAAGTTAGGATAAGGCCAGGCTGTGCTACCAGAACAAAGAGGCCCCAGAGACTCTTGGCACCCAAAAAAGGTCGATGTCTTCTCCGATGTCGGACGTGGGCTAGGTGGCCCTCATCTGTGTTGAAGATGAGCATTGAGTCACCGAGGCAGCAAAAAGGGGCCGGGAGCACCCTGCAGAATGGATTTAAGGAACAGGCAGGAAGTTGCTGCCGAATTTCCCCCACATTGGCTCCACCCCAGCCCCCTAGCACCCCCAGCCCCGGTCCGACTTCAGGGCGGCTCAGGCATGTGCAGGATTCTGTGGGTATCGAGGAACAGCCACGGGCTCTGCCACAGAGTTACTGGCAAAAAATCGTGTAAAGTCGGAATTACCTTGAATAGCCTTTTAAATGACTGCAAAACACAGAACTGGGACACATTTTCACTCCTCGTTAATGACCATTATGCTACTTCTTAATCCAACACAACCAGTTTTCCTGTGCACTCATGCACAGACAACAATTTCCATAGCTAAGCACCAGATGAAACTTTTGCCTTGCATTCAGGGGACAGAGGGAATGAAAGAGCATAGGAATGCTAGAAACCGCACTCAACAAGGCGAGAGGCTCGTGCCCAGACAGCCGCAGGGGAAGGACTTACCCAATTCGCCTTTGTCTTCTCCAAGCCTGGGCAGGGCAGACACTCACTGAAGGGAGTGGCTGGCTGGATTGCCTGCACCATCAAAACTAACCTCTCTGGGCTGTAAAGTCAATTCACACAAGTGTATATGACGCTGTGGGGGAAGCCAGACCTAAGCAGTGGGCACAGTAAGTATTAGAGATTTCGAGAAAGCTTACTCAGGAAATAGTGAAAGCGTAAAGGAACTAGAGCTGAACTCGATCTCATGGAGCAATGGAAAACTTCCGTAATGGAGTTGATGCACGTCTCAAGATGACCCGCTGGTCTTCTGTTCATCCCACGGGGAAAGGCAGTGCAGGGACAGAGGCCAATGTGAGCAAAGGCACGGAGAGAGGCAGGAAGCAAGCCCGAGATTCTCCGGACCCAGAGGTTGGCTGCCTGGCTGCTGACGGTCAGATAAAGTATATTGATAAGAACAACTTTGTTCCCTGGGATGACTTAGGAGGAGGGTCAGGCCTCATCTCCAGACTGTGTTTGCCAATAACCTTGACTTTCTTCTGCCAAACATACCATGCTGAACTTTGAAATTGGAATAGAATGAGAGAAATAGAAAGAGCCTTAGGGATTGTCTGGGTCAGGGTGTTTGAAACCTCGGTGATTTGCAGATCTTTGCCATATCCCTGCACCATCCTTACTATTCCTTAGCATTGTTCTCTAAATCAACTCGCTCTTGTGCACCTACTCACATGTCCTAGTCTATCATGTGATAATATCCACGAAATAAAAGATGTTATGCTCATTTTAATTTATGCTGATTTTTAATATCGCTTAAATCAGTATGTGACTCTTTAACATAAAAACTGCCTGCCTTCCTTCCATCAGGAGTACACAGGTCACTTTTAAGAACTGTGATCCAATACCTTCATTTTGAAAATAAAGAAACTGAAGCTGGGGAGGGGGTCCGTTTGCCCAGGGTCACAGAGGAAATCAGTGGCCGGGCTGGGTTCGCTATGCCACGCTAGCTCCCCCTGCTGTCAGTTTCCTGGTAGTGCTGAGCTTTTTCCTGGATCTGCTCAGCCCTGCTTGGAATCAAGTCTCCTGAGTCCTGTGCCTTGACTCAGAGGCGGATGCCCATTTCACCTGCCTTCCTGCCTCCCTGTGAAGCCTCTTGAGCTGTGATATCAAGGTCATCCGAAGACAGAAATCTTCCTCTCCTCGAGCCATACACTCGTTCTGTTAATGATGGAAATAAGGACCATATTATTATCACAAAGACAAGAAACAACTAGTGTTGGTGAGGATGTGGATAAAAGGGACCCCCATGCTCTGTTGGTGGGAATGTAAATTGGTGCAGCCACTGTGGAAAACAGTAGGGAGAGTCCTCAGAAATTGAAACCAAAATAAAATAAAATAAAATAAAATAAAATAAAATAAAGCACTGAAACCAGAAATACTGTATGATCCAATAATTCCAATACTGGGTTTACGCAAAGAAAACGGAAACACTAATTTAAAAAAACACATGCACTCCTATGTTTATTGCAGCATTATTTACAGTAGCCAAGATACGGAGGCCACCTAAGTGCCTATCGATAGACAAATAGATAAGGAAATGTGGTGTGCATACACAATGGAATATTACACAGGCATAAAAAAGGATGAGATCCTGCCATTTGTGAGAACATGGATGGACCTAGAGGATATTATGCTAAGTGAAATCAGTCAGACAGAAATGCAAATACCATATGATTTCACTCATTAGTGGAATCTAAAAACAACAACAACCAGCAAATGAACAAACAAACAAAAGGCAGAAACAGACCTATAAATACAGAGAACAAGCTAATGGTTCCCAGAGGGAAGGGGGTGGAGGGTTGGACAAAATGGGTGAAAGGGAGTGGGAAATGCATGTTTCCAGTTATGGAATGAATAAGTTATGGGAATAAAAGACACAGCAGAAAGAATATGGTCAGTGCTATGGCACTGTATGGGGACAGATGGTGGCTACACTTGTGAGCACAGCATAATGTATAAACTTGTTGAATCACTATGTTGTCCACCTGAAACTAATGTAACATTGTGTGTCAACTATTCTCAAATTTAAAAAAAAAGAAGAAGAAGAAGAAGGTAAGTCTCAGAGGTAAGGCTCAGAGGTGAATAACTTGCCCACAGTCGTGGATCTGGTAAACCTGGACCCCAACCCTGGCGCGTCTGCCTCCAGCATCCATCCGCAGACTTCCCAGTGACCACTTCCCTTGTCCACTGCTTGCTTTCCCAGGAGCTCATCACTGCCTGGTACATTGGGTTCCTGACGCTCATCCTTTCTTCATTTCTTGTCTACTTGGTTGAGAAAGATGTGCCAGAGGTTGATGCACAAGGAGAAGAGGTGAAGGAGGAATTTGAGACCTATGCAGATGCCCTTTGGTGGGGCCTGGTGAGTCACCATCTTGAAGGCCCCCCAAGGGGACTGACTGTTAGAGAGAGGTGGAGGGCATGGCAGGGGAGGGCTCAGGTGGGCAGCTGCATTTGTAGGCACAGGCCAGAGCTCCCTCTGCAGGGAATGCACCTGGAATGGGCTTTTCCTTAGTGCTTACAAGAAGTCAGGGCTGGGCACAGTCTGGTCTCATCATCTCTCAGGGACCTTACTTCATTAGTTGTAGGCTGTTATCAGCTAAGCCATGCATGTGCAGACAGACACAGTCGCAGATGCACACACGTGCACTCAGACCTTCAAACACACCCAGAGACCCACAGCTCATCCCACAGGAACACATGGTACTAAAGCTAGCATTTTTTTTTTTTTTAAGAGAGAGAGAGCATGAGCGGAGAGGCGCAGAGGGAGGAGAGAGAGAATCCTTAAGCAGACTCCCTACTGAGCACGGAGCCCGATGCGAGGCTCAATCTCACGACCCTGAGATCATGACCTGAGCTGAAATCAAGAGTAGGACGCTTAACCAACTGAGCCACCCAGGCGCCCCAAACTAACATTTTTTGAAGGCTTACTTTGCTCCAGAGCATTGTTCGAAACACCTCACATTTATTGACATTTTAAATTCAAAGAACTCCTATTTTTAGCCCCTTTTTTAAGACTGGGAAACTGAGGCAAGAAGTGGTTAAGTAGGTCATTAATCCAAGGAAGATCTCTGAGCCAGTTAGTGGTTGACCTGGGATTTGAACTCAGGCAGTTGGGCTCCAGAGGCCACACGCTGGACTGCTCTGCTGTCCTGTCCTGTGCATTCACGTGTGCACAGTAACCTACACTTGTAAACACACCAAGGACTGTACAACGTGCAGCAGCACAGACATGTGCACAGGTGGGAGACATGCACACATATGCACACAATACATGTAAGTACACGCATCAGTATGCGTGCATTGGAAACATAGCAGTACACAAAATCACAAGCATGTAAATATGCCAAGAATGCACATTCACATGTTTGCAATGATTGAAAAATTTGTCAGCTGATCGACTCTATGTAGGAAATCCTTAACTTAGAAACTGGCGTGGTTGCAAGGCGCCCGTATAATTTACTCGGCACCTGGTACCTTTTCTCCCGTGGGAATCACGTCCCCAAGCAGTACGAAAGACTTACAGGTGGAGCTCGGCTGATGTGTCCCTGACTTCCCTCACCCTGCAAAGACCCACGTCCGACCTCTTCTCTCTCCAGATCACACTGGCCACCATCGGCTATGGAGACAAGACGCCCAAAACGTGGGAAGGCCGCCTGATTGCGGCCACCTTCTCCTTAATTGGTGTCTCCTTTTTTGCCCTCCCAGCCGTAAGTACTTCAACGTTCTCCCTAGTGTGACAGGTGGGACCCCTCCCTGTCCCCCGGACCCAGCTGCACCTTTCAGGCTCATTTTCCACCCTATTGTACCCTTAGCTCCACAGGTTTGGCTGCTCCAAATCCCAGTCTCAAGGCTGCCTTCTTTAAGCTGACTTAACACCCCCCCCCTGCCCCGGGCATAACTCTATAAAGGCATTTCTGATCCCATGCTGCATTCCCCTCGGCCCCCCACCCCCAGACTGTGAGCTCCCTGGGGGTTGTTGGGATTATGTCTCCCCAGCACCTTGCATACGGCGGGTCCTTCATCTACATGAGCTCCCTTCCCTTGTTCTACCGTTTCATTTACTGGCTTATGTTAAAAAAAAAAAAAAAAATGCATCGCCCTCAAGAGTGAGTACTTGACCCATGATAGAATAACCTCCCCAAAGCCCAGTGCCCATAAGTATAATACAACAATCACAGAAAGCATTTGTTGGACTTACTGTGTGCTAGACTCGTGCCAAATGCTTTACCTACATCTCATTCAATCTCATTTAATGACATCATGGTGAGTTTGGTGAGTTTTTAATCACCATTGTCCAGACGAGAACACTGAGGCTCAGGTCAATCAGGTTTCCACGATCACAAGGTTATTGGGTTGTGGGCTCTTAATAATGAAGCTGGAAAGAACCTTCTTTTTTTTTTTTTTAATTTTATTTATTTATTTGACAGAGAGAGACACAGCGAGAGAGAGGGAACACAAGCAGGGGGAGTGGGGGAGGGAGAAGCAGGCTTCCCACTGAGCAGAAAGCCCGATGTGGGGCTTGATCCCAAGACCCTGAGACCATGACCTGAGCCGAAGGCAGACGCTCAACGACTGAGCCACCCAGGCGCCCCTGGAAAGAACCTTCTTATGGAGCAAGCCCGCTTCCACCCCCTTCATCCCCCAGAGCTAGCCTTAGTGATATTCTTCCTCCACTGTCGCCTACCTTGTCTGTTTTTCCTAAGCTCGATGACCTAGGGCATGTGGCCTTTGTGAATCTCAGTTTCCTCATCTGGAACAGGTCAGGGGCTGTGGGGGTGCTGCATGGTCTCGAAGTTCTCTCCCAACTTGAAAAGGGAGAGCTTCTATCCAGGTAATCCGCATGGAAGTCTGACCTGGAAATCAAAACAGGTCACAATTCTGGGAGAGTCCAGTAAGAGTCTTAAGTGACCAGTTAAGCGGCTAAAATATTTTTACATTCCATTAGCATTACTGGGCATCTGTTCTGTGTCATACTTCTTACCAAATGGCTCCGATAGATGGTTTCAGGTTTTGCTTAACAAAATTATGAGGAAGGTACTATTAGCCCAGTTCCCTGGAAGTTGAGGTGCAGGAGATAAGAGGCTTGCCCAGGCTCTCCCCTCTGGAAAGTGGCAGAGTCAGGAACTGAAGCCAGGCCTTCCTGACATCAAGCCTCCACGTAACCCAGCGACCTACTCCCTGGAAGAGAATAAAGGAGTCTTTGTGGCCCTGGGAGTCGGGGTGGGGCCCCCAGAGAGGCCAGCGGGGCTGACCCAGGCCTGACTTCTCCCTCTAGGGCATCCTGGGGTCAGGACTAGCACTCAAGGTACAGGAACAACACCGGCAGAAGCACTTTGAGAAAAGGAGGAAGCCGGCCGCTGAACTCATTCAGGTCTGTCTGCCAGGGGAGGAACCGGATCGGGCGGGAGCTCCCGTGGGGCTGTGTGTGCTTGTACAGCAGTGGGTGTGCCCGGGCTGGGGTTGGGATCCCGGGCCATGCTTGCTTGTACACGGCTATGGGTGTTCCCATGGTGATCTTTCGACCTGTCCTCGTGGCATGAACATGACGACCATCCCAACTCTCTCCCATCCAGATTCTAAGCCAAGTGAGAAAGAGACACAGGACTCTAACAGGGACCAAGCAAGCCATCAGCTGTTTTACTAACAGTGTTGGAGTGGAGAATGTGACTTGGGTCTGAGTCCATACGAGGCTTCTCCTCCTTCCACTTCCCACCTTGTCCTGACCTAGGGACTCACAAGGAAGAACCAGGCTAGAGTCCAGGTGCTTAGCCAGTCAGCTACAAGATGTGGCCCCTCATATCAGCCAGGGACAGAGAACCCATAAGCCAAGAGAGGAGGAGACACCTTGCATGTGCTCAGTATTGGACAGTTGGCCCATTTATCCTGCCCAGTAGACCATCACGCACCAGTGGGTGTTGGACGCCCAGCAGCTCCATAATTCCCGCAGTGTGGGCTGGAAGTGGGGAGGATAGTGCGAGCTGGGGAGAAAGGCAGAAGTGTTCTTGTTCATCGTTTTGTGGGCTGTTGAGAGCACAGAGAAGAGGAGGGTGGAGTACCTTGACTTCAGCTGCGCGGGACCACCCGCCATGAGTTTGCGTCCGGTGTACTGAGGGTCTCTGTGTGTCTGTGGGTCTGACGCTGGATGGTACATGATGTTATCCTACATAATGTAGTGCCATGGCCAGTCCCTGTCTCTGAGGGTATGCTCTATTATCCCCCAAACCCCAGACCATCACAGTAGTCCTGAAGTTCTAGCACATTCGAATCAAACGTCATCTCTGGGGCCGTCTCTTGCACCCAAAGTTGCACAAAAGACAATGTTTATCCTCCTAGCTATTTAAGATGTCTCAGGGAAACTTGCATCAGGAGTAACCCCTGCTCCTTCCGGGGATTTTATACCCAGCACCCTCTTCTCCCTACTGCATTTCTCCACACTCCCACAGTACCAGTTAGGGCTCCAAGATGATGGGTCAAAGAAGGATTCCTTCCCAAAGGAGCTACAAAAGCCAGGAAACCTGGCTTCTCTGCATATCACCTCGATGCATATTTAAACTCTTAGGAGTCAGGAGCTTCCCAAGTGTTTTCATGCTGAGGGATTCTGTGAGAGTGTTGCAGTTCTATCTGGTGGTTCCAGCCCCTCTTTTCTCCTCCTCAGGCTGCCTGGAGGTATTATGCTACCAACCCCAACAGGATTGATCTCGTGGCGACATGGAGGTTCTATGAATCGGTCGTCTCTTTTCCGTTCTTCAGGCAAGTGGCAACCCGTCTGAATGCTCCGGGTGTGACTGGCCGTCCCTTCCGTGGGTCCGTGTTTGTGCCTGTGGATTCATAGTTTCTTGGAGAACAGCGTATGGTTCCCAGTGTATGCCACCTGTTAGAATCACCGGGGAGCTTCAGTAATCCCACTGTGCAGGCCACACCCCGGGCTAATTAAATCAGAACCCGTAAGAGTGGGGTCCAAGCATCTGTACCGTTTTAAGCTCCCCAGGTGACCCCACGAGGGGTTGCCAGGTAGACAGTGTGGAGTGGCTGACAAGGGAAGGTCCGATCATCGTTTGAGCAGGGCCGATGTCTGAGGAAGTGGCGAGCCAGCGCAGTGGGCCTCACGAGCAGTCCCGGATGCTCCCCGCCCCTGGCCATGGCCTGTACCCGCAGACTCTTCTGGATACTGGGAACAGGCAGGCAGAAGAAGCAGCAGAAGGAATCCTCCAATAACCCAGAGATGTTGTTTTGTATTCTTAGAGGTGGAGATTAAATCAAAGGCCTCAGGGGCACCTGGGTGGCTCAGTCAGTTAAGCGTCTGACTCTTGATTTCGGCTCAGGTCATGATCTCAGGGTCGTGGGATCGAGTCCTGCATTGGGCTCTGTGCTCAGCGGGGAGTCTGCTTGTCCCTCTGCCCCTCCCCTGGCTTGTGCTCTCTCTCTCTCAAATAAATAAATAAAATCTAAATAGATAAATAATTTAATTAGTTAGTTAATTGCCTCAGGAAAAAAAATAAGAATCTCTGCCCACAGCCAGCACCTGTGAAAGGGAAAAGGGAAGTTAATATTCACTGGACATCCAGTACGTCCACGGGATCCAAGTTCACACTTCGTTCACTCCTCACAGGCACCCTGTAAGAGAGCCCAGAGGCTCTCAAACGCTAAGGTGCATTAAAATCAGCAGAGGGCTGTGGAAATGCAGGTCGTGCACCTGCCTTCAGCCGCTTCAGTGACGTGGGCGGAGTAAAGCATCTTGGACAGACAGGGCTAGGCTGACAGAGTGGCTCCTGCTCGCTCCTGGAGACAGGTGGAGAGGTCGGGTCACCAGGCTCCTCTCACAGCGGGGCGAGCTGGGGTTCAGAAACTTCGGGCATTTTGGCCAATGTCTGCCACATCAAGAGGCCCCCAAAGCCCTTGGCCTTTTCACTACTTGGGCTACTAAAACAGCCTGTGCCTCACGCCTCCCCAGGTTTTTATTTGTTTGTTTTTAGATTTTATTTACTTATTTGAGAGAGAGAGTGAGTGAGAGAGAGAGGGAACACAAGCAGGGGCAGAGGCAGAGGGAGAAGCAGGCTTCCCGCCGAGCAGGGAGCCCGATGCGGGGCTCGATCCCTGGACCCTGAGATCATGACCTGAGCCCAAGGCAGAGGCTTAACGACTGAGCCACCCAGGCGCCCCCTCTCTAGGTTTTAGACACTGCAGTCCTGAGCTGGGACGTAGAGTGTGTGGATGGAATGTGGAACCGCCGTACCTCCTGGGTTGGGAGGAAGAGTAGAGGGTCACTCAGTCTCACATCAGGAGCTGGGCCGGCTCGGAAGTGTGTGTCTTCCACACCCCTTTGGTTTCATGGACCATAGCGTGACCCAACACTAGCCGAATGGCCCCTCCATCCCGATCCCGCTCTCCCACTCATCTATCATGGGACCTACACCCAGGCCCTTCACCCCCATCACCAGATTGTGGCACAGATTCAAGGAGACTCAAGAGATCGGGGTTCCACTGGCTCATTTCCCTGCATTAAACCTTCCAATGGATGACCAAGACAAAGAGAATAAAATCCACAACCAGACCATGAGTGACAGGGCCCTGAGAGCTTGGGCCCCTGCTTGCCTCTCCCTTCTGGATCCTCCAGTGGCCGGTGCTGCTTCTTACTCAGGACGTCCCATCCACCAACTGCAGGTGATATGCGAAGGAATCTGACCTTGATCCCGAGGGCAAAGAGAAGCTGTTTGAGCCCGAGTATGACACGATCAGATCCGTGTGTCAGGAAGATGACAGGAAGGGTATGGAGGTGGATGGGAGAGGCTCAAGATCCTAGGTGAGGAGATCAGCTAACAAAGGCTTGCAGCATTCAGGGTGAGAGCAAGCCAGGGCTTAGACCAAAGTAGAAGCTTGAGAAGGGTGGTGCAGAGAGGACCAGAAAGGGAATAAGCAGGTGGGGGGGGTGTCAGGGAGTAATGACTGGCAGAAGACTTAGGGAGAAAGAAGAATCGAGGCTTCCATAAATGAGTGATGGAGTTTGGGTTTATGGACTGCATCTCCTCACCTGCAGTTAGACTCACTGGCTCAGAAGATGGTCTCTGTGGTTCCCTTTGATTCTAAAGTTCTGTTTTGCCATCATCATTTCTGGTTAGGGATGACATCAGTCTTCTTTTGGGTCACAAGAGTCTTCGAAGGGGCAGGGGGACTCCCTTGAAAAGGACAGAGTGACCTTGGACTCGGAAGCAAGAACAGGTGCAACCCCTGTGAGTGCATAACCGAGATGATTTCCGCTTGCTGTGCAGCCCAAAGTCTTGGCAAGAGGCCCATTCTTTTGGGGTGATATATTATAAATAAAGCATTGTCCTGGCTGTCAGACACTTGGAGGAATACATTGTACTGCAGACAGCTGCTGTGATACGGGAATGGCTTTTAAACTGAGAGAGAACATTCCTTTCTTCCTTCCTTCCTTTCTTTCTTTCTTTCTTTCTTTCTTTCTTTCTTTCTTTCTTTCTTTCTTTTTCTTTCTTTCTTTTCTTTCTTTCTTCTTTCCTTCAAGGACAAAAGTATAAAGTCAATAGAGAGGTTCACTTAGCAACCATTCTGAAACAAGTCAGTCCCTTGGGAAAAGAATGTCCCTGAATTTCAACCCACTCAATACGTTTCATGGTAAAGCTGTCCTCACCTGCCTCCTACAGACTGTCTTTTGTTCATGTTTTCCTAAAAAAAAAAATAACAACCTTATTATGTTTCACTTACTCTAAAAAGTACTTTTGAAAGTGAACAATTCAGTGGTTTTTAGTATATTCACAAAGTTGGGTCTTGATCACTACTATCTAATTCCAGAACATTTTATTGCCCCAGAAAGAAACCCTGTCCCCATTAGGAGTTACTCCTGGCTCCCCCTTCCCTGAACCCCTGCAACTTCTAATCTATTTTCTATCTCTATTTTATCTATTCTGGACTTTTCATATAAAAATGAAATCTTATAGTATATGGTCATTTAGGTATGGTTTCTTTCACTTAGCATGTTTTCAGATTTCATCCGGGTTGTCTTGTGTATCAGAACTTGATTTCTTTTTATGGATGAGTAATACCTATTATAGATGCCCTGTTTTGTTTATCCATTCAGCAGGTGATGCACATCTGGGGAGGTTTCCACTTTTGGGCTATTATGCTGATGTCCACATTGTGTGGACACAAATTTTCAGTTCTCTTGGGTTTATACCTAGGAGTGGAATGGGTAACTCTATGTTTAATTTTTTGAGGAAGTGCCAGACTGGTTTTCCATGGTGGTGGCATCTTCTGACATTCCTCCCACAGACTTTGCAGGATGAAGTTGTGTAGCCCATCCCAAGGAGTGGTCCCAAAACAGGGTTTCCAGCTCAGTGCAGTCCTTCATGAATTCACAAGGATATATATGTTTAGGGCTAGTGGTGATGGATACCTTTTTTATTTTTATTTTGTTACTACTTAAAATTATTTAAGACCACCTGTTGCTTTCCATCAACAGGGAATGTGCATACCACTTGGTTCCCTAAATGTTGTGGTAGAATTATCTAAGGCACATCTGTGTTGTCTGATATGGTACCACTAGCCAGATGTGGCTTTTGAGCATCTGACTACTACTAGTACCACTGAGGAATTACATTTTAGATTTTATTTAATTTTAACTTAGTCATATGTGACTAGTGGCTACCATACTGGACAAGCATTAGATAGTAGAACTAAAATGGAGGCAAGACTTAGGCCCAAGAGGTAGAAGTTACTTGACCAAGAAGACCCAGTTCATTTTTTGTATAACCTTTTTATGACCAGTATCAAGATTATTGAAGGGCTCAGCAATGGAGAAGGAGATATATGTAGCAACCCTCCTCCATGGCCAAGTAACATGGATCTGCTTTAAGAGATGCTCATTTTATCTTTAGAAGCCCTGGAAGAGAAGAAGAAGAGGTAACTCCATTTTCATAACCCAAATATTATCAGTGAAGAATCAGAGCATCAGTGAGATTAATTAGCTCACCTAATGTCACCCCTGACGGAACAAACATGAAAACAAGGTCTTACACCAAAGCCCATTGTAACTCTGGGAAGAAATAGTTTTTTAGGGAGAAAATTGTGTAAAATTAAGATAAGACAAGGGTTACTGGGATAATCATACCCATTTCTGAAGATTCTCGTCATGAAGGTCAAATTGAATAGAATGTAAGGAAGCACCTGGCCCAGAGCAGGTGTTCAGTCTCTGCTTGTTGAACCTGGGCTGGAAGGAAGTATTGGTGTTATAGCAGGAAGGAAAGACACTAGGCACCCAAATATAGTCCTGAGAAACCACTGTTAGTGAACGACAATAGGGCTTAAACACTCTGTCTGGAATGTAGTTACAAATATTTTATTTATTTACCCCATTCATTCATCAAGTATTTACTGAACCTCTCTTACATGCAAGGCACTGTATTTGGCACTGGGGGCATAACAGTGAACTGTGCTGATCCTGTGACAAGGTTGATGGAGACACAGACAGGGAAGTGCCCACTGGATGTTTATCACTTGGAGTTTCTTGGAGCTTTGCCTGGAGCAATCTCCATGGAGCAATGGGCATAGAAGCTTACAAAGACCAAAGAGAGATGTGGAAATGAACACGTGGGGACAGCAAGTGCAGGTGCCAGATGGAGTGGAATGTGGGGCCAGGACTCTTGCCATGATGGAAAGGGTCTAGAGGAGAGGGATGGATGTGAATGCAGTGGTGAGGGGAGAGACTGGAGGAGAGAGCAGGGCAGAGGGATGGGTTCTGGAGCACGAGTGGAGGATCAGGGGTGTGGACCCTGCATCCGTGTGCACAGAAGGGAAGCAGAGTGGGCAGGGCCAAGTGTTCGAGGTTGCCGACTTGGTGGGGGGACACGGGGTAGATCTGTCTCCGTAAGAAGTGAGTCAAGTTCATAGCCTGGGAGGGAAGGGAGAGGTGGGAAGTGCAATGATAGAGAAGGCATGGAATCCTTGTCTTGGAGAATGAGAAAGGAATGGCAGGGGGGGGCTCTATTCTTTAACACTGCTCTCCATGGCGCCCCTGTGCAGGTCCTGCCCTCCACCCCTCCACCTTTTCCCTCTCCTCTCAGTGCTTTCCCTACTTCCAGAGTCAGACAGCCAGAGAATTCTAGAAAGGCAGAGTGTTTTCTGTGCACATGCTTCAGATAGAGAGATAGGCCCAGAGATGTATGACCCATCCAAGGCCACCTGAGATTAGAGAGGGAGCTGACCCATGAACTTGAACCCCCCAGCTGGCCCCTCTGCTTCTCTACCATGATACCTCTTATTCGCTCCCCATTTCTCCTACCCCCAGACCCCAGTAAGAAGCCACTTATTCATTCAGCATTTATTGTGCATTTCCCCCATGCCAGGCAGGGTATGGGATGCTGAATTTCAGAGCTGAAGGCAACAGAGGCTCTGCTCTAAGCAGCTCATAGACTACTGTGTGATTGTACAAGAGTGTGTTCAGAGTCCAGTCCCACGTGTTAAGAGATTAGCTCAGCCTAGACCCTGGGGATTTGGATAAGAAACTCCAGGACAGGTCCCTCCAGCTGGAACTTGAAGGATGAGCAACACTATCCCGGGCAAAGCCTGGGCAAAGGCTCAGTGTCTGGAATTTGTGCATACCCACTCGTGGTTAGGAGGGTAAGCTCTGGAACCAGATCACCTGGGTTCGAATCCTGACTCTGTTACTTCCTGACTGTGAGAACTTGAGCAATGTTCTTAACCTCTCTGTGCCTCACTTTGTCATCAGGAAAATGGGAATGATATTAATCCTTCCCTCATAGAGTTGTTATGAGGATTAAGTGAGTTAATCCTTCTAAAGAACCAAAAATAGTATCTGCCTAATAATTATTGCCCAATAAATATTAGCAATAATGGGGATGATGTCGACTATGATGACATGGTGGTGACAGAGTGACGGGGGGTGTGGCGCTAAGTGATGAAATTCCTGGTTTTCTGGTCTGTCCCCACTGCTAAACAAATCCCTTGAACCCCGCACGAGGCCTGGGCCAGAGCAGGAGCTCGGCAACCATCCTCTGGGTGAGTAAATGAATGAATGACCTGGAAGAACCCTAAGAGCTTAGGGCCAAGCCTTTGTGGTGGGGCCTGGGGTCTGGCCGGAAAAAGTCGGCTCATTCACTGGTTCCCCTGCAGACTCACCATCTCACCCTAGAGCGCCACTGTGTGCCTTCATCTTCATCAAGGGACGCTTTGGGGCCCATTGTGGGGAGAGGCGAAGCTGTTCATGCAATTTATACTTTCTCTATGTTTTTCTTTCTCATTCCCTCTTAGGAAAGACCAGCTGGAGGCAGCATCCAGGTACGTTTCTGATCGTGAACTCCCTTCTTCCCACCACCATGTCGGGACAGAGGGGCCAGTTCTGTATGGTGTAGGGACCCTAAGCAGCATGCTGGTCATGAGCTTGAGTTTGGCGCTCACTGCTGTTGCTGACTACCTTATTCCTCTGCCATTTTATGTTAATTTACTCAAGGACAACTCAATTGTGATCATAGCTACAGCCACTTGGTGAGCAGGAGCACCTGGAGTTCCGTGCCTGGAGTCCTTACATATATTGTCTCACTTGGTCCTCAAAGCCACAGTGTAAGACCATCCCTAGTACCCCCCATTTGTGGATTGAGATTGAGGCTCAGAGCGTCTGAGTTATCCCCCTTGCGTCACAGAGCTACCAAGTGACAAGACCAATATTCCAACTCAAGTCTGAATATGAAGACCACCTTATTTCATTATATATTGCTTCCTTTCCTTCTCGGGTTCACAGATGGCTCCTCAAAAAGTGAATCAAGACGATCCTTCATGATCCCCAGTAAACCCCACCTCACTCCAGGCTGCTGCAGAGGCAGGGCGGGCTTCTGGATTCTGAGCACTTCTGTGTCCCTCCCTTCCCTCTCCCTCTCAAGATGTCACCATATCAGGGGGACTCTGGCCTCTGCTCGGGATTGTAAAGAAAAACCATCTCTCACCAAATATATATTTATAACTATAAATATAGATTTAGTTTAATCCCTTATATTGAGAAACTACTTGTGAGGCATTGCAATCTGTCTCCTGGACACTAGGCTCCACCGCTGTCCTTCTAGAGCTGACAGAATTCAGGCGGAGGGGGTGGCAGGACACTGGGCCACATTATAAGGGAACAATTTGAGGACAGTGGCCTTTGGGAAGCCTGGTCTAATCCTCTTGAATGGGATCCATGATGCCCCATCCCATCTGTAATCCCTCTTGAAAAAAACAGTTAAAGACACACCAGTTAATTCACATGCAGAAGCACAGTTCAGACTTTCTGCCTCCTTTGTGTGTGTCTTGAAATGGATGGAATGTTTCTTGCCTGGACCCAGTTTGGACTGTAGGGGCGTTTGGGGATCATAGAAGGGGGCTGAATGACTGACAATGACAACATCAGGGGACTTTTGTCATCAGAGAACCTGCAACAGCTCACAGAGGCAGAGCAGGAAGACACCTCAGATAGCCTCCCCTAGATACACCTGTCGAAGCCGAGGTGCCCTTCATAGAAGAGGGCAGGTTCATCCCAAATCCTGAACCCGTGAGCACCAGGGTTACACAGTCCAGGTCTCAGGACTCCCAGAGGGGTACTTTGTCCTCTCTTTCTCTCATGACCAACAGGGTTTTTAATCATGCAGGTGTTGACACTCTAAGTGAACTACCATATCTACCTGAGAGCCTTTTCTATGCAGACATGAACAAAATTCAGCCAAATTGGAATGTACATGCAAAAGACCACGTGTACACTGGCTCATGCACTCCCGCCTTAATTGGAGCCTGGGGAGATGCATTCTGAGGCTTTGCCGGGGATGCTGCTCCCGTTATCACAAAGGGGCTGTCTGGAATCTCAGCAAGTTCCTCACGCCCCTCTCAAGAACTCTCTGCTCTGCCAGGGGTGCAGAGGGAAAACACATTTCATGATTTCTCAGGGTAAGAGTTGCCAGCCATTTGCTGGCTCATCCTCCCCCCTCCCAGGAAGAAGAACAAGGTCAGTTACGTAAGCCATGCGGTCTCCCTCGTCCAGGCTCTGGCGCGGTATTTTGGGTTTGTTCTTCAAACAGGTTGGTTGATGGATTGGCAGGTGAGACACCAGGTGTGATTTTAGCTGCAAAGCTGGGAGGTGGGGCGTGAGACCTGGTGAACGTTCTGGAGGAACCGTCGACCCAGGCATCATCAGTTCCTTTATCCAGGAGGGCAGGGAGCAAGGCGAGAGAATGATGAGCAGTGTACACGTGTGTTAGATGAATCCTTGCAGATGGACATTTTCCACCTTTGTATTAACTTCTTCAACAGCTTGCCAGATAACTGGTGTTTTGGTCTTATTTATTATTTTTTTTAAATAGCCAGAATCAGATTGGAGTTCATCTCACTGCCCCCTCCAAGCGTAGGTGGTCTACCCCGGTGTTCAAGTATCAGACTGAGGAAAGTGTTCTATTCTCTGTGACTTAACATATCTCAGTTCTCTGTGGCTGGGGAGTTGGCTTTGATCATTTTAGGCTTCTCAGGATCTATGATTCTGAGGCTAATCAGAAGGAACAGAACCAGCTTCTCTTGTGCCCTTACCAGGATCTGAGTACTTTTCCTAGGTTGTCTTAATTAATTCTTATAAAAACAGAGGCAGCTGACATACACACACCCTCATCCATTCTTACCCGTCATGGTGCCCTGAGGTAGGACTCAGTACTTCCCTATAAAGCCTTTGTTCTGTGTATAGTCAAAACTTTAAATTCTCTCTTCCTCTCTAGACCATGAGCTAACACTGTACCTGAAGTATAGAGTGTACCCCCCTTCATAAATGACTTAATGAAGGAGGTTCTGTACCATCATTTTACTTGTGTGAGATTGAGCTCAAGCATTTAGTTAACTTATACATTCACCAAGCACGGAAGTAGCCAAGGTGGGGATTTCAATTTCAGGTCTATCTGACTGGACCGGATCCTATCGGGCTGAGTCCCAAGCAGCACAGGTAATTACCATGCCCTCCTTGTCCTCAGGGGTAGAGAGAGAGCTCGGTTAGTCTGAAGACCTATGAACTTGGCACTTGTTCTCTTGACCAGGAACTCTTAGATCACATCTTCATACAGCTCATTCCTTTACTTTGTTCGGAACTCTGCCTAATGTCACCTGCTGAGAGAGACCCTCTTTGACCCTCTGCCCACGCCCCATCAGTCTCTGTGTCCTTGATCTTACTTCATTTTCATTGTTAGCATTGATGATTATCCAATATGTTATGTATTTGTTTTTTGTCTGCCTTCTGTACTAGGTAAAATGCCTCTGAGGGGCTGGGCTCTGTTTTGTTCACTGAGTTATCTCCAGCACCTAAAACTGTGCCTGGAACACAGCCTAACACTTGGTTAGCTTTCAGTAGATATTAACTTACTGACAAAGTGGTGGGTGAGCATGTGGATGGATGGGTGGATGGACAAACTCTTATTCTACAAATGTCATAAACCCATAAACCTTTTCCATAAACTTTGGACTAAGAGAGAGATTAATGGCTCACATAACCCCCACCTGAGAGGGTGAGATCCCCGGAAAACAAGGAATGGGATTCTTCTGGGATTTCTCTTTTCCTCTCTTGTCTCCACTCTCCTTTCCAGTTTCACTCTCTCACTGACTTTCTGCATACTCATGAAGGTGTGGAGGCAAGCAGCCCCATGATCATGTATTTTTCCCTCCTTCTCTATCTGTCCTTCACCCAACACCAATTTGGGAAACCCCAGGGAAGCCCTTAGATTGGCCCAATTTGGGTCACATACTCATGCCTTGGACAATGTGTATGGCTCAGAGAGTAAGAGGCCATGACTAGACAAACTCTGGGTCCTGTGTCCACCTGTTAGAGTGAGCAGTGTGCGTTCAAGATGCCATGAGGGCCAGCCCCCATTAGAATCACTTGGTTGAAGTTGGAGGAATCAGTTCCCTAGTCGAATAGGGTCCCTTTCCCCCAGAGAACAGGGGTTGAAAACATAAAGCAGGCAAAAATGACAGCTACCCATGACAGGCATAAATCCCACCTGAAATTTTTCAGATGCCCAAAAATAATGCTGCATTAAAGAACATCAACAATAAAGCAAACTGAGGCTCATTTAATCCATAGATTATACCAGAAAAGGCTGAAAGTTTATGGTAGGGACATCATTTTAAACCTCATTCACAACTCTTCAGTAGACATGCAGCAGAGCCAATAATTAGAGGCATTTGTTTGAGAGAAAATAGTGTTTTTGTGCATTTTCAAAACAGGTAACTGTTGACAATAACGGCTTGCTTGAGCCGTATTGTTTACTTTGTATTTTCAAACAATTCCATCTTAACAGCAGCATCTGGGACTCTTCTGCTCTGTATCCATCTTGGGAGAGGGAAGATGTTCATCCCAGGCCTCTTCTTTATCTCCTATCTTGTTGTTATGTGCTCCCCTTTAGTAGAGGATCATTCTTTGGGTCAAAGAATTTAAGTATAATAACAATAATTTATAAAGAATGCTTCCTATTTGCCAGGCATAATTCTAAACACATCTAGCCGTCATAGCCACCCTGATGGGGAAGATACTACTTTGAATCCCTATTTTACAGATGAGAAAACTGAGGTTCAAAGAGATAAGTGATTTGCACAGGATCCTGCAACTAGACAGTGGCAAGAACAAAAGTTGATCTGGTTGGGTTACCACCATGGTGTGTGGGTCCAGCACCCTACTGGTCATCATAGTGGTCAGGGACAGTTAGATAACCTGCAGATGTCCCCTTTTGCTTGTTTGGTTTTCTTCTACTTTCCCTTGGCTCACTGTAGCTGGAGTCCCTGCCATGAGAGGAGGCTGTGGAGGGAGGGAAAGGCACAGAGCCAGGATCTCCGACAGAGTGAAGAAGCATTTGGTCAGACACTATAATTCACACTTTACCTTCTCCCTGTGACACTGGCCACCTGAAATTGATCTCACAGGGTGACGGATGATGTTGGCAATAAATCTCCTTCTGTGCCCTAGAATCAGCGCCTGTTAAAGGTGTGCAGGAATTTAGAGATTAATCCAATCCCCCAGTTTTACTGATGAGAAAATTGTTGCCCAGAGCAAAATAAGAGTCTTGGACACAATTCCATAGCTATTAATGTTCTGTCTTGCCAAGCAGACCCTGCAACACTGGTCCAGCCTGCAGAGTAGCTGAGATGTAGGGGTAAGATTTGGACCAATTTCGTTTAAATTCAGGGTGATTGATCCTCAAGATGTCCTGAGGGCTTAGTCTCAATTTTCCTTTTGGAGTATAGGGAGTGCCTATTTATAGCACCACTTTCTCTCTGAATTATGAGCTAACTGAGAAATAGGAGTCAGAAACAGATCAAAATATAGGCCACATTTGCTGTGTGAGGCAGGATTGGCTCTGGGAGCAACAGTAAGTACCCTAACACTTCCCACTAAGTTTGGCCTTAGGACCAGCACACAGAGCAAACACTCTCCCAGCCAGATACCTGGTGCCATGGGGCACTGAGAGCCAGAGAGAGTCCATGTGTGTCCTTGAAGACAGAACTGACCTTTAATATGGAAGCTCACCCAATCAAGAAGATGGGTCAATAAAACATGTTAATCAGATAATTCACCTCCTCCGGTGGGGAAAAGCCAGTTGAGGGCTGGAGGTTTCTTCTCAATTCTTCTAAAAGTATGGAAATTCCATTTTTATGACTTGGCAAAAGTATGTAAAAAGATGGTCCTCCCTTACCTTTCATGTAGCCTCCCATCGACTCACGACACACCGTTCCTTAGCACACAAAGCTGTGTCGCAGCTCTCCGGCGTGGTTCCATCATGCACCCACTATGCCCTCATTATGTGCTGCCTTAGTTTCCTCAGGGCTGCCATAACAAATTACGACAAACTGGGTGACTCAAATCAACAGAAATTCATTCTTTCCCTGTTCTGGAGGCTGGACGTCTGAAATCAAGCTGTTGTCAGAGCCATATCCCTCCAGTGGTTGTAGGGAAGAACACTTCCTTGCCTCCTCCTGGCTTCTGGTAGTTGCTGATAATCCTTGGCATTCCTTGGCCTTGTGGACCCATCGCTCCATTATCTGCCTCCATTTTCACATGGTCTTCTTCCCTCTGTGTGCGTCTGTGTCTCTTTACCCAAGCCTCCCTCTCCTTTCTCTTATAAGGACAGCAGTGATTGGATTAAGAGCTCACCCTACTCCAGTATGAGCACATCTCAACTTGATTACATCCACAAAGGCTCTATTTCCAAATAAGGTCACATTCACAGCTATCAGGTCAGGGCTTGAGCATATTTTTTGGGAAACACATTTTAATTTTCCACATTTGCCAACAGCAAGCATGATTGGTTTGCATATAGGGACACTGAGCAGATCCAGGATACATGATTTTGAGAGGGACGTTTATGAGAGTTCCATTTCAGTATCTCCTACACAGATGAAGACCCGGGGGCTCAGCAAGGTGAAAGAACTCACACAAATCTCAGCCCAAATTGCACAAATAAGATTGGATCCTACATCTGCCTGGCTCCCTCCAGAACTGTGGTCCTCTCTCCTGTTTAACCATGGACTAAAAATAACCAGTTGGTAGAATTAGGAGGTAGTCATAGCAACAGGAGCTGAGAACAGACTCCAGAAGTAGACCATTAGACCTCAATGCGTGACTGCCCTACTTACTAGCTGAGTGTTCTTGGGTGACTCAAGCAGCCTCTCCTGTCCTCATGTCCTCATCTGTGAAATGGGGATGACAATAGAAACAACCTTCTAGGCTGGTTGGAATGATACCTGTGGCCCTAGTACATAGTAAATTCTCATTAGAGATTAGTGCTGGTCAATTGGTATGTTCTTCATACATGAGATTTGGATTCATGGAGAAAGTAATTCTTCTAGGATGGAAAGTAATGTATTTCTCCTCACTCACATTAGTGTGTGTCTGCATGTCCTCTGAGCACCAGCTGTAAATGGCCTGGAATAAGACTCAGAGATTCCCAGATTCGCTGGATCAGAGGAATTTTAAGTAGGCCATTGGCTCAGCTAACTTTGCAAATCTGTTCAGAGGAAGGAGAACCAGATTAACACATCAGAGTTATTTCCAAGTCATGAAGCTGTTTCTGTAGCCCAGCAGCCAATCCAGTCACGATCCTGCCTCCTCGTCCCTGCTTTATCTGCCCTGTCTTTCCTCAACCCAGACAGTCCCTTAGAAACCACCACTTACCTGGGTTAGGTGCCTTGTTGCTAGAAGGCAGAGGTCGGACTAGGGGAGCACTAAGCAACTTCAGGATCTGTGTGCTGAGTCTGTGGTCAGGGCAGCAGAATTGGGCCCATGTTATGTTGCTACATTAGACACTAAGAGTTATGGGTCACTTTTAAGAATTTTGACTGCATGCTCTTAGACACATTGCCAAACCTCCGTGCCTCAGTTTCCCCACAATATAATAGTTATGGTGAGACCACCTACTGCCTGGGGCTGTTGTAAGACTTAGATGCTTAGAACAGAGCCTTACTCATGACAAGTACTACACAGGGTTTGCTTTAATCATGATCACTATTATTTTTGTTGGCACCCACACTTCTGGGTTTTCTACAAAAGCCTAGTCCACAGTCTATTCTACATAACGCAGGTCTGGCTTAGGAGTCACATCAACATAGGTCTGAATCCTAGCTTTGCAATACTTTTCTCCTCCCTCTCACCCTCCCTCTTTCTTTCCTTCCTTCCTTCCTTTCCTTAAGAGCCCTGCTTTGTGTCAGACCTTGGAGATTCCCAGAAAATTGGACCTCATAATCTGGTGGGAGACAGATGTGTCAATGGAAGAACAGTGGAGTGTGGAGGGTGCTGGTTTGGGAATATTACTGACACAGGGGTAGAGAGAACAAAAAAAGAAGGGAACTCTGAGTTCTGCCGATAGCAGCAGATTGGGAAAGGATCCACAGAGGCACTTTGCTTTAGTCTGTCAAGGACTGAGTAGCTTTTCACCAGGCTAAGGGAGGGAGTAAGACCCTAATTTTGTCCCTTCCTCCTTCATGCTTTTGGCCTTCAAACTAACAGTTTGAAGTGATCTTTCCACAGGCTATCTTTTCTATCTGAGAAATCCCTAGGAATGCCAACGCAATAAAGAAGAATAGCATGCAGATGCCCCAAGGAAAATGCACAAAATGCCTAAATAAATTCATCTGCATTTCTGGATAGGGAAATTTATTTTGTAGCTAGAAACAAAGGATATGAGTTATTTGGTTCTCCCAGCTCTACTGTAAACAATGTGAGAGCTAGCTAGAGAAATCATCATTGTCTTCCTCAACATTGATGCCATTAATGGAGGGCCTGTCAAGTTCCGGCCCCTGACGCCTGCTGTATCTTCATTGTCATCTAATCCCCAGTTAAGATTTCCCACTTGATTAAAAAGAAACAGTTGAGATAGCAATTTGCATTCATAGTCTTTTCTCAGAGACGATGGACTCTGAAAAACAAACTGAGGGTTCTAGAGGGGAGGGGGGTGGGAGGTTGGGTTAGCCTGGTGGTGGGTATTGAGGAGGGCACATTCTGCATGGAGCACTGGGTGTTATGCACAAACAATGAATCATGGAACACGTCATCTAAAACTAATGATGTAATGTATGGGGATTAACATAAGAATAAAAAAAAAAGGCAAAAAAATAAAAAATAAATTAAAAAAAAATAGTCTTTTCTCAGAAAGAAAAAATAGGACACCAAAACCTCAAAGGCTTGGCACATGGATGGTGACAGTTTGACAGGTGTTTATTTTGGGGGTTTTTCTTGTTGTTTGTTTGTTTTCTTTATCTCTTTGCCTTCTCGGTCTTTCCTGGGGCAGACTGTGGCGCTAAAGGAAGCTTCTAAAAGAGGGCTGTATGTCTTTTATAAGGCCCCACTCTTTCTATCTGGAAAGATGGAAGGATGAAAGCATGAAGGAGAGTAGAAACAAACTTAAGGCTTTAGCCCCTATAGGTGGGATTGACTGCTTTGTGCTGGTCACTCAGCCTGTGCCCATGGGGCTCTCACAACAAATAACTCAAGACAGATTGACCTCTTCTTCCAAAAGACTCTTCTCTTGGTTGCAGTGACACTGTACTCTTGTTGTGTCCACCATCCATTCATCCCTCACCCACCCATCCAACCATCCATCCATCCTCTTAGTCAGTGATTATTTGTGAAGACCCTCCTGTGTCCCAGATACCATTGTAGGGATTATAGCTACAGATAAGAAAGACAAGGTCTGTAAGTGTTTCCTTGACGGGATGCGTCTCAGTCTTCCTTCCTAACATGTCCCAAGCTGAATTTTGTTTGTCTGTTTGTTTTTTAATTTAAGTTTCACTAGCTTTTCCTGGACACACATGCCCAACAAAGGTGGCATGAGGAGGGTAGAGAATATAGTCAGGTTGGTCCCAAGGGAAGTTGTTCACTAAGCGCAGTTTGCCTTTGACATTCTTTCACTTACCTGCTGGGTTTTCTCCCTTCCCACTTCTCTATGGCATCCCAGCCTAGTTGAGAACCACTCCCTACTACTACCATCTTATTCCATATCCTGAAAGGGAGGGTGGAGCATGAATTACATTTAAAAGTACCACTCCTAGGTCTCTCTTTGTACCTTATTGAGCGCTTTTATGAGTTTTTAATGTGCAAAAAATGGGCGTAGAGCTGAATTTGAAATTAGAGACAAAAGAGAGTTTAATTGAATTGGGAGTGAGAAAAATCTACACTGGAGCAAGAAAGGACTCGACCTAAAGGGGGTGTATTAGAAGGAGACATGGGAGTGTACAGGGGGGTCAGAATCCAGGAGGATGGCTGAGCCACTGAGCAATTCCCAGTGGAGAGTGTCTAAATTACTTTTTAATTTAATTTTTTTAATTTTACTTTTCTGGAAAAAAAACATTTACATGGTTTATAAATCAAAATAATGTAGAGCCATACAGTGAAATGTGGTCCAACTTGTGTCCCCCCGAACTCTTTTCCCACCTCCCCACCCCCCCAACCACAGGTTTTTTTTGTTTTTTTTTTTTTAATTTCTAGGGTAGCTTTCTTTCCAGTTTCCTTATGCAGATACAAAGCAAAATTAACTTATATATTTTTTTCACTTTTCTAACATATTTTAGTAGTGATATCTAATATTCAATTTAAGTTATTTGAGCTGTGAGGCAAATTCTCATAATTTAGTAAAATCTGCATCACACGACAGTCTTGCACAAAGTGTGTATCTGCGTGGTTGCGTATGTGTCATGGAAAGGGGCTGCCAAATTCAAGTTTTGGTTTCCTCTCCAAACCCCATTTTTTGGTCCCATCACGCTCAACTGAAGCAAGGGCATCGCCACCCACCCACTTTTGTGTAGTTAGAAACCTAGCAGTGTTGGGGCGCCTGGGTGGCTCAGTCGGTTAAGCGGCTGCCTTCGGCTCAGGTCATGATCCCAAGGTCCTGGAATCGAGCCCCGCATCGGGCTCCCTGCTCAGCGGGAAGCCTGCTTCTCCCTCTCCCACTCCCCCTACTTGTGTTCCCTCTCTCCTGTCTCTCTCTCTGTCAGATAAATAAATAAAATCTTTAAAAAAAAGAAACCTAGCAGTGCTTCCTTATCCATCTCTTTCCCTCACAACCCACATGGAGTCCATCAGGGAAGACTATTGTGGTTCTACTCTAAAATACAAGTCAAAGTTCTAGTCTGCTCCCACCGTGACCACCCTGGTCCAAACCACCAGCACGTCTTCACTAGAAAACTTCAGTGACTTCTCACTAGTCTCTTTTGGTCCTCATTCCCCTCCAATCCACAACCAAGCAGCCATCGCATTCTTTTTTTTTTTTTTTTTTTACCATTTTGATTATGGTAACATACACATAACAGAAAAATTATCAGCTTAACCACTTTCAAGTATATAGTGTTAATATATATTCAAGTATATATTCAAGTTCAAGTAAATATTCACATTATTGTGCAACCAATCTTCAGAATGTCTTGGTCTGGTAAAACTGAAACTTTGTACCCATTAAAAACACTCCTCGTTTTCTGCTCCCCCCAGCCCCTGGCAAACACTATTCTACTTGCAGTCTCTATGAACTTGACTACCCCAGATACCTCATATAAGCGGAATCATATACTATTTGTCTTTTTGTTACTGGCTTATTTCACTTTACATAATGTTTTCAAGATGAATTGCATCATGGGTCTAAATTTCCTTCCTTTTTAAGGCTGAGTAATATTCCGTGGTGTGGATGGACCACATTTTGTTTATCCATTCATTCTTTAATGGACTTTCATTGTGAATAGCGTTGCTTTGAACATGGGTGTTCTTTTTAAAATGCAAAGTTGGAATACTCTCTCCTTTTTAAAGAGTTTTTAAAACTCTTACTGGCCTCCAGTTGCCCTTAAAATCAAACAGAAATTTCTATTTTCTATTCTTAATTCTGAATCCTATTTTTAGAATCCCTACTGATCTGGCCTCTGACCTCACCTTGTTCCACTCTGCCCTTCATTCATACTGTTCTGGTCATGTACTCCCTTCTGTTACACAAACCCAGCATGTGATTCTTCTGCCCAGGGAGTGCTTGCCCCTTTCCTTTGAAGTCTGGCTTCTTTTCACCCTTCAGGTCTTAGCTTTCCCATCTGGACCTGGCTACTGAGACTGGCCACTTAATGGGGTCTTTCCATCCACCCAAGAGGCCTTTCCTTACAACTCCATCAAAGTCAGCCTCCTGTTACACTCCATAACAGCACTCTCTTTGTTTCCTGGCCAGATTTCTAGCAATCTATGCATCTGTTTGCTTATTGTATGTCTTCTTGACCTCATCATAAGCTCACTGGAGGCTGAAAACCATGTCTGTTTCAGTCACCACTCTATCCTCAGCAAGTTACCAAGAGCCTAGCATTTACAAGGTGTAGAACACATTCTTGTTGAATAAATAAATAACATCAGCTCTACTTTACAGGTGGAAAAACTACATCAGAAAGAGCTAATGACTTAACCAAGTTGAAATATTAACTACAGAGCAGAGGTTTGAATGCAGGTCTCTTGCTCCAAAGTCCACTCTTTCCACCACACAGCACTCCCTCTCTCAGCTGAGGTTGGAAGATCACATATTGTATTCCTTCATTCATTCAACATCCAAATAATACTTTCAGTGCTTACAGCGTGCCAGGTGCTGTGTTAGATGCTGGATAATTGACCAAAGTATGGTTTGCGGAAAAATAGCTTACCTTTTAGTTTCTCAGACTCAACAACATGGGTATTTGGGGTGGGATCATTATTTGTTGTCAGGGGCTGCCTTGTGTGTTTGTAGGATGTCCAGCAGCATCCCTGGCCTTGAGCCACCGGAGGCCAAGAGCACCTGCCAAGTTATGTCAATCAAACATGACTCCAGACATTGCCAGATGTCCACTGGGGGGGGGGGGGGAGGCACATAATTGTCCCTTGCTGAGAACCACTGCTTTGATGCGAGAGAGTCCCAGTAAGTCAAAGATTTCATTATGGTGGCCAAGTGCCATGGTTGTGAAATGCCTACAGAAAACACAGTGAATGGATAGGTAATTGGGCTGCGAGGGGAAGTGAGCCTTGGGGCTGATGCTTGGACCAAGTTTCATATGAAAAGTCAGAGTCGTTTAGATAAAAGAAGGGGATGAAGGCTTTCCTGGGTACAGGTCATGACATACGCAAAGGCGTGGAAGTGTGAGTGTCAAGGAACTGAGTAGAGTTGAGCGTACCTGGGGTGACCCGAGACAGGAGCCCGGGGCAAGGGCTGTCTCTGCCAGGGCAAATTTTTACTTCTTGATTTTATTTTTCTCCAGTCTATTTCCAGTTTTACAATTTATGTTTGAAAATTGTTTGTCTGCACTTGATAAATCAGGGGCCCCGGCTATCCAAGAAAATCTGATGTCAGCTCCAAGGAAGGCTTTGCTTGCAAGACCTGTGGAACCCTCTAAGCACAAGGCCTCATTGATGTGCTAGAAATCCGTACAGAGAAGGGCAGAGATGGGTTTGAGTTTCAGGGGTGAACTTTGGCATCTGATTATCCTTTGGAGTCTTGGATTTCTAGCAACGCAATTAAGAAGTAAGCTGATCACCCACTTTGCTGGAGGAAGAATTCCATAAGTCTCTTAGGTGTGATGCCTGGGAGTAATTCAGATCTGAGGTTTCTGACTTGTTCCTGATGCCTCTGGGTTCCTAACATGCTTGGAATCTCTCTCTCATAAACCGTTATCTGCGACCATGGCGTGTCACGTAAACATAGCTGAAGCAGTTCAGACCCTTAGAGGTTGCAATGAAGCATTGAAATGCCAAACAGACAAATCCTAAATCCCAGCACAGATAGAACCAAGAGGGCCCTGTCCTTAACTTCCTAACTCTCTGCCGGTTATGCTGAGATTTCCAGCCAGAACAGAGCAGCTGCCATTACGTTTGTCTTGCTTAGTTGATCATGGAATGAAGCTCCGCGTATACTTATCTCCTGCTGAGGTCAAGTTCAGTGGCAATGGTGAGTGTGTGCGACTGGCATTAGGAAGCACTGTAAAATAATATATAAATCCCCAGAACTTATCTTCAGTTTATAAAAAAAAAAAACAAACCACTTATTTCGTGGCTCAGGAAATTTTATCCATCCTTAACACACATGTCATTAGCCCTCTTCCTGCTTCTGCAGGAAGAGGATTATTTACCAAGATAATGGTGACAGCCAGCATGTCCTGAAGGCTTCTCCAGTCCTCATTCCAGAAGTGGGCTGAGTGTTTTCCGCACACTCCCTCATTTAACCCTCAGAGAGCCGCGTGCAGCGAGGGCTGTCCTCACTGCGCATGTGAGGAGCTGGGGCCAGAGAGAGTTACTTCTGTGTCCCGGCTCACATGTTCCTTGGGACCTTATGCTTCAGGGCTGGGATTGCCCCAAAGGTCATGATTTTCACTGCCACCCTGAACTTGGGGATGTGCTGAGGAAGGGCGGGTCGTGGGCTCAAAGATAACCAGGCCGAGTCTTTGCTTTGCTGGGACTGCACATTCCAGGGGCGGGGGGGGGGGACTGGAGGGGGGGACAGACGTGGAAATATGGTCTGCGCCAGTGTGTATGAGTGTGACAGAGAAAACTGCAGCATGTCGTTGGAGCACATGGGGAGTCCCTGATTTCCAGGGATGGGGGTGGCGCTCGGGCCGTTTTAAAGGTAGATAGCAGTGAGGTGGGCTGAGAAGGCAGGGCGCATGGCAGCTGGAGGAACTGGGCGTGCCACGGCATGCAGGTGGAGACTCGGGGCAGGCAGAGGCTTGGTGCAGATGGAAGGCCAGATCCTCTTGGTGATCTAGCAAGACACAGGAGGCAGGGGCCAAAAAGAAGCAGACCTGAGGAGAGACTGTCTTAAAGTCCCCCTTGTCCTGAGCTCATGGGTAGGAAAGCCTTCCCTCTGTCAGTCGACGTCCTGCCTTGTCCAGGACTTCTAGCCCATGGACCCTGATATAGTTCTCTGTCCTAACAGTCATTCATCTCGAACTGGTCAGGAAAGCCACTCTGAAAATTTTTGTCTTTGGCGCGGGGAGGATAGAGCCATCCGAGTACTAGAGTTTCCCGGAATGTACTCTGGTCAGGTCATTAGTGTAACGATGCTGGGTGAGAGAGAACAGTCCAGAGGGAGCCGGGAGTAACGGCTGCCCGTCCATATGTTCATTCATTCATTTATTAACCAAATACGTCCTAGTGCTTTCTCTGTGCCAGACTGAAGGCAGGAAACGCTGCAGCTGTTATCACATGTAATGCTCCCCAGACCTCTACGCAGCAGGTGCTCTTAGGCCCACTTACCGTTCAGGACCTGGTGCTCAGAGGGCGTGGGGCACCTGCTCTGCAGGGGGAGTGTTCCACCCTCCTCCACGGCCCCTGCACCCGTGACCTCCCCACTGCACCTCGCCAGAGACACCAACAGCTTCTGGCAGGAAACACATGGCTGCAATCACTCGACACAGTCCTTAGAAAGACTAAATTAGCTCGGGCCAAGGCAGAGCTGCGTCAACAGCCCATATTTATTCCACAAGCACATGGTGCACCTACTGTGTGCCGAACCCTGTGTGGGGGGTAATGAGAGGAAGCCCCCGAGTCGAGTCTCTCGATGTGTGAAAACTCGCCATGTGGCTTTTCTCTGGTATGTACCCCACAGAGAGGGCCTTGTTCCTCCTGCCCACTAGGGAGAGGGTGCAGGTTGAGAAATAGAGGGAAGAGGTTAATATTTATAGAGCACATACTGCATGCCAGGCTCTATGCCAAATCCTTGGCAAACATCCTCTCCTTGCAACCGGGTGAAGCAGAGAGTGGGCACCCCTATTTTAAAGATGAGGTACCTGAGGCTCAGAAAGTGCACAGATTTGCCCAAGGTCACCTGCATGGCCAGGGGTGGGGCTGGACACAAGTTTTGCACCAGGGCTACTTTATGTTGGACTTATTAATTTTTTTGTGTGTGTGTGCCAAGAACACTTTTGGCCCTGTGATGAAGTCCAGAGACCTTTTCTCAGAATCACAATCTTGAATTCATATGTAAAATGCATACGGTTGCAAAAGAAACTGATTGTATTGATAACTATCAAAATATTGAAACATTTGAGATGCAGTCATATATGGGCTTCTCCGTGATGGATTTAAGGACAAGACCCGTGGCCGGTCGGAATACTACCATCATTTGGAAACAGCTATGAGCACAGCAATCCCCGGAGATAACAGGATCTAAAATGCCCTGGGATTTCTGTTGTGGAAGGCACAGGATAAGACCAGGGCATTGAGGGTATTACTAGGGTTTATTATCTACATTCATCATTGAAAGATACGCTCATTTCTGTTAGAGGTTAGTAAATTAAAGATGCAACGTTTTTCCCATCCAAGCTCAGGGACCACCTCCCCCTCCAAGTTCTAACCATCCGGGTTAGGGTGCCTGCTTTCTGTAATTTATGTCATTCGAGTCTGCCCAGAGCTGCTCCCTGGGCACCATGAAGTGGTACAAAGGAAGTTACTGAAGAGACGGGACGGGGGAAGGCATGAAGCTCAGCCACCTGCCACTGGGAGCTAGGCATTTGCTGTCCTCTCGGCCATTTGAGCTCCATGTCAACATTTGAGAAAAGGGAAGTGCAGAGAAGTTAAGAAACGTGCCCACGGTGTCATGGCTAGGAAGCTGCCAAGCCCTGTCCCAGTCCAAGCTGCTAAATCAATTTTAGCGCCGAGGGCTCACCTCCCCCCATCACACGCAGAGGTCAATGTGTGAGTCTTTATGGAGAGGGACGGGTAATTACAAAAGCCTGCACTCAAGGAGGAAAATTGTTCACTTTTGCTTATTTTGTAGCCAAAAGCTGGGTCTCTTGGATCGGGTTCGCCTTTCTAATCCTCGTGGTAGCAATACTAAAGGAAAGCTATTTACCCCTCTGAATGTAGATGCCATAGAAGAAAGTCCTTCTAAAGAACCAAAGCCTGTGGGCTTAAACAATAAAGAACGTTTCCGCACCGCCTTCCGCATGAAAGCCTACGCTTTCTGGCAGAGCTCCGAAGGTGAGGCCTTTCTCGTCCCTCGCTCTGTCCCCTCCACTCCTCCCTCTGCCTCGCTCTCCCCTTCCTCCCCTCCCTTCTTCCCCGATAGAAGACCTGCCCCATCTGTAGAGCAGCCCATCCCCACCTTCCTGAACCAGGTTCGTGCTTCATCTCATGCACGCCCGCTGGGCTGGGGACATCTGTGACACGTCCCCACAGCTCGGGGAGTGGGGGGCTCCCATGTTAGCTGTTCTCCGGGCCGGGATCGTCACACTCATCTGCGCAGATGCCTCCAGGGAGCCTTGGGACTCACAGCCTTGGCTCCTAAGGGTGGCCACATGGAGGTGCACTTCCATGGAGGTCAACAGAGAGGGCCAGGTGCAGGGTGATCTGGAGACCCAGGGGCCTCAGCACCCCCAGGGGGAGGGAAGAATCATAGAAAAGAGCCCTGTGGGGGCAGTGGGAGCAATTCCTCTGTGTGTCTCTTTTACTTGTGACAAGGGAGGACAGGGAGGGCTCAGAAAGTGACCCCACAAGGTCACCAAAGTAGTGACTGACAGCAAGAATCTGGACTCGGGTGTCCAACGGTAACACCCACGTGGATGCCCTTTGCTGCCTCAGAGAGACCACTCAGGAACCCCAAAACTCATGTCCCCGCCTTGCTGGCCTTCTCCCCAGTCAACAGTCCTGAACCACAGGCAACTCTGACTCATGTCTGGAGAATAGAAGGACCTGCTAAGAAGGCCTGAACGGCGTCACAACTGGAGAACACCACATGGTTTCATGGCGTGGGAGCGAAGACTCTGGCGGTTGAGCCTCGAAGGCTCTGACCGAATGGGGTCCCCAAGCCTTTCCAAGTGCTATGGCCTGCTGTTTGATCTGTGTGTCTCCCTCCCAGATGCTGGGACAGGTGATCCCATGGCGGAAGACAGGGCCTACGGGAATGACTTCCTCATCGAAGAGATGATCCCCACCCTGAAGGCCGCCATCCGAGCCGTCAGGTGAGGCCCCCTCCTCCCCCACTGAGGGCCCACGCAGACCCCAGTTCAGCCCCCACAGGATATTGGCTTTGGGAAGGTGGGCAGGAAGCCCCGTCAGGAAACTCCTGAGTCAGGTCCCAGAGTATGTCATTACTCGAACGGGCATGCTGCCTGAAGAAAAATGATTTCTACATTAGCAAGGCATCATGGGTAACTCTTGCTCGCTGGTTTATAATAATGCTCCCACGGGGTCCTGACACTATTTCCGATTGCCATGCTCTTGTTTGGCTTTGGCCACCATTTATTTTACAAGTCTGGTGTGGGGGGTATATTGATGTGGTGTTTTCTTCCTTTATAGGTTTCTTACCCAAAATAGCTCTTCCTATCTGTCTCCATCCATCTAGCTCTTTTTAATTAGCATTTTCAACAAGATAGTCAATTATAGAATTGTGTGTGTGTGTGTGTGTGTGTGTGTGTGTGTATCAGACAAGACTATAATCTACCCTGGCTATTTTTGTTTTACTTCAGAATTCCACTAGAAAATAAAAATAGGCTTACTAACAGAAAACTTGGATCAGGAGAGAGGCTTATAAGCACTCTACAACAGTGGCAGTGAATTCTAGAAACTAAGCTGGATTCTCCAAGAACTAGTTGTGATATTTTTAGCAAGGTTCGTAGTCCAATCAGTCAGGGACGCACAATAGGTTTATAAGATGTGAACCTCAGCAGAGCCGTTGACCTGGTTTCTCATGACACCACACATGCAATGTGACAGAATTATGGCAGGATTAAAGCATTACCTCTTAGATTCATAACTTCTTCAAAGATCTTATTCAGAGAAATAGCGAATGAGGGGCGCCTGGGTAGCTCAGTCGGTTAAGTGTCAGACTCTTGATTTTGGCTCAGGTCATGATCTCAAGGTCGTGGGATCGAACCCCTCATTGGGCTCCATGCTCAGCAGGGAGTCCACTTGAGGTTCTCTCTCTCCCTGTCCCTCTGCCCCTCCCCTTGTTTGTCACACTCTCCCCTGCCACCCCCCCAAATAATAAATAAATAAAATATTAAAAAAAAAAAAGAAAGAAAGAAAGAAAAAGAAAAGGGAGGTCTCTGCTGGGATGATCCATGGTCTGGCTTCTGCCCTGGTCTTTTTAGAATTTTTTATTGACACCTTAGTTCAGGGGTTGGCAAACTTTTTCTGTAAAGAGCCAGATAGTAAGTATTTCAGGCTTTGTGGTCCACAGGTCTCTGTTCGAGTTCTTAGCTCCAACTCTGTGGCACATAGCAGCCACAGACAGCACGTCCATGAAGGGGGGTGGGTGTGTTCCAACATCACTTCCCTTTCAAAAACAGGCAGTAGGCCAGATTTGTGCTACTGATACCTACCTCAGAGGGAGCTGCGTCAAGGGCAGGCTTATAAAATGGCACCCAGTTGGAAAGGACGGCACATGAATTAGATGGCATAATCAATAAGCCAAAATAGTGTTGAGATGCTAGACCTGGGCTGTGACAAACAAAATGAACTCTGAATGCACTACGGCAAGAGACCCTCACAAGTAGAAGGGAGGGCCTGGGGTAGGCTGTGTTTCCCAGCGCTGGCCTATGATTAGGGATTTTAACTGACACCACGCTCAATGGGGGTTGACCCCGTGATGGGGTTTTCAAGGAATATTAGCCATCTGGGGTGCCTTTATTGATTACCAGGAAGATGGAGGCGAGGCTTTGGCATCTATGAGTTCTGGGTGCCCCCCTTTATTTTTTTTATTTTTTTTTTTTTTAAAGATTTTATTTATTTATTTGACAGAGAGAGAATGAGAGAGCACATGAGAGGGGGGAGGGTCAGAGGGAGAAGCAGACTCCCCGCCAAGCAGGGAGCCCGATGCGGGACTCGATCCAGGGACTCCAGGATCATGACCTGAGCCGAAGGCAGTCGCTTAACCAACTGAGCCACCCAGGCGCCCCTGGGTGCCCCCCTTTATTAAGAAGCTGAGAAAACTCAGGGAACAGAAGCTAGTTTCTCTTTTCTAGGCACTCACAAGCCAAATAACTAAAGAGTCTTTTGAGGAAGAACTATGTCAGCTGTCCTCAAATAGAAAGCAGTGTGACACAGTGATTAAGAGCGTGGGCCTTGTCAGCATACAAACCTGGGTTTGAGGACAGCTCTGACATTATTAGCCAGGTGGCCCTGGGAAGATCTGGAGCTCTCTGGGCCACAGTCTTATCATCTACAAGTTGATCTGTTAGCGGATTGTTCATAAAGCACTTAGCTCCATGTCTGACCTGTAATGAATGCCCAATAAGTATTAGCTCTTATTGTTACTATGATTTTATTAGTATTCAAATGATTGAAGGGAGGGAGTCATGAAGAAGAGGTACCAACCAGCCTAACTCTGTGTGGTTCAGAGGGGTGGAACAGGACCACGGGTTGAAACTTCCCCTCCCCCATTAAGTCATTTTCTCTTTGGTTCTTTGCTCTGCCTGCTTCTGAGTTTGCTAGGCTTGAATAGGCTTCCTTTACTCCCTACTCATGAAGCACACATGTCTTTACTTCGCCTTGCAGAATTCTACAATTCCGTCTCTATAAAAAAAAATTTAAGGAGACTTTGAGGCCTTACGACGTGAAGGATGTGATTGAGCAGTATTCTGCAGGACATCTCGACATGCTTTCCAGGATAAAGTACCTTCAGACCAGGTAAGACAGTTGCATCTGGAGGAACTCTGCTCTCCTGACCACGAAGGAACTGAAGCTTGAGGAATCTAGCTAGAGTTCAGGGTAAAAGCCATTCAGAAATGGTCCAGAGTGCTGGGGAGCAAGTTTAAGAACAAAAACGTTCATCAAGCATTGTGGCTGTGAAGGCCAACAGGCAACAAACAGGCTGTGAAGAAGCTCTATGACATTGACCTTAGCCAAGGTCAACACCTTGATCAGTCCTCATGGAGAAAAGGCATATGTTTGACTAGCCCCTGACTATGATGCTTTGAATGTTGCCAATCAGATAGAGCTGATGATCAACTGAGTCCAAATATCCGATTCTAAATATAAATTTTTCACCATATTAAAAAAATGTTCATCGGGTATTATTTATAATAGTGAAAATATGGAAACAGCATCAATACCCACCTAATAATTGCCACCATTTTTGTTGAGCACCTGGGTGCTCTACATATGTATGTCTAATCCTTTATAACCTCATGAGGTATTGCATTGTGGATGTCCTCTTACAGATGACAAAACCCAAGCACAAGGAGCAGTGGACTTACCCAAAATTAATCAGTGGCAGAGTTGGAAGTCACACCAGATCCAATTGGCTGCCCAACTCCTGTTCTGTCTGATGCACCATATTCCACTTCCTCAATTATATAAATAGCGATTAAGAAAAAAATGTTCCTAATCTCATTAAAAAGTTATGCAGCCATCAAATGACAATGTATATAATGAGGGGCATCTGGGTGGCTCATTCAGTTCAGCATCTGACTCTTGATTTCGGCTTAGGTCATGATCTCAAGGTCGTGGGATCAAGCCCTGTGTCAGGCTCTACACTGAACATGGAGCCTGCTTAAGATTCTCTCCCTCGCCCTCTGCTTCTCCCCCACTTCCTTCACACTCTCTCTCTCTCTAAAAAAAATGTATACAATGAGATAAAAAAAACCTATGTGATCATTGAATATATATATGCACAATATGATTAATAATACAGTCAGACATTTATATACATAATTACACCTGTATATATCCATATACTTGAATGTATACAAATGATTATGTTCCTATATAGTTTCTGCATCAATCTTGTGATATTAATAATATATACATACAGTAGGATTACAAAAACATATGCACATGTGTTTACTTAGAAATATACACATGCACTCCCATATAAGGAACCTGCAGAAAAGGAGTAGGTCTTCCCCCAAGGGATTGCCGTGGCTATACTGAAGTGATGAGTCCATGTGTGATTTTTTTTTCCACTTTCTAAATTGATGAAATCTTTAATGAATTGTAAAAATTTCCTTTTAAAACAAAAAACCATTTTAAAAAACCAAAGGGCAATATGGGGTCAAGACACAAAACTGACATCGGGAAACCACAGCCCTACATGGGGTTCATCCTCTGGCCTGTGTGAGATTTCAAGTGGACACAAGTCAAGTCCTATCTGGACCTTGGTTTCCTCCTCTGAATCATGTTTCCCTGCCGGGGTGTCCTGCAGAGTGAACAGGACCATCAGATTGAATGAGTAGGAAGTTAACCATGATGTTGGGTCGGAGGAACACTTATTTGTGACCTTGACTTATCCATAAATGGAATATCAACTGCAGCCGGGCACAGTGGCAGGCACACAGTCGGTGTTCAAAGCCAGCTCCACAAATGGATATGCAAATGAGTTCTGAGCCTAACATGCTGTTATTGATGCAAATATGGCTCTCTTAGCAGTGGAGGGAGCGTGATGTCTAGGACATACTCGATCAAAATTATTGGCCCATCTTAATGCTCACAAAGTGGACCTTCCTGCTGTCGTTGCTTTCAGTGTTTATTAGGCACATGTATTTCAAAGAGTCATGGCTGGAGGTTGACCACCTGGATAGCGAATTGCATATCCCCAGCCATGCTGATAGGGTGGTGGGCCCAAGAGAAAGGAAGGGTGATTGAATATATGGTGGTGTTAGTGGAGGAACAACCAGGTCTGCAGAGAAACAGAGTGACCCATGGCTACTTTTGAGTGCATGGTCTTAGTGGTCCTGGGCCTGTAATGAGCCTTCAAGGTTGCCCCTCACCCCGCCCAGTCCTGCAGGGCAGTGGGGACATCTGTCTCCGGTTGTGCTCAGGGCAAAATGGATGGCGAGCCGGCGCCTCATGCAGAAATGGAAGCAAGGTGCAGGAGTGGGTGCAGAGCCATCCCCTCAATGGCCAGCAAGCCTGAAGAGCAGCAGAGATCTGCACAGCTGAAATGAAGCCTTGGGTTGTACAAGAAAACTGCCTAATTAGATGTTTGGGGAAAGAATAAAAATGCTGGAACACCAGATAGGCTTGCGGCACATGTGACATTTCCTATAAGAACCAACAAGATGTGACCCTCATCCTGTCTCTGGTTTAGCTGCCTCTCTCCCCTGGGATGGGGAGATATGCTCGTTACTACTGCACAATAATAATAATAATAATAATAATAATAATATATGGAGATTATAAATTCTCTGTCTCCTTCACTCCCTCTTTCTCCCTCCTCCTCTCCCCGCCCCCCTTTCCCTTCTCTTATATTATTTCAAACCCTGCCTGGCTAAAGAGAGAAGAGAAGGAATTGCTCTCGTCTCTTTACCTGTAAAGCTCTTTGTAATGTAATCCCCTCCTTGTGTGTCTCTTTCAGAATAGACATGATTTTCACCCCTGGACCTCCATCTACCCCAAAACATAAGAAGTCTCAGAGAGGGGCAGCGTTCACCTACCCATCCCAGCAGTCTCCCAGGTGGGGCGTGGGGACGTGGAATGAGGCTGCATGGCCCGTCCCTATTCCCATATCTCAGCTCGCTTCCTTTATGGTTGGGGGCGGCAGGGTGGGAGGGTGGGGGGAGGTTACCATTCTTCTCAATAAAATGAAGAAAAGAGCTTGAAGATTATTCCAGTTTGGGGATATTTGCAAGGTTTCTGTACTAAAGACTTATTGCCCCTCTTCCCAGATCATGTGAGTTGCACTCCTACTGTGGTTACTGAAAATAAACATAACCCTCAATGTGTTATAAAAGAAGAGGAGCCCCACGAGTTTATTGGAACATAGAGAATAACTCGTGTGAGCAGAGTTGAGGCCATTTGGCCTTTCCTGCATCATTAGCTCTGCACTGTCCGAACCCCCTCACAGAGAAGGAAATCAGGTGTCAGGCCTCCGGCAGCATGGTCACAGGCAGAGAACTCTGTCCCTCACCGGGGCAGTCTTGCTCTCCCCACATAGTGTTTGGAAATGTTCCTTGTACAGGCCCCGATGAACCAGGAGCAGTCCTGGAGAAAGTCCACTGCCCAAATTTATACCTTCTTTATTCCCAGAGGTCTTCAGGGCAGGGAGCATGGATGAGTAAAGGGAGTCAGGCTTAAGAAAGAACTCCCACGAACCTTATAGCAATAAGGTTGCATACTATAAACGAAGCAAGGGCATAAGTGGGATGATGTGAAGGCATCTGACCTTCAGCCTCAGTACGGGAGATGGAATAGGAGTGGTGGACCCTGGGGGTCCTGGAGGCCATGTGTGCCAACTAAAGGAGATCATCGTCCCTCTGCTCTGCTGCTGCTAATTTTAGGAATTGATATCTTCTGGTTCCAGAGAGTCTACTTTTTCAAGAAAAACTGAATATCCAGATGTCATATGAAATTCCTTATTTTTGAAATGTTTTTAAAACTCTGTGCAAGCTAAGGAAAGCACTGGTGGGCTGGAATGAGTGCACGGTCCATGTCTGCTTTAATTCAAGAGCGCTCAGCCGGAGACAGGCCAGGGACGGAGCAGGAGTCAGGAGGCTCTGAAAGAGAAAACCAACTACCCCCAAAGTGCCTGACATGATGGTTTTGAGCAATAGCCAGGCTCCCTGCAGGTTCTCTTCTACTTTGAACATAACCTGCACCACCAAGGAACCATCTCAATCCCATTCCCCACCAGCAGCCTCTTTTGCACCATTTTCCAGATCCTGCATCTATTTCCCTGCCTTAACCAAATGAAACAAATGAGATATACCCACCTTACAGAACTTCAGAGATTAGCCAACCCCCAGCCCCACCCAGCCTACCCCCACACAGAGTAGAAGCTCTCTCTTCTTCTCTCTAAGAAGCAGTCTAAGGAATGTGATTTAAAGGCCCCGAACCCTCTAGACACAGTGAGGTGCTTTATTAACTTTGGCCCAAAGCCTCCTAAAAACAGCTTAATATTTGGCTTCAACTATCGCTGCAGAGAAGAGTAAGTAAGACCCCAGTGCTGAAGGCAGGAGAACGCTACCCTTTCCTGACTTGCTCGTGCCTCCAGAGCTGAGTGGGCCTCTTCCAGACCACATAAGCGTGAGCATGGGGATGATAGATCCAGGGACCATGGCCCCCTCCGCTGAGACGGCCTGACGAAGCACAAATAGGTACGACGATCTTACAGACTCACTGGCTCTTTCCTAGGAATGAACCATATGTAGCCAGAGCATCCACATCTGAAACTGAAGACCAAAGCATGATGGGGAAGTTCGTGAAAGTCGAAAGACAGGTAGGTCTCTCCTTTCCCTCACCGAAAAAACAAGCCATAGAACATTTGCATTCAAAAGTCATTTTTTTTTCCCCTAGGGAGATAACAGAGTTGAGTCTCTACCACTCAGAAAAAGGATGTGGAAATTACATCCCGAGTTAGCACGTACTTGCGACCACATGCAAGTTCATTCATTGTCCTGAGCCTCAGTGTCCTCATCTGTAAAATAGGGATTCGAATACCTCATAAGGTGGCTATGAGGATTGAATGAGTTGGCACCCGTGAATCATGTGGAATAGCTTCTGACACACAACAGACACTCGATAGATATAGCTGCTCTTCGCACGTGCCTCGAGGTGCTGCTCCCTGAAGAAATGTTAGTCTCCTTCACCACACTTTCTGTGTCCCTAGTCCTCCATGCCTCAGAGTCCAGGTCAGTGGGTGGCCCACACGAAGGGGCCTGGAGCAGGGCAGGCTCTGGGTGGCTTCGGTCAGGGCAGAAAGAGAAGCTGTTCCCACCCAGCACCCCATGGAGCTCACGTGTCACTTCCTCCGTTGAAGGGGCTTCTGTGAGAGCAGAGCCCATTCCGCTGTGCACCGGACGGATGGCTCCGTCAGTTTCCACGAGGATCCCTACCAGGCCTCTTATTTTATTCATGACCCCACATTGGTCTGTGCGAGAGAGGCAAGAGGAAATTTGAAGGATTGCTCTTTCTTGGCATATCAAGAATATCATTTTTCATTTTTAAATTTTAATTTGTAATCTCAGCCCTTCCATTTCCCAGCTCTGTGACCTTTGACAAACTATTTTCTCTCTCTGCCTCGGTTTCCTCACCTGTAAAAGAGAGATAATCATAGTCTTCATCTCCCAGGGCTAGTGGGCAATGAAATGAGTCAACATCTTTAAGGGACATCAAGCAGAGCCAGGTACTTACTAAGTGCTCTTAAGTATTAATTACTGTTCAGGCTTGAATACTGTCCCAACCTCTACGTGGTACTGTGCTACCTGGCCTGACCTAGAAGAGGAGGTGCTCTCCCTGCCTGCAGTGCCTTCTGGGGAGTAGTGAATTGTCGTGGAGGGAACACCACACACGCACTCGTGCACACACACACACATGCACACGCACTTGTGTGTATGCGCTCACAAAGATTAAGTCAGCTCCCAGGTTTTGCAGGTTGGAGCAGATACTGCTTACCCAAGTGCAGCTCCCACTCCAGGGCCCCTAGCTAGGACCTCCAGTTCTAAGAGGCACAGTTCCTGCTCCCCTCTGCCCTTGTGTCTAGGAGGCTTACACAGCCCGTGGGAGGGACGGACACTAACCACCCGCAGGCTTCTGTGTAAGCGACTATTTGCAAATTAAGAACTCCCACTCCTTGACCCAAATGGCAGCAGCAAAGCCACCTCCTCCTGGGGTACCACTTGTCTTCAGACCCCTTCTCGGGTCCCAACTTCCGCTTCCCAGAAAGCCCTTTTGCCAGGTTGTTTCTACATTAGCACGAATCCATGTGCAGGGCTCCAAGTTAGGAAGCATGAAATAATCCGTTGTTGTTAAGATGATGATTTGCAGGAACCCTCCTGCTTTCCAGTGGTATTTCCTCCGGAGTGGAAAGAGCCACCCCCACCCTGGAAAAGCAGTGACGCCCACTTCCTTGTATCTCCCAGGTTCACGACATGGGGAAGAAACTGGACTTCCTGGTGGATATGCACCTGCAGCACATGGAAAGGCTGCAGGTGCACGTCACGGAATACTACCTGACCAAGGGGACCTCCTCGCCCGCAGAGGTGGAGAAGCTAGAGGACAACAGAGATTCGGATCTAAAAACCATCATCTGCAACTATTCCGAGACGGGCCCCCCCGAGGCCCCTTACAGCTTCCACCAGCTGCCCCTCGACAAAGTCGGCCCCTATGGGTTTTTTGCCCACGACCCAGTGAACCTGCCCCGAGGAGGACCCAGTTCTGGAAAGGTTCAAGCAACGCTTTCCACCTCAGCAGCGACATACGCGGAAAGGCCCACTGTCCTGCCGATCTTGACTCTTCTCGACTCCCGAGTGAGCTACCACTCCCAGGCTGAACTGCACGGCCCCTGCTCGGACCGGGTCTCCCCCCGTCAGAGACGGAGCATCACGCGGGACAGTGACACGCCTCTGTCCCTGATGTCGGTCAATCATGAGGAGCTGGAGCGGTCTCCAAGTGGCTTCAGCATCTCCCAAGACAGAGACGATTACATGTTTGGCCCGAGTGGGGGGTCGAGCTGGATGAGGGAGAAACGTTACCTCGCCGAGGGTGAGACAGACACGGATACGGACCCCTTCACCCCCAGTGGCTCCATACCTCTGTCATCCACAGGGGACGGGATTTCTGATTCAATATGGACCCCTCCCAACAAGCCCATCTAGAAGGGGTCGTGGGCTGAGTCCTCCTTGTAATGTAGACAGACTTTGTATAGGTCACTTGCTCTCACACCTGACACTTGACCGTGAGATCACCAGTGGCTGCATCAAACACATGCATGTGTGTGGCGGCCCCCCACCCGGGCAGGGGCTTTTCATGGCCTTCCTCCTCCCCAGGTCACCACAGTGAAGCCGCTTCCTTTTAAGCATGGTTTGCATGACTTTACAATATATAAATGGTACCGCTAATCTCTTCTAGGATACACATTTATCTGCTGTTCTTACTTTAAATCATGATTGGACCAGGACGGGGAGAAATTATTGATGAGCTGTGCTATCTGTCCGTTTGGTTGGCTGCTTTGGGTTTTGGTTTGGTAAGCAGGGAATGTAGTTGAAGTTCTTTCTCGAACCACTGCCCCTTTGTGTAAAAAAGACCAGTAATTATTCTAGAGTAAGCAAATAGTTTGTGAACAAAAATGCATTACGTATCAAAGAGGTGGTCAACTGAGCTAAAACACTAGGAAAGGAACAAGACGGTCATCACCTATCCAAAACCACGAATTTTTTTGAATTGTTTTTTTTTTTTCCGGGAAAAACTCTCAAAGCCATCTAAAAGCTCTCGAGGGGACCTCACTTGGTCTGCCATTATCTGTATCCTGCCTGTTCCCTCATCCCTGGTAATCCCAAGTGTAGCATTTCGAGGGAGTTATGACTTGGAGGGGAGAAAATACACACACAACTTCAAAGAGTTTCCAATTTATGTAGCCAAAGATAATGAAATTTATCAGAAGTAGGGTGCCCCTCTGGGCAGGAGCTAAGATCAGTGCCTTCAAGATGACATTTCAATTCACATTCTTCCCCATGGCATTTGTACAAAATATCCATCTCAAATGAAAATTAGAAACCAGAAATTATCTGGTCCAAGTTCTCCTTTGTAAAAATGAGAAACCTTTGGCTCAGGTAGAGACAAGCCCGGGGTCACGTCATCGTCCCCTGGAGAGCTGGGACCCAGTCAGCTGACTCGCTCCATGCCCTGGTCTCCTCCTACTACACCACTCTGCCCTTTATAGAGTGGGACCCAAAAATTGTGCCAAGATACCTGGACTCTGTTGTACACAATTTATCCAGCAGGAGGGGGCTGTTTGCTTTTACTGCAAAACATGCTTGCTAGATGCATTGCATTTGGGATCTAGGGGAATAAAACGAGCACTTCAAGCAAGCAAACTTCAACATTTATTAATATGCAAATGGGAAAAATTTTCAGAACCATCCAGTTTTACTCCTCCAGATTTTTTAAACCACACGTAGCCATAAGATTAACCCAAGTGTAAGCAGAGCCCCTGGAGAGCACTGCCCTAGTGAGTAAGTATTAATATTAAGCACAAGCCATCCTCTGGCCTCTTTTGAGGTGTCACTACTTTCTGAAACACTTCGATGGAAAAGGTTTCTGTTAGGCTTGGGCCAGATTAGCTAAATTACAGCACCACACTATCACTGTCTCGCTCTTATCCCACATCTAAGCACTGGTTGTGGACGGTCGCCATGGTGACCATCAAGATGATCAAAAGGGCCTGACAGTCTACACACAAATGCCGCTGATGTTCTCCTCACAGTCTTGTCAAGCAGTGGTAGCTGGGACAGACATCTGGTTTGTGGTTTCATCATGACGTGATGCAGGAACCTTATACTTTGTTGGAGGGAAGAACTAGTTTCTCAGATCTTGGTTCCTTTCAACCCACAAGTCAACAGGTACTGTGCAAAAGGCTCAGAGTATAATAGTATTGAAGGTGTGGTCCCTGACTTTAGAAATGCACTACCAAAGCCTGCCGTCTCTGGCCCAGGGCAAGCATCGTGAGAGGTAGATGGCATTTTACATGGAGAATCTCACAAATAGAGAGGTGTTGGCATTGAAGTCTAAGGTGGGAAATACACAAGAATGATCACACAATTCAGACCTGAACCCTCCTCCCCTATGGTTTGCCATTTGACCCTCTTGCAATCTGAAGGGCAAAAGGAATGGATCATATGCATGAAAGTGCCATTGGAGTTAATGACCTAAGAAATCCTATGCCGCTTCCTTAGGGCTTGATTCTTGCTTCTGACCCGCCGAGAATCTTTTACTACAAGTGATTGAGCTACCTATCATCTAATATGTTACTATGTTTTCTTTATGTACGTGAGTTATTTGAGACAAAAAAAAAACGGAGAATGAATCAAACTCTCCACATATGCACCAATTATTTTTACCTACCTTATTAATATTCTTGCAGAACTGACTGGCCTCAGTATCTTACCAACAGATACATTTGCCAGGAACTCAGTGGAGTTCTCAGGTGGACAAGTGAGACTTTCTCATCCTCAAGCTAAAAATAGTTACCATGGATCGAAAGTTAGAGGACTGCCTTAGGTTCTTTGAAAAACCTACAAAGGATAAGAGCTTGTATTATTTCTTAAACCATAGGAGGGCAGTCTAGCCTCCCCTGCTGGATCATAAGGCCAGGATGACAGGGATTGACTGGGTTTATGTCGATTACCATCATGTCTCCAACATGTAGTAAGCTGCCATTATCAATGCAGACAAAGACAAAATACGTGATCATGAATAACTAAATGATAAGACTTTTTAAGAGCTGTTCTTTCCCATCTAAGAAAAAAGAGAAAAATGACCTTCTGGAATATTCTGCTTTGATACCCCTTTAAAAGGAAAAAAAAAAAAAAAAAGGCCATTCCAGAAAAGCAAGCCAAAACTGTTCAAGTTGCCTGCTCACAGACAACATCATCACCTGGCTGGCATTGATGAAGCAGGAATTCAAGGTGTGGGATTGAACTTAAGTTATGGGGAAAAACAACATGTGCCTCCACAAAGATCTTTCTGTCGGACAAAAGAACAACATGATGGAAAAATCCAACAGAACTGGTTAATAATGTGGCCCAAGATCATCCTACTTCAGGTATACCAGTGGTCCTGAAGCTGGCCGAGGAAACTACAGTAGTTTTAGCAGAATCCCATGAAATCGTGACAAATTAATTCCATTGTAAAAACTAGGAATGATTTCCTCAAGTAGAAGTGTAAGCCCATTATAGGTGTTCTGTCTCTGTGTGTCACAATATGATATAGGAGAACTTTAAGGGGTCATTTTTTAGGAGGATCAAAATGAATGAGATAAAGCTATCTTCCAAATGTTAGGTGAGAGGTGATCGTGTCGGGCTGAGAAGAAAGTACTTGAGATCAAGTGTGCGTTTTGACAGTAAAACACTAGCACACAGCAAACATGAAAAGTTTAAGAAAAAGAACTGTGGGAGGAAAAGAAAAAAACATCAAATTGAGAAAGTTCTATTCACTGACTATACTTTTTCTGGGAACTGAAAGCTTGGACTTAGTAGATATAACAATGATATAATGAAGCTTTAATTTCAATAAAGGCATCTAGAAAACCCTCAAGATATACCATAGTTCAAGATGAGTTTATTTGTCAATAATGACTGCATTATGCCTTGCCTGTTTTGTGCAGGGCAGTTCCTAGACACTGTAAGTTGAAAGAATAATTACTTGTAGGAAATCCTAATACAATAGGATCTACTCAGAATTTATAAGACCATTCTTCTAAATCCATACCACTCTACTGAGAATGTAATAAAAACATTCATTTGTTTGTTTACAAGATTTACTAAGCACCACTGTCTGCTAGGCACTGTGTAACATACTGGAAATTCAGAGTTAAGAAAACCACAGTTCCTGCCACCAAAAAGCTAGGAATCTGGTGGCCTCAAATATTGGAGGTCCCTTCAAACTATGTCTACCAGGAATGGAAAGTATCTGATTTTATCCCTGAAGACAACTCTACAGATAGGAGCTCTTCCTCACTTAGAATCAATGGGAGATTGAGCATGGAGAAAAGTGAGAGAAAGAATTCTCCATCAAAATGGTAATGACCCCATCAGCTCAGGAAAGACTGAGTTGTTGAATGAGGACTTTGAGTTTGGGTTCAATGCTTTGGGCTCCAAATACACTGTGTACAAAGGAGTTTCTAGAGTATCTGAGAAGGTCCTTGGGAAAAAAACTAGCTTTCTCCTCCTCTCCAAATCCCTATAATGATTGAGTCCAGACAAGAAGCTGGGCTACTTCCATTTCATTGTGTTGACCAAGAGAGGCTTATGGTACAAGCCAAGACACTTCTATTTCAAGAGAAAGGTGTCACTCTGCCTGTGGGACACTGCTAATAAAATTCTCCTGGAGCAAGAGAAGAAATGTGTTCAGTGGTCTAAGAAGTTAACTGCACTTTGGACAGTACTGACAAGCACACCCCTGGCTTCCCCCAGAAGATGCCACACAGCTGGCCTTTGTTTTCTGTGAATATGCTCCCAAGGCACTTAGGACCATACGGATTTTCTTTGCTTTCTGAACCTCAGGCATTCTTAGGAATTTGCCTCATGTCCTCACTCATCCTTGAAGGCTCGCTTATTTGGGGATGAAATTTTTAAATTTTAATTTTAATTAAATTTAATTAAAATTTTAAATTTTAAATTAAATTAAATTTTAAAAGACTAGAAGTCCTTTCTTTGTATCCAAACCATCCAACATTCCGTTGTTACTGATATTACGCTATTCAAAACTGAGCCAACAGTCCCCTCAACAAGTCCCCTAACCTGATGCCCAGGTGAGAACATGCTAGGGACCAGGCTATCTCCATAGCTTTAGTGGTTTGGGAAACCAGCAGTAGGAATCTCAGAGATAGGAAGGATATAGATATGACCTGGATGAAAATTTGAGTTTTAGGACTCTCACAAGTGTTTGACTCTTGGTCTGTTTTGATTTTCAAATGGGACAATTGGTATATGTAAAGACCGCAGTACAGTGGTGGCTGGAGACTGTCACACGTATTCTTTTTTAATACTGTGTGTGGAGTCCACTGCCTCAGTCCTCAGTATTACTTATGAACTCCAAATTTACCCCCAGAAAATCTTTTTCTTGGAAAAAGAGTAGTGGAAATGCCATACCGATTCAGGCACTTTTATGGGGGCTTTTTCTCAAAAAGTCCATCTCTATAAATGAAACAAGGAATGGCAGGAATGTTGGAATGAAGGTGGCAGGGCTGTTGGATTGCAGTGGCTGGGTTGTGGCAGTTCCACTGGACCCACAATACTGCATGTTGCACCATTCTCTCAAAGGATGATCTGTAGGAGGTGAAGTCAAGTAGCAGGAACCATTAAATATGAAGGAACTAGTGGTTGCGATGAGCAAAGTTAAGTATGCCATGATGTCTGTTAGACAACACCCTAGCAATGAATGGAGAACTTCCAGAAGAAAGAGTTCAAGCTCGCTCAAACTCTCCCCAGGGGAATTTGTTCCCAGCTTCTAACAACCTCAGCTTTGTTATCCCTGTAGGAAAATTGTGACTAGTGGCTTGCTTCATTGTCACAGATGCAGGGAGATACAATTTTATAGATTCCTAGATGCTCAGAGCAAGAACAAACCTTGATCACCAAGAACAACCACCTTTCTTCTTAGATCAGGAAGCAGAGGTTCAGCATAAAGGGAATCACACTAGTCACCCAGTGGCTGAAGGGGTGATTGGGTGGCAGAGTGACTCAAGAACCCAGGTCTCCTAACTCCTGGTCCAGATATTGGAGATCAAAAACTGACAGTCACATAGCAACTGAGAAGAAAACATTGTGGGTTGGCCCAGGAGATGGAGAACTTCCTGGCCCACTAGACAAACTGCTAAACCAGACACATCTCTGGAATATGATTGATCTCATGCCTTTAAAGGCAATGTTCCTTCTCCCCAAATCCTGCTGACCTCCAAAGGCCTGGCACAAACCACTGCTTCCCTGTGCAGGTGAAAAAAGGAATGAAGAACAACCTCATGGCCATGCAGGCATTCCCCTCCACTTCTCTGACCTCTGCTACTTTGTCCCCTCCTTGTCCCACCAAGCCTGGACTGGTTCAGCAATTTGGCCCATCACTTAAACTCATTCAGCTCCAGAGCCATGCCTCAGGTGGTATCCTCATCTATAAGCCAATCCTTTTGCAGGATTTTGCCTTGAAAAAAAAGTTAGTGGGTTTGATTTTAGGAAATAGGATGTGATTTCTTTGGGGATCAATATGACCCCAAGGCGTTAGTTCTACTAAGGTGTCCATTCATGGTGGAATCCCTGGGTCTCATGCCTTGTTTCTCCTGCTTTGTCCAAGAGAATGCCCATCTTTGCTGGGTCACAAGTGGTACTCGTGGGTTGTCACCTAAAACTACAGAAAAGCAGACAGGATTCAACTTAAGACATCTTGTGTAACTGGGAAATTATTTTAGAAAGTAAACTGGCCTCCCTGTTGGCTCAAATGAGGATTAACATGGTTTCCACTTATGCTGTGCTGTGCTTGGGACAGATTTGCCAGAATTTGGCAAGGCTCCCCAATAGCCCTTGCTAAACCCCTAGAAGGATGTTCAGGTCTTCGGAATCAGACTGAACCAGAAACTCCTAAGGCAAAGTCAGAAAGGTGGCAGTAATTTTAGACTATCAGTCTACCTGTCTTCTTAGCCTCTAAATAGCCCCATTCTGGGGAAATAAGTCAAACATGGGCTCTATATAAGAATAACCTGAGTGTGACTTATAATTAAGCAGTCAAAAGCCTGGCTTAGTGCTTAGGAATATATGTGTAATTCCTCTTAGATGTGTCAAATTGACTACAACCTGATGCCTGAGAGGAGTGAAAAATGGGAACATGTTTTCTTCCAATGTCTCACTCTGCCCACAAGACAGGTCCGGGAAAGGGAGAGAAACTTACCCTAAGCTGTCTTTGTGAGTTGCATGTGATGTGATGGTTCTCTCTCTTGGACTTCCCCTGGTCCTCACCACAACCCCTTGTGGGCGGTGTTAATGTCTCCATCGTAGAGTTGAAGAAACTGAACCTGAGGGGGGAAATACCTTGCCAAAGGCCACACACTATAGAAGTAGAGCTGCGATTGTAACCAAAGCTCATACACCTTCAAAGATTATTCTCCACCTATCTCATCTCCCAGGCCAATGGAAATGCTCCCACATCATGCCCTGTGGTCGTCCCCCATACCTTGCCCTCCTATGCCCAGTGGACTTTATAGTAAAACAGTCAGACCCATCGGTTCCCCGGAGAGAACCAATGTCAGCTGCTCCACTCAGGTAATCAGTGGGTCCTACCTGTTCCTTTGAGTAGGTTCACAATTCAGCTGTCAGTGGCAGAAAATAATGCTGCATAAATTTTTCACTTTGTTCATAGTGGAATCCATTAGTTCTTGGAGTTTGGCGTGGCTGCAGATAATCCCACAAGCGCCCCTTGTTCTCTGCCCTACACCCCCACCCCCCACCCCGAGGATCTCCTGTCATTGATTTATCCAAACAAATTCAAATGTCCTTCCTGACTTTGGTCTTCTGTCCTGAGGCTGGACCCTTATTTCAGACCTTGGAAATTCTGCAGAGATTGGTGAGTCTGCAGAAACATTCTTAGGAGGCCAAACGCTCACAACAGTTGTGTTTCTCTTACTCAATATTAAAAAGATCACAGTTCCCCAGTGAGAAGTCAACCTGATCTGGTAATTAGGCCCCATTTCCCCTCTGAACACTTTTCCAAGGGAAGGGAGAGCAGCTCCACCTTCCATGTTCCTGGGAGGGTTAAGAATGCACGTGGGGAGGACTACGTCCAAGATTGGTGGCAGCCATGTTCCAAGCATCAGAGATCTTACTGTTGGAGACAGAAGGCAGGCTCTGCCCCATCTTAAAAATCACCTTAGAAAGATGGGCCTACTTCATCAGATCTGTCAATCATTTCCTATTTTAAAGAGAAAAATGCTCTCTACATTGCTTTCAATGGGATATGGCTATTCTTCTTTTTCTTTCTTTCTTTTTTTTTTTTTCTAATGTAGCAGTGATGGAAAACACCAATCTCTGCAGAGCAGATTGAGGTTTCCAGTGACAAGAATCCATTGTATTTGATTTGGGATTGTATTTTCTTTAACCCCCTTTAACGGCATAGAATTCTGGTGCCTTGCTCCCTGAATTTGTCTCCATGCTACAAGTAGGCTTTCTTCACATTCTGGCTTACACGGGAACACGACTATTCCACAAGTGGCCTTTAGTGCTCTTTATAGTATGATTTCCTGTAATTTTTAAACTGTATGTGTAATTTCTATTCTGGCTCTGTCCAATATTTGAACAACTTTACTAGGTTGATTTCCATATATATTATGCAAACACTTCTTACCTGATTTTTTATGTTCTATCTTAAAACAAATACTGCACCACTTATTAATAAATAGACATTTCAATGATCATGGGGCAGAGTGATGTTTGCTTCATTGACAACATGGAGTGACAAGGCAGTCTGTTACCAGTTGTGGGAGGGAGTGAAAGAGGAGACGTGAGCATATTAGTAAATGTGAGAAAAGAAGCAATTGAGTGGGAGAGGAGGGAGAGAATAAAGACACAAGAAAGAAACTGTGATTGATGGAGTAAAGAGTGAAACTCATTATCATGAAAAGTACATGATATGGATTGCATTCTTCCTCAGAAACAGCCCCTATACAGGTTGGAAGTACAGCATTTAGTAAAATATTATCCAATCATCGCAGTTTTAAGACATGATTACTCCCACTTTATAGATGAGGGACTTGAAGCCCAGAAACAAAAAGAGACCTGGCCAGGGTCAGACACTAATAAGGGGAAGAGTCACAATTGGAACCCAGGACCACCAACTTCCAACCCCAAGCCTCATGCTACTGCCTTTGTAGAAGCTTCACCTCCTAAACCATGTGGGAGGAAGAACAAATGAGTGGCTCAGAGAGACGGTGAGGGAGGAAGTCAGGAAAGCTCACATCAGATTGCCTCTCTCTAGTGTCAGTAAGTCGGAAGGGATGTTTTCTCATGAGGAAGGAGTTGGCGTGGGAAACCCTGGGGGGTTACTAAATCTTTTGATGCCTTGGTTCATCATCTGGAAGGTGGAGAATTTGAGTTGATGTCTGTAGAGAAGTCAGCAAAGGATCTAAAACAGCAAATGTTCAGTGAGTGACAGTTTTTGACTCTATCCTGTGTCCACATGCCAGATTGCCTTAATTTGCGTTTCCAAAAGAATAGAGACAAGATGGTGGTTGCAGGGAGTTTATTTTGGAAAGTAATCCCAGAAAACACAACTGAGAGAATGGGGAGAGTGGAACAGGGAGGAAGACAAGCCAATAAAGAATGAGCTAATCCCATGGGTAACTGGGCTCAAATTCCACCAGGAACCTCATGAGAACCTGTGTAAAATGTACCAAAAGGTCGTTCTACCTTGGGACAGGAATCCAGGGCATTCATACACTGACCCCCATTCTTCCTTGGTTGAGGGTTGTTCCCAGGGTGCTAAATCCCCTACGCTGTCAGGTTTCCCTGTGCTACAGCAGAGCAATCCCCAAAATGCCAAAACCCTAAAGCAGAGGAGCAGAGACACATGGCCAGTGGAGCTGCCAGTGACTGCAGCCTGTCTAGCACAACACAGCAGGTGAACTCAGAGGTGGGCAGAGGACACACAGGGTAGAAGTGACAGAAGCATCCAGTGCACAAGCCCACTTAAAAACACTACATACACAAAAGCAAGCTAGGTTGCCACAATTCAATCTGTAAATCAAAGGACAAAGTTGGCCAACATTGGGCAAGCTGTTCATGGTGCCCATGAACGTGACTCATTGTTAACATGGTACCTGTAGCCTCCAGGAACCAGGGAAGGTCATCATCCAGCTCCAAGGTCCACATCTGTCATCAGAAAAGCCTGTGGCTGACTTTGCAGTTATGAGAAGAGCCTCCACTCTGCAATGACATACTCCTATCCCAACAAAACTTACCCACCTCCGGTCTCATGCAACTGTATGACAAAGAGCATGAAAATTATATCCCTGAGAAAATCTCTTTCCATCTGTACAAATGAAGCAATGGCCCATTCATAGCCCAGCATCCCAGATACTCCTGGGAGCCAGGTATCATTCCTACTAATGTCAGCTCCCAACAATGAGCTTGGCCATCAAATTGTTGTGGGACCCAGTGGCTTCCCCTCACTGAAGCCGTGTAAGGTATCCCCCCTGAGAAAAGTCCAATTGTCTTTGGATCCTGCCTGCACATCAAGTATGAAAACATTCCCAGCAGTTCATCATCTGGTTCTGGGCAGGTCAGTGTCAGGCCAGTGAAGGGCAAGGGAATTAGCAGAGGGAACAGGAGTCAGAGATGAAATTAGAGAAGCAGCAAGTCAGGTTGTGAATGGCCTCCTGGGCCATTATAAGGACATTTGCTTTCACTCAGAGTCAGATGGGAAGTCACTGCAAGGCTTTGAGTAGAGGGGCGACTAGACCTGATTTATGCTAAAAAGAGATTTTCTGGCCGCTATATTGAGAATCCACTAACAGAAGAAAGGGCAGAAGCAAGGAGGTTAATCAGAGGCCACACCGCATTAGTAATAATCCAGGTGAGAGCCGAGAGTAGCTTGGACCAGAGCGGCAGTGCCAGAAGTGGTGAGAATGTTTAGAATCTGGATATATTTGAAATCAAAAAGGCAAGGTCTGCTGATGAATTTAATATGAGGTGTGAGAGAAGCAGAAGAATCCAGGGTGATTATAAAATTCTTTATTGAGTACCTGGAAGAATGAAGGTATCATTAACTGAGATAGGAGTAGATTGGGGAAGGGGCCGGTTTTGTAATAAGGACATGAATTTATTTTGCTTTTTTAAGCAGGCTCCACACCCAGCATGGAGCCCAGTGAGGGGCTTGAACTCACGACCCTGAGTTCAAGACCTGAACTGAGATCAAGAGTCGGATGCTTAACCAACTAAGCCACCCAGGTGCCCCGAATTTGGCTTTTTACATGTTAAATTTGAGATGCATGTGGGGCATCTAGTGGAAATATTTTATACATGGTTGAGTGTGTAGTGAAAGAGATTCTTAGGGGCTGAAGCTGCATCTCTGTATCTGTCATCTATTGATTAATCGATCAATCAATCGATTCAACAACATGTAGATGGCATGAGACAAGATGACATCCCCAAGTGAGCAAGTGTAGAGAGAAGAAAGAAGATATCCAAGGACTTGTACCCTGTAATGTCCAGCAGTCAGGGAGATGAGGGGGACCCAGCCAGGGGGGCTGAGCAGAGCAGTTGATGAGAGAGAAGAAAACAAGGAGGGTGTGATGCTGGGGATGCCGAGTGCAGACCTGGTCTCGAGGAGCAAGGGGTCGACTTGTGGCACCAAGTGCTACTGAGAAGTTGAGTGAGAGGAGGAGTTGGCCTTGTGGAGGTCATGGTGACCTTGACAAGGTCAGTCCTGCTGGGATGCTGGTCTCATGCCCAATGGGAGTGGCCTTGAGAGAGAGGAGGTGAACGGGGGCTTCGAGTAGAGACATCCCACAGTGACCATTTCAGGAGTGCAGTTCCATGTGTCCATGGAACACCATTGGGCAGCCATCATCCCATCCACCTCCAGAACTCTTTTCATCTTGTAAAATGGAAACTCTGTCCCCATTAAACACTAACCCCCCATTCCCCCTCCCGCAGTCCAGCAACCCCTATTCTGCTTTTTGTCACTATGATTTTGACTAGTCTAGGGACCTCATGTAAGTGGAATCATGCAATATTTGTCTTTTTGTACTGCATTTTTAAGAATCCGAAAATGAGGCTCAGAGAGGTTAAGCAGCTGACCAAGGCCACAGAGCTTTCCAATCACAGAAGCCAGACCACGGCTATGGCATTTTTTCCCCCACCTCACCCAGAAGTTTCATTGTAAGCACAACAGGCATGTCTCACAGGAATCAGCCAAAAGTGGGGAAATGCGATCTTTCTAGGCAGATAATGGTAACAATGATCAAATGTTTGCCAGCAACCAGGTGTTGTAAGCTCTTTCCTTGTGACCATTCAATCCCGATAACCTTCTGCGGAGGCTACTGTCGTGATCTCCGTTTCACAGATGAAAACAGTGACTTGGAGGTAACTGATGTCCCCAAACTGAAATGTACAAGCCTCGAGAGCAGGAGTTCTCCACCTGCTTATTCAGAGCTGGGTCCCGACACCCCGAACAGGTGAAACAAGTCTCCTATGTTACTCTTGTATGTTTGGCCTCGTCCCTCTCCAACAACACCCCCACCTCTCGGCACCTCCTGAGAGCGTTCCAGCCAGCCTGAACCATCTGCCTTTTCTGCTTGCTCCGAGGCTGTGCTAACGTCCGCGGTCTCTGTGCAGCTTCTGCCTCCGGCCACCACAGCAGCAGTACCTGGGGGCTCGTCACAAATGGCCCCGGTCAGACCAGACCTTGAAACTCTGGGACCACACCCAGCAATCTGGATTTTAACAAGCCCTCCAGAAGATTCTTTTCTTTTTTAAGATTTTATTTCTTTGTTTGTTTGTTTTAGAGATGGGTAGGGGGACGTGTAGAGGGAGAGGGACAAGCAGACTCCACGCTGAGCAAGGGCCCAATGCGGGGCTCGATCCCACAACCCTGAGATCATGACCTGAGCTGAAATCAAGAGTCGGGACACTTAACCGACTGAGCCACCCAGGCGCCCCCTCCAAAAGATTCTAATACACATCAAAGTCTGCGAAATCACTACTCTCCCCCACTCTTTAGCTCTGAAATATTTATCCTGCATGTGTCATTTAAAATCATGGCCCTTCAGGAAGCTTTCCTTGACATACTTTAGATCAAGTGTGGTGGCCCTCTCCAGAGCTGTCACACTCCTGTGTGTCCCTGCTCATGCTGCATTGTAATCATCCATGACTCATAGACAGTGAGCTCTCTGGGGGCAAGGACAGAGAACTGTCCACTCCCGTGTCCATAGTCCTTAGCATGACACCTGCCTTGAGGAGGAGCTCAAGGAACATTGAGTGAAAAAGAGAAACCCAATGAGTCCCTTCCAGCATCTACATTCCAGGAATCATTTAAGATGCAGACTGAATAGGGCAGAGTAATAAATAAAAGGTGATAGGCCCAGAAAATAAAAAGGGCTATTAATAGGAGTTCTCTGAGAGCCAAATGAAAAACCAAGGGCAGAAAACAAACATTCATGCACTCAGTTTGTCATGTGTCTGTCAGACTCCAGGGTGGGGGCTGAGGGTGCAGGACACTTGAAGTACAGGGGGACCTGCCCTGAAGGTGTGTACAACCTCCTGAGGGGGACAGACAAGCAAACAGATCACCCCCGTACAGCAGGCTAGGACGAATATGAATGCAATACCCTTAATGGGATAGGAGGGTATCCGAGAAAGCTTCCTGGTAAAGGGGATATTTGAGGTGAAGATAAAGAGGATGAGGTGAGGCTCAATCCCAGAACCCCAAGATTGCCCAGCAAGAAGTCAGCTTGTCCTTCACTCTCTTCCTCTGCCCCTCCCTCCCCCCTGCTCTTGCTCTCTCTCTCTCAAATAAATAAAATCTTTGGGGAAAAAAAGAAGAAAAAAGAGAAGAGGAAAAAAAGGATGAGGTGAAGCTTGGGGTGTGGGTAGATGCAAGGAGCAAGTAGCAGCCGAAGGCCTATTTTAAAAGCATGAATTAGATCATGTCTCTCTTTTGCTTAAACCCTCCCACAGCTGTTTCCAACAGCTAAATTAAATCCCAATCCCTCACCCTGGCCCACAGGGCTTCCTAATTCTCTACTAACATCTCATGCTGCTTTCTCCCTTGCTCATAGCCTACCAGCAAGAGGAAGGCCCACGGGAAGGGGAGTGGCAAGGACGTGGTTTGAGTAAGAAGCCCAAGCTGTCTGGTGTTGATGGAGAAGAACGTGTGAGTTCAGGGGTGACAGAGATAGGAGGGGGAGGGGGCCGGTGTCTGATCGTGGGGAACTCTGCATGGGTCAGACTAGCACACCCAGGCTTCATCTGAGAGGGGATGAGATGCCAGTGAAGGGGGTTGTGACATGGTCAGTTTTGTGGTCTGGGAAAATCACTTCGGTTTTCGACAGCGGCATTATCCAACATGGTAGCCACCAGTCATGGTGGCTATTGAGCCTTTAAATAAGACTAGTCCAAATTGAGAGAGGCTGTAAGTACAAAATACACACCAGCTTTTGAAGACTTAGTACAGAAAAATCTTATTAATGATCGTTAATATTGATTTTAATGTTGAGATACTATTTTAGAGATATTGTGTTAACTAAAATACATTCTTAAAATTAATTTCACCTGATTCATTTTTACTTTATAAATGTGGCTATTAGAAGATTTTAGATATTATTTTTATTTTTCAACAGAGAGAGAGACAGCGAGAGAGGGAACGCAAGCAGGGGGAGTGGGAGAAGCAGGCTTCCCGCCGAGCAGGGAGCCCAATGTGGAACTTGATCCCAGGACCCTGGGATCGTGACCTGAGCCGAAGGCAGATGCTTAATGACTGAGTCACCCAGGTGCCCCTAGAAGATTTTAAATTGCATGTGTCGTTTGCATTATATTTCTAATGGACAGAAATAGGGAGGATGGATCAAAAAGGAGAAAGAACAGTTAGGAGATTTTATCAAATGTCTAGCTGAATAATAATTGATTTATTCACTCCTTCGATGAATATTTATGTCAAGCATTGCACTAGATCCTGGAACATCGTGGTGAATATGAAAGAGGAGGGCCCTGAGCCCATGAATCTGACATCTCTGGCAGGGAATCAGACCATAATCAAGCCAATAAATAAACAGAATAATTAGAATGTATAATGACAAGCAGAGTAATTACAAGAGCATCCTTTGGTGACACACACTCCATTGTAGGCAGTATTTACACTGATAACTGAAGGCTAGGAAGGGGCCAGGCCTTAGAGAAGGCAGGGGAAGGGCATTCCAATTAGAGGGAACAGCAAGGGAGAAGTATCTGGGGCTGTCACTCCAAGGCTATGAACAAGGGAAAAAGTACTGTGAGATGCAGCTCAAGACTTAGGAAGAGGGGAGCCATGTGAGCCCTTGTGGGCCAGGGCAAAGAGGTGGAATTTTATTCCAGGTACTGGGGAAAGCTATGGGAGAATTTTAAGCAAGATTGTGACCTGATCCGATTCATGCTTTAGAAAGATTTCTCTGATCACATATTTGTTATTCTGTGGATATGAAATGTCCAGGAAGGGCCAATCTACAGGAATGAAAAGTAGATAGTTGCCTGCAGCTGGGGTAGAGGTAGGAGGATTAACCATACATGGGCACAAAGAATCTTACTGGCGTGACAAATATGTTCTAAAACTAGATTGTGGTGATGTTAGGCAACTTGTTAAATTACCTAGAAGCCATTGAATTGTACACTGAAAATGGGTGGATTTAATAGTATGCAAATTGTGCCTCAGCAAAGTTGTTTAAAACAAGATCTCTCTGGCTGATAGAAGGCAAATTTGTTCAGGGAAGCAAGGGTTGGTACAACAGGGTGACAACTTAACAGAAGAGCCAGCAGTCTAGACAAGAAAAATCAACCTTGAACTTGGGTGGTAAGAGTGGGAGGAATCTGACTCTGCAGGTGCTTCCGGGCCTGAGGTCAGCAAACATTTCCTGTAAAGGGCCAGACACTCAATATTTCATGCTGGGTGGGCCATCCGTCTCTGCCACAACTCCTCAACTCTGTCCCTTTTAGCACAAACGCAGCCTCGGACAGCACGTAAATGAGTAAGTGTCGCAATGTGCCAATAAAACTTCATTTGTGGACACCAAAATGTGAATTTCCTATCGTTTTTACAGGTCACGAAATACTGTTCTTTTTATTTTTTTTCAACCAATTTAAAAATGTAAAACTATTTTAGGCCTTATAAAAACACGGAGGGGGTGAGGCTTGCCTGCCCTGCTCCGGGCACCTGCTAAAATTGACCAACAGGACCGAGCCATTTCTTCAGAAGACTTGCACTGGCCTGCATGCCAGGTGATGCCTGGCTAACAGACCTTTACAACAGGAAGGGAAAATCATCACCTAGTGATCCTGTTCTGCTCCTTCAGTACACGTAATTACTGTCAGAAGAGGCTTCCCATCCCACGCTGAATCAGTGCATTGTCGTTCTGCTCACGGAGTCTATTCAGCCCTTAGTAAAGGCATTTTTTTCCGATGGGGTTGATCCTGTTTCACCGCCCTGAGTTCTTGGTAGGATTTTTTTTTCTTTTTTTTTTTTTTCTTTTTTTTTTTTTTCTGAAGGATTTAAAGCAAAGTTATCAAGCTTTTCCCCACCCCCATCCTCTGTGTCTTTCACTAAGAACTCATATAAACCCCACAGCTCTGACTTAGCTGTTAATCTTTCTGACTGCTTAAATTCTTTGAAGTCATTTATCCTGCTCAGGAGACAGGTAAGTCATATATTGTAGATACTTTAAAACCCTTTGGTTTCCTCTCTTCCCCAAAGCATGAAACCAGATAAGGGATGCCTCTGCTCTCATTCCCCAGCTCTGGGTTCCTGGTTGCTGAATGACAGAAGTTTCTATCACCCACTATCTACATTGCACTTAAACTAAGACTCCACCCCTTGATCACTGTCTTTTTCTGGTTTTTTTTCCCTTAAGCTGTTGATTAGAATCTTAATGCAGTCATCTGCTGGGATGGCCTGTCCTCACATCGATGATAAAGGAAACATCATCTTTAATCCAAAAAAATTGGAATGAGGATAAAAGTATGCCCTAAAAACTGTCTGATAGCAAAGCAAGAGCTAAAAATTATCCTTTCTTAGTCAGTGGCCAGCCAATCACAGACTTGGGTGGCAAAACAGATGGGGGTTTCACTCCTGGGTTTTCGGCTGCGTTCTGTTGGGCCAGTCGCTTGTCTGAGCCTTGGTTTCCTCAAACATATCAGACAGTCAACAAATATTAGATTCTTCACTTCTTTTTCTGCATTAACTCTTCTTAAAGAGTTTCTGCATTAACTCTTCTTGCAGAGGCAGTAGCTCGCCTTCTGGGGTTGTCTCCTGGGCCTTAGAGCCGACTGCCTGCCCAAGTGTGAAGCCAGGTGCACTCAGCAGTTTAAGGACCTTGGGCAAGTTGTCTGGCACCCCCCAAGCCTCTGGGTCCTCCGCAGAAGAGGGAGCTGATCCTTGTGTGGAAGATTGCCGAGTGAATGGATCATAAGATACTGAGAACCATGAGGCTCTCCCTGTGGCTGACCCAAATGAGGTGGGACTTCTGTGTGAGTTTTTACCTCACCATGGAACATGGCATTTATTCTGTATCTGATTGGGCATCTTTTGGCTGCAAGTACAGTGGGGAAGGTAGGTTTACTTGGCCAGCCAAACAAACCCTGGTGGATCTGTGATCTTTGTTAATTGGAAGCAACACAATGTTTAATTAAGGCTCCAGCAGGTTTGTTCCCTCCATTCACATTTCGAGCTCCAGGGCTAGTGCCAATAAAATGCAGACATATTATAAATTCACTTGACAAGACTCTTGGGCAGATTCTTGGCTCAGGCATAACAGCACTTCTCATCCCTACTCCCAGGAGCGTGACTGGATTTCTAACCCCTTCCGCCCACCAAAACACTTTGAAATGATCAATTCTGTTTGTTTACAACATCAAGCCTTTCGTGGCACTTAGGGGTGGTATTTAGAAGGAGCAGGTGGTAGAGTGGAACACGGTGAAAAAGGAAACAGACTTTCTTTCATGTCTGAGAGACTTTGGTTCAAAAGAGTGCTCCCACTTAGGAGTCGTCGGACCACGAGCAGGTGATTCCACCTCTGATTCCTGGGTCCTGCTCTCATATGATGGGAATATCATTGTCTTTCCCAAGAGATGCTTGAGAAGGTAAAATACCAGACATGATGCCCCAGAATTGAGGTTCCATAAGTTACACTGTTGGAGAGGAAACAAATGTTTTCTCTATCCTCTAGGTTCATGGACTGGGGCCATGCAAATTGAACTGACAAATGACATATTAACAAGAGAAAAGGTTTATGTCATATGCATATTATGGGCCTCCCAGAAATGAAATGAAAAGATCTGGTCAGGCCCTGAGGCTTACCTATCATTTTAACAGAAGGATGATAAATTTGTGGGGAAGTGACAAGGAGAGGAAAAGGGTTTTGAGCTCCCAGGGTCCTAAATTGTGGGAAGGTAAAGATCTGGGGAAACAAATGGAAGATAGGGATTATTTTGGTGTAAGATAGGGTTTGTGTGTGCAGGCCCCTTTTGGTGTGACTTTCCAGGGAGAGGGGATTTATGACAGTCCTCATTGTCAGAAGTTTCTGGTCTTGGGGCACCTGGGTGGCTCAGGCAGTTAAGCATCTGCCTTTGGCTCAGGTCATGATCTCAGGGTCCTGGGATCGAGCCCCATGTAGGGCACCCTGCTCAGCGGGGAGCCTGCTTCTCCCTCTCCCTCTCCTGCTCCCCCTGCTTGAACGTTTCTCACCCTCTTTCTCTCTCAAATAAAAAAATAAAATCTTAAAAAAAAAATTCTTGTCTTAATCAGATAAGAGAAGCTCTGGGAAGGCTTGTTTCTGCATCTGTTCATTCTCATTGGCCTTCGGTGGCATATTCGGGGGCAGCATATTCTGATCCTTGTCAGCACATTAGTATTGTTGTCAAATTGTCATACGACTAGCTTTTCTGCCAATGTCACTGAAGAAAACAATGATTCATGAATAATTATCCAATAAGAGCCACGGGGAATGCACTGAAATGATAACTTAGTTTGAGGGTAAATTTTTGGACATCTGATCCAGTCTTTGTAAGATATAACTTTAAGGACTGTATTTCTGTCGGAATGAGGAATCCAGTCTGTCTTGCTTGCTACTGGAGTGCCAATGTCTTTTAAGTACCATAACTTTTACTGGTTAAACATATACATGGCACTTGTTCTGTGGCAGACACTGTTTACTATGTTTTAGTCCTCAGGATAGTGTTGGGTAGAAACTGAGGCACAGAGAGGCTCAGTGACTTGCACAGCTATCGAAAGGCAGGGCCAGGAAGCAAACCCAGGCAGTCGGGCTCCAGGGTCGTGCTGGTAATGCCCTGCACTCCACAACTGTTTTTGAGTGAATGAAGGTCAAGTGCCTTAATCCAGACAGCACCAGTCAATGGCCAACTCAAGGTTAAAATCAAGTGTCTCTGACTTAACCCCAGACCCTCCCCCTGCCCTAGAGTGGCCCACGGTGGCCTAGCTCCCCCGGGGGCATCAAGAGAGGCCTGACCTCCTTAGTTTGGCTGAAAGGCAAAATCCAGCCAGTTCTGCTTGTGTAAGCTGCGGGGTGGACAGAGCCTCCCCGGCCCCACGAACCACTGTATGCGGCCTACATCTCTCTCCATCTTCTCACTGCTCTTTCTGGGGTCCAATGGGGCTAAAAGCAAAAGGCAGCAATGTGGAAATGCTAGAACAAGGAGAGAGAGCTATCTGAAGGCTAGAGGGTGTGACACTCACAGTTCTCAGCTCACGTGTTCAATCCACAAATTCTGTTTAGTGCAGCAGAGACCTCCCTGAGCAATACTCCTGGCTCAGTGCCACATCCAGCCTGCGGTAAAAGCAAGTTCTCTTTAATAAAACTCTCCCACTTTCCAAACTAGGGTAGTTCCAAATACCACCTGAGATATATGAAAAAAATTATCCATTGTTTATCTCAAATTCAAATGTAACTAGGTGTCCTGTATTTTCATTTGCTTGATTTGGAAAACCCACTCCAAACACATAGCTTATTGAGCCAATTGAGCTGATTGAGCTGATTGAGCCAGTCTTGGCCAATGGTCAAAAATAAAAAACTAGACAGAAGGAAAAAGACATTTTTCTCCAAGAAAAAAAAAATCAATAAAAAATGCATTCTTAAGGTAACAAATATTAGCGTGTTTATTCGTCGTAAATGGAAGACAGTGGTTAACACAGTGAAGCAGGAGTCAAAAAAGGGAAATGTATCCATTATATAGATACAGATAATTATTTTTCAACTATATATTTGTACCTGTTCACACCTCTGCTATGATGTGGGGCCCCAGGATGGAGATGGAGGAGTGGGAGAGGGAGGAAGAGAAAAGAGAAAAAGACAAGAGAATGAAAAAGGAATTAAGATTCCTAAGTATCTACCCTAGTCCAGAGATTGCACTAAGGGCCATATTTCTTGATCTCGTTTAATCTTCATGAAATATCTTCAAGGTGGCTATGACTCTGTCCAGTTCACACACAAGGCTCAGAAAGGTGAGGTGATGTTTCCATAGCAGTTGAGGTGCCAGAGGAAAGAATCCTCACGTAGTTTGCCATGTTGCCTGCCCACCTCACCCCCGTACCCTTTTGTTGGAGAGTGTGCTAAGTCCTGGACTCAGCAGCCTGTCTGTCTCTCTCTCTCATCCCCATTGTAAATCTCGCTATGGAGAATATAGCTCAGTTGGCCTTGAGTGTGAATTAATCGCTCGTGTGTCCATCTCCTCTAAGTTATAGATCAGCCTGAGGAAAGGGGCATGTCTGATGTGTCCCTGTGTCACCAGCCAGCACACAATGACTGGTATACGTGTTGAACACCTACTATGTGCCTGACACTGGGTAAAATGCTTTGGACTCATTAGCTTAAATCCTCACAAAGACCCAGTGAGCTAGGTTTCTTATCCCCATTTTGCAGATGAGGAAAGCAGATTCAGAGAGTAAACATATTTATGAGAGTAAGAGGACTACAAGAAAGCCCTAATCTCTCGCCCCCTGGTAAGGACTCTTTCTGTCCAGGGTGACATTTAGAAGAAATGCCATTCTAGTATCTACCCATAATTCAAAAGCAATTTAAATGTTTACGAGGATATTTCAAGAAAATTCCAAAGGTGGTTCCATCCTAAACGGACAGCAGAACTTCTTCAAATACATTTTGCTACAAAGATGCTCAGTTCCTGGGACATTTTCCCAACCCCAGGGCACTTTCTCTTGACTTTTCTCCTTCTCTCCAAGGTCTATTCCATTCTCTACCAATGGCAAATTTCTGCTCTCTTCAAAGCAAGTCTGTGCAGTCTGTATATTAAATGGGCATTACATAAATATCTACGCATGCAGATATTGTAATTACTAAGTGATAACCTCACTTGCATTGGGCAGCATTCTGTGTGGTGTCTGGTACACAGAAAGCACTCAATAACTTTTCACCATTATTATTATTAGTCTCAGCTTTGCAGCTTCAACTATCATGCTGATTCTGTATAGCAAATGCCTGGCACACAGTGCTGAAGACAAGGAAGGAATGTGAACACTCCCATGCATTCGTATATTATTTTCCTATTTATAAGCAGCAGTGATGCTGTATTTAGAGGGTATTTCCCAGCTAAACAGCCAGAAAACCCATGGAAGAGACATTGATTGTTTGTGACTATGCATGCATCCCGCTCCCAGATTCTCATATTTCTGCAGTTATGCAGGGCCATGGGAGTAATTCTGGTATGAGCTATAAACAAAAGTGAGCATGGCACTTCCTGCCAGAGCATATGAGTTGGTGCATAATCCTCCAGCTCTGTCCCTTCAACAACCATAATGAACCAATGACTAAGGAGCCCACAGGGACCAGACAGAGAACTACAAGGCAGTGAAGTTCCATTAATCTGGTCCCTGAGTGACTGTGTGGAGCAGAGTTCCCCATCAATTTGCAGCAAGTATTGATATAAACAAGAAATCAACTTCTGTTGTTGAATTAAGCCAATGAGATGATGGAGTTAATTTGTTACCTCAGCATAACCTAACCTATCCTAACTATTGAAAGCCTTCTACAGATTGTATTTCTAATGACTCAAGGATATTCTGCATCCATGTGCCTAGTAATATAACCTGTTTCCTCCAAGGGCTTGTTTGCTTCCTTCCAGGTGGGCCAGAGTTTCACAGACATGCCAGGCTTCCTGGTACCCTGTCCTCCAGTGAGGCTATGCGTGGGTCTTACGTGTGTTCTGTCCCTTTGGAACACAGGTAGGTCCACTCAGATTTCAAAAAGTGCCTGTTCTATATGATGAGTTTGGGTTTTCATTAGGCTTTGGAGAATGGCAGCAGCCAATGTCTCAGGCCAGAATCCTAAATGACTTTGACCAAAATGGCAATGATGAATTCCCCATTTCTGGTTTTATCCTCTGACTTTGTGAACTTGAGTCCCATTTCTGCAACAGAATTATATTCACATCCACTGTTACGACTCTTGTCCAAACCTGTCTTCTCTTTTCTGGGCCACTAAGAGAGCTTTCGAAATCAGCCCCTGCTTCTCCTCTTGCCTCTCCATGACCTATTCTCCCCTCACCAGCCTGGGTGATCTCCCAGGCTTCTCCCTCATTCCACCTACCCCAAATTATGCAGTGACTTCCTACTTCTCTTTGGATACTATCCCAAGTCCTTCACATGCTATACAAGACCCTGTCCACCTTGCCATCAGTATTTCCTACAATACCCTGCCTCGTCGATTCTTTGTGCTGTATCACTGTTGGCCTTTGCTCAGTTCTTTAAAGTAATAATTATGCCCACCTCAGCCCCTGGGCACATACTCTCATCTACACTCTGAATACCCCCTCAGCCAGTTACACCCTATTCAAATACTGTTCATGTTCCAGATCTCAGCCACACATCACCTCCCAGAAAGCTTTCAGACCACTGAGATGAATCAGGCCCCCTGTTACGCACCCTAAAAGTGCCCTTCAAAGTATTCAACATTGTTTGCAATAATATCCTGAGTCTTCTTTTCCTTCATGTCTGCCTTCCTGACTAGACTGTAAGCTCCATAAGGATGGAATCTATGCCCACTTGTTCATCATAGTATCCCCAGCACCTAACACACTCATGCTTATTAAAGTCCAGCTACCAAACAACACTGTCAGTCATTAGTGTTGTTACAGTTGATCAATAAATATTCAGTGACTAAATTGAATGAACAAACTACATGTGGGATTTTGAGCAAGACATGTCACCATTTCAGATCATAATTTTCTCATCTTTAAAATGAGTATTTTGAAATATTTTATGATGTCAAATTTGGGTTATAATTCTCTGATGAATGCCCTCTTATTTTAGTGTCTGCTGTTAAAGGAGAAGCCAAGAAGGAAAAGGTCATGACCCTCCTTCCCACAACAGGTAAAGGGGCAGGTGCTCCTGCCCAGCTCATTCTGTCTTGGACAAACTCTTCGGCTTCTCTCGGTCTCACTTTTTCTTTTTTTTTTTTAATTTAATTTTATTATATTATGTTAGTCACCATACTATGCATCATTAGTTTTTGATGTAGTGATCCATGATTCATTGTTTTCGTATAACACCCAGTGCTCCAAGCAGTACATGCCTTCCTTAATACCTGTCACTGGGCTAACCCATCCCCCCAGCCCCCTCCCCTCTAAAACCCTCAGTTTGTTTCTCAGAGTCCATAGTCTCTCATGGTTCATCTCTCCCTCCGATTTCGCCCCCTTCATTTTTCCCTTCCTTCTCCTAATGTTGCGTCTATAGCTCAAGCTCTGTCATAGGAATAGTTCCTGGGAGTTGCTCTTGCTTTATGGTTCATGGCACACCTGGATTCTCATGATCTTATTAAATCCACAAAGATCATGATATTCTATGAACCATGGAAGATTTCATAATGGGAGGTATTGTCATGTGCCATCATCACCTTTGCAATAATTTCATCTTTCTTTGTCTTTTCTTTTTACTTCTTGATGTTATGAAATTGGCTATACAGCAAGACAGTGAATGCATTGTAACATAAGGAACACGTAGGATGCAGGGGCCTGGTTGCTTTTCCTAACTTGTTGGTAAACAAGCAGGATAATGGGGGGTGGGTTGGGGAGATTACTCTTCATTTTTAAATGTTTTTTAATAGAGGGAGCACATGAGACAGAGAGCGAGCAGTGAGGAGAGGCAGAGGGAGAGAGAAAGAGAATCTTTAGCAGGCTCCAAGACCAGCACAGAGCCCGACTTGAAGCCCAACACAGGGCTCGATCTCACACCCCCAAGATCATGACCTGAGCTGAAATCAGGAGTTGGATGCTCAACCAACTGAGCCACTCAGGCACCCCTAATTTTTATTTATTTTTAATTAGTACACTCATGCGGTTCAAAATGCAGAAGGTACAAAAGTGTATAAGGTTAAAATGGTCCCCAGCCAAACTCTTCCCATCCCCAGAGGACAATAGTTGTACCAATTTCTTGTGTATAAGCAGTGTAATTTTCTTTTTTAAAAAATAGATTTTATTTATTTATTCATGAGAGAGAGAGAGAGGCAGAGGCAGAGGGAGAAGCAGGCTCCCCGCAGAGCAAGAAGCCCGATCTGGGACTGGATCTCAGGACCCCAGGATCACGACCCGAGAGGAAGGCAGACACTTAACTGACTGAGCCACCCAGGCGTCTCCAAGCAGCGTAATTTTCGATCAATATTCAGTCAATATTTCCCCTATTTGAGCCTTTTTCCTCCTCTTTAAATGGGAAAAATTTCTGTTCCACAGGTAATCATAAAGGGTGAAAGGTGATTAAAATAGTAAGCATGAAAAAGTATGAAAAGTAGCAACACCTTCTATCTTATACTACTATGGTGGTCTTTTTATACAAAAAGAGACCAATAGTTTTATATTCTCCGTCTGGCAATTTATTTGAAAACTGCTTCTGTATGGCATCCCATTCAGAAATTTCTGCTTCAGCGCTGTTCAGTTCACACTTCAAATATAGTTAGCAAAATCCACCCACAGGTTTGCAATTATAAAAAGGATTGGTGGAAATGATGTTTCCTTGGTGGAAGGAGGGGTGTCCAAAGACAGTTCTTGGTTAGGAAGATTGCACAGGGCCCACCAACCTGGTTTCACAGGCTCAGGAATCCTGCAAGCCCCATAGCCTAGAGCACCCCTGTAGCCTGGAGCTCGGGAGCCCACATGACCCCAATCCCTCACCTGCACGGAGGTCTCTCCTTCCTGGCCTGGTCACAGGCGAAGTCAGTGTCCACCACAAATGTCACTGGGGATGCATCATGTAGACCGCTCAGGTGGAGGGCCACTCAGAGCACCAGATGGGAGAGCAAGCTGGATGCCAGCTTTGGGCCTGCCTGATGGCAAACGTCTGTCTCAGAGTTCCTGCTGTGGTCACATAACCCACCTCCTCCAGTAACCATGTGTCGGGAAGGAGAACCACAGACCCCACCTACCTCTGATCCCAAAGCTCCAGTATTTAATCAAGAAGTATACCTGCTGGAAGGTCAAACTGGCTTAAGCAGACAGAAGTTAACTGGATCGAAGTTCCCACAAGCTGCTTGAAAAGCCGGGAACACCCTAAACATCCGTCCACAGATGAATGGATAAAGAAAATGTGGTACATACATATTATGAAATACCATTCAGCCTTAAAAAGGAAGATAATTGGGATACCTAGGTGGCTCAGTCGGTTAAGCATCTGCCTTCAGCTCAGGTCATGATCTCAGGGTCCTGGGATCAAGTCCCGCATCAGGCTCCCTGCTCAGCGGGGAGCCTGCTTCTCCCTCTGCTTGCCGCTCCCCCTGCTTGTGCTCTCTCTCTCTCTGACAAAATAAATAAATAAAATCTAAAAAAAAAGGAAGATAATCTTGCCATACACAAGGCATGAATGGAGCTGGAGGACATTAAGCTGAGTGCAACAAGCCAGCCACAGAAGGATGAACACTACATGACACCACTTCTAGGATGTATCCAAAATAGTCAAACTCTTAGAAGCAGAGAGTAGAAAGGTGGTTACCAGGGACTCCGGGGAGGGGAAACAGGGCCACCAGCTAGATATGGGATGTAGGTACATCACTTCGCTTTCCAGGGCCTTAATTTCCTCACCCTTCTAAGGGAATGCTGGACAAGGTGACTTGGAAGGCTGTTATAAATTGTGAGGCTGTGCTTTCACAATCCTATTTCATTCATGAGAACTTTTATTTCAGTGTCTGGAAACAGAGACGTTAAAAAGGAAAAAGAGGCTCCTGTCCTCGGTGTGGCAGGTAACTAGGCCAGCCTTGACTCCTGACTTGCTCTGGAACTCTGGAACACATTTTTCAGCCTGTCTCTGCCTTGGTTTTTCCATCTGTCAAATGGACACCTGGTACCCTGGTATGTAACAGGAAACAGAACCATGGCAACGAGAATAGCAACAAATGCAGGATGCTCATAATGCCACCTAGTCCAAAACAGCTGAGCTTTCTGTCACCTCCGCTGGGAGACCCTCCCCTCCCCGCCAGACCAGGCCAAGCGCCCTGACAGAGGAGCTCAAGCATCCCACCGTGTCCTGTCTACCACGCCTCATATGCAGCTACACATGCGGGTCCTTTCTCCTGCCCGAGGCACAGACTGTAAGCCCCACAGAGGTGGAGACTTGCCCCTTTCCTTCGACCTCTTTAGACCCAACACCCAGCATGATTGCTTGGCCCTCAGTGAGTGTTTGTTGAATGAATAAAGACTGAATGTATGCTTTAAGCATTTCAGGATTTCCCATGACGTTTTCTTTGATAGCACGACCCCACTGAGTGAGCAGGTGACCTGATATTTCCGAACGGCCACTGCTCTGCAGCTTTTAGGAAGCAGGTTCTGGGCTCTCTTGTTCAGGCAAGTTTCTTGTCCACTCTGAGTCTCGGTTTCCTGATCCGGTAAAGGCATCGATGGGATAGATTAGACACCCTGCCTGGTGATCTAAACCCGCCTGTTTATTAAAATGTCGATTTCTAGGCCAAGGTCAGTCCAAGGAGACTACAGTGTCAGGAGAGGATTCTTCCTTTTCATAGGCCCAGTGATTCTGACCTTCACTAGCCCAAGGCCACTGCATAGAGACCCCCAGGGTTTCTCCAGCAACTTGAGGCTGGGGTTGCAGGTTCCTGTGTCTCCCCTGAAGCCTTTTCTCTCCCCAGCTCCTGGCCTTGGAGAAGAGAGGAGGGGAAATGGGGTGGCTTTTCTGGATACCACAGGTGAGTCCCCTCCTCCCTTAGGGCCCTGTGGGTGGCCCCAGCTGCCAAAGGAGCTCCCCCACTTCTCCAGACCCCCACTCTCAGTCCCCACAACCCAGTGTAGCATCTCACCAGTCTTCAGATTGTGTGATGCACAGAACTCTCTGAGCGTTAAGTAAGCGTTGAAAAAGACCATGTTAGTAAAAAATGTAAAGAGGAGCATTAACCACTATTTCTACCTGTCAACTGCTGTGCTGGATGTTCAGGGAATAGCTAGGAGATGGGGGGATTTTAACCTAGCAGGGTCTCTCCACTCGGCTACCTGCTACCAATATCTGGGAGAGTGATTGATTGGTTGATTGATTTTGGTGGGGACGTCTGGGCCACATCCCAGACGTATTCAACCTGAATCTGTGAGAATGGAGCCCAAGCATGAGAATTGCAGAATTTTATTTTATTTATTTTTTTTAAATATTTTTATTTATTCATTTGAGACACAGAGATACAGAGAGAGAGAGAGAGCATGAGGAGGGGAGAGGCAGAGGGAGAGGGAGAAGCCGGCTCCCTGCTGAGCCAGGAGCCTGATGTGGGGCTTGATCCCAGGACCCTGGGATCATGACCTGAGCCGAAGGCAGACGCTTAACCATCTGGGCCACCCAGGCGCCCCCAGAATTGCAGAATTTTAAAAAACCTTTTTCCTAGGGATGCCAGTGCCCAGTGAGGGCATTGTCTGTTAGATAATGTAGTCATTTCCAAATGCAGTGCTGTTGAGGACTCGAGGCCTTTTCCTTGGGCTTCCCATTGTACGTGAACATTTCCCACCCATCCCTACTGTCTCCAAACGCAGAGATAAATTATTCACTAAGTAAGTGTTCCTGTCCTTCACGTGGACTTCTCTTATCTAACTTGTCATGATGTATGCCATCGGCTGTCACCTCCTGAGCGCAGGCACTGCCTTTTATCTTTGAATTCCTTGCACCCAGCTGTGGGTATGAGTTCAGTAAATGTCCAAAGAGGAAGCATGTCTGCCTCAATGTCAGAAACAGGGAACTTCCGTTGTGAGAAAAGCCTGCCAGTGACATTATCCGCGAATCTTTTCCAGAGCTGCCTGCAAGGTCGGTCGATCTGTCTGCCCTGAACCTGACAGAGCTGGTGAATGGAATGCTGAATAGAGCTTATTTAAAAGGTACCTTTTTTTTAAAATTTAAATTCAATTAGCCAACTTACAGTACATCATGAGTTTCAGGTGTAGTGTTCAAGAAATTATCAGTTGGGTATAACACCCAGTGCTCATCATATCACGTGCCCTCCTTAATGCCCATCACCCAGTTACTCCATCCCCCCGCCCACCTCCCCTCTAGCAACCCTCAGTTTGTAAAAAGCACAATCCAGGCCCACTTCTGCCTTGTACCTGCTTCACTTCTGCAACATGGGCAAGACAGGGCACTTCTCTGCGCCCCAGCTTCTCCGTGTTCAGATGGAGAATGCAGTGTCCTGCCTGACACCTGATGAGATTGAAAATATCCAAATGAAGTCAGAGGCTCACCAGCATTTGGAGAGCAAGCTGCATTCCAGACATGACCTATGTGCAGGCATTTCTGATCACAACTACACTGTGGGAGAATTGTCAGGGCTTAGGGACAGATCAGGAAATAGTCAAGTGACATGTACGTATGCAGTTTTTGGTTTGCTTTTAAGTGATTTTATGTATTATTTCCAATGTGTGCTATTTTATTATTTGTTTTTGTTATTTACTTTTATTATTTGTTCATTGTATTTTTTTTTTTAAAGATTTTATTTATTTATTTGACAGAGAGAGGCAGGGAGAGAGGGAATACAAACAAGGGGAGCAGCAGAGGGAGAAGCAGGCCTCCCGCGGAGCAGGGAGCCCGATGCGGGGCTCGATCCCAGGACCCTGGGATCATGACCCGAGCTGAAGGCAGACGCTTAACGACTGAGCCACCCAGGCGCCACCTTGTTCATTGTATTTTTAATTTCTATTATCTGTTTATTAATTGATGGTATTATGATTGTCAGGAGGCATTTGTCTGATGGCTTCTTTTATTTTAATATCCTTGGCAGATACCAAGTTCTTCTCCTTGCTAAGCATCACTTCCTACAGCTCCTTTGCCTTCCACAAGTTTTCTGTGGCCATTTACAACAGTAAGTGCTGCCGGGCTCTTCTTGGTGGTGTTGATGATGACGGGTGGGCCGGCAGGGCCAGGCTTGGTGTTGGGACCGCCCTGTGGATCGTTGTCTCTTCACAGTTTCCAACCTGAAGACTGTGGACACCACCAGATTCCCCACCCGGTACTGCTACTGTCTGAACAACAGGACCAATGACTTATCAGGTAGGTGGAGCTACCCGCCAGGCTTGCGGCCTTCCTGATTTTGCTTGTCCCCTTTCAGATAAGTTTGACTCAATTTTTTTTCTCCTTAGAGTGAAATAAGAAAAGACAGTGGTATCTATAATGCTTAGCTGTGTACACATTCACTGTCACAGAAAGTTCTTTTCTTGGTTTTTATCTTAGACAAATAGTTACGTCTGAACAAAGGGGCAAGAACAAAATGTTCATGCAGTGTTATTTTAACAGAAAACTCTGAGAACAAGGTAAATACCCATCATTAGGAAAATGGTTAAATAGTCTAAACTTTGGGAAGCAGCCACAGGCCATGCATAAGTGAATGGATGTGGCCGGATTTGGCCCATGTCTGGAAACATTTCCATGCCATTATTAATTAGAAAAGCAGAGTTACAAAATAATGTGTAGAATACACTGTCCTTGGTGAAGAGATACATCTCTGGACACGTGTAGGTGTTTACCTCTGAAAGAAGATCATGATGCGTGCTTTGCAGTACACGAGGGTATCCCCAGATCTTATTGTCAATGCTAGGATACTCCTGTATTACTTTTATAGTTAAAAATTAAAATTGTTTGATGTTCCTTCTATTTAGAGAATCCTGAAAAGTAAAACTGAACGTGAGTATCTCACCACTAATCCTCCCGTTCAGTGGTTCTTAACTGAGCACATACCGTTAGCCAAACTCTCTTCTAAGTGTGGGGGCACCACACTGGGCAAAGTGGATACACACACTCTGCTCTCTTGGGCTAGATTCTATAGGAAGGGACAGAGAGTCAAAAATGCCTGGTATGTTGGCTACTAACACGACCATGAGAACAATAAAGCAGGGGAAAGGGTGAAGAGGGAAGTGGTGGCAGGTACAGCTGCTGTATATAGTGGGGGTCAGGGAAGTCTTCTCTCATGAGGCAGGAAGTGGAGAGACAGCCCTGTGGTACCCAGGGACAGAGTGTTCCAGACAAAAGCCCAGGCAGCAGGGTAAGGATGAGAGAGGCCAGCATGGCTGGAGCAGGTGAGCCAGGGCAGATGGTCATGGGAAATGAGCTCAGAGCTGGGGGGGCAAAGCAGGGAGGGTGTTGAGGATCAAGTAGAAGTTTATAGTCCACAGCCAGGATTTTGATTTTCACACTGAATAAGAAGGAAGCCAAGGTGATTGTCCACACAGAGGAGTGATATGATCTAACTTACATTTTAAGAGGATCTCTTTGGCTTTTCATTAAAAAAAAAAAAAAAAAAAAATGGATTGTAAGAGAAGTAAGGCCTGAAAGTGGAAAAGCCTCCTGGTCTTTTTCTCATTTGACCCAACCTTAAAAATATTTTCCAGGCTGCAAACTGCAAACATTTGTAGTGACTACATAACCTGTAACAGTCAGCATTTTCTTAGCCATATACTGTTGACTTTTGGGTGGATTCTAGGTTTTTCTTAACATAAAAAAATCCTGTATTGGACACCTTGGTGCATAAAACTTTTTCCCCTTTTCCAGATTACTCTCAAAGGATAGATTCCTTGAAGTGGAATTTCTGGAACAAATATTGTGAACATTTTAAAGAGAGTAATTAGTAATGTTTAATGAGTACTGTGTGCCAGGCCCTGCAGCAAGTACCTCACAGCCATTATCTTGTTTAACTGGCCCTTCAAATCTTCTCAACAAATTACCCGTGGGAGGACAAATGTTGTCCATTACCACAGTTTCCTCAGCCTCTCATTAGCCCCTGCTGGGGGCCCAGTTTAGTGTGGGCACTGTGTCCCTGCCCTGATTGTAAAAAGTGGAGTCACATCTGCAGGGAAAGAGTTTCTAATTCCCCTCGGTGAGCCAAAGCATATTTCCGCACACTTGAAACGATTATTTGAAAAGAGTTGATCCATAGGTCATCACCACTGATAAAATCGCACGCTGCTCCTCCGGTAAGCCACAGGAATTTTTTTATGAGGTTTCCAATGGACACATCACAATGTGCTGGTGTCCACTCCCCTCAGATCATTGCCATGAGAGGCTCAATGCAGGCTAGCATCTTGCCATTGCTCGGTCCCTGGGGGAAGATGTCTTTGTGGGTACTCTTCAGACCTGGATCATTTTCACTTGAATATTCTCAACTCTGACTTAAAGCCCCCCTTGGGAGGGTTATTTGCATATTTTTTCTTTTTCTGAATGAAAATAGCTTAATTTTTCTTGATTTTAAAAAATAACGTATTACGATGTCAAAATGCCATACAACAGGGACAGTATAATAAAAAATATCTGAAATCCCAACATCCATAGGTAATCACATCACCCAAGGCAGTCTAAGCCACCTCTCTAATCTACCCACCTAAGCCATCTGTCAACTAGTTATCTAACCTACCTGTCTACCATCCCACCTACCCCATCCATCTGCCCATCTATCTACCCATCCCAGTCTGTATTCTCTATATTATTTAAAATACAAACCAGGCTATTATGACAAAGGGCCCCAAAATAAGGTGCCTGGCAGAGGGTGGAAGGTAATAGTTTTCGTATGTGACCATCTTGGTAAACATACCAGGGCTGCTCTAGTTGACGGTTTAGGGAGCCCAGGCTCCTTCTAGGTTGTTGTTCTGCCTCCCATAATGCATTGCCCTTGTTCTCATAATCCAGGATGATTTGCCACCTCATCTGCATTCCAGCCACATGGAAGAGGAGAAAGGAACTGATGATATTCCCACTCACTATATAAACACAGTCTGGAAACCTTCCACATGGCTTCTTCTCACACTTTATCACCCAGAATTTAGTCATATGGCTGCACCCAACTGCAAACAGGCTCAAAAATGTAATTTTATGTTAAACCACCATATGCCCAACTGAAATTTCATGTTCTCTTATTAAAGGAAGGTGGGAGAAGAGTTATTGAGAGACAGCCAGCCATATCTACCACCTTTTCCATACAGCCTCACAATCCACCTTTAAACTAATCAGTACATCTTAAAAGCCATTCTAGTCCAGTGAATATAAATATGTCTCATCCTTCATATGAATTCATAGTATTCGTTGAAAGAATGTACCATAATATATTTAATTTGTCTCTTCTTGATGGAACCTTAGTTTATCCCCGGTGTTGTTATAATTATAAACAATGCTATGATGAATACCTGTGTATTTAGAGTACTTGGAGTACCTGCCTAATTACGCTGTAGGATACAGTCCTTGAAATGGAATTGTCTGACAGGGAAGCAATTTTGTGGTGATTCAAATAGCTAAAATTTCCTCTAAGACATCTTGCATAAGTTTACACTTCTACCGATAATGTTTGAGAGCACATGTTTTTCCACACCCTTGCGAACACAAAATACTACGACACATTCTTAAATCATTACCAGTTGGATAGGCAAAAAGGCTTTTCCCCCCTATTTTCTATGTATATATAAAAGTAGTCAGAAATCACTCATCTATAGGTATTGCTAGTAAATTAGATTCAAATTTTCATCAAAACAAAGAATGTCTCTGAGGTAATGATAGCTGGTTCTCTTCCAAGCCTCATAGAGAGATTGTAAAAGCCATTCTGAAGGGAGAGTTCACACAGTGTGTTGAGTAAGACGTTGCTTGGGCAGCAGTGGGAACATTGGGGAGAGTGGGAGCTTTCGCCCATTGTAGACCTCAGTTCAAATTCAAGCTCCACCACATCCTCTGGGACCTTGGGAAAGTTCCATCATCTCTCAGAAACTTGGGCACAACCTGGACTCCATCTTGGTGTCCTGACTCCAGAGCCATGGTGTTGGCTTCCGTGAGGTGTTAGTAGCAGATTACGGTTTACTGGTCTGCTTACGAGTCTCTCTCCCACTAATCTCAGCTTCTGCTGGGCAGAGATGGTGTCTCACACAATCCTTCGGTACCGAGCAGGTGTCTGGTGCCCTGCAAACACTCAATGAATGTTTATTAGATAAATGAATTAATGAACAAAAAAGACATTTGAGAAGTAGGAAGAAAATAGATGGAAGAAATAATGAAATAATACCCTTCCTCAGTTTCCACAGTGTGACCAAGGACAGACTGGTCTAAACAGACATGGAAAGGAGGACACCCAAGCTGACGTCACTTCTGCATGGCCAGGTGTCCACATCTGCATTGGTGTTCTACCACGCCTCTCCTCCCAGAGATTGACCATGTGTCCGCGCAGTATGATAAAATCGCACCATGGCTCTGGTTCACGTAGAGTGGTGTCCACCTCCTGTTGCCCTCGCATGCTGAACATTCCATTGGTTGTCCCATGACATATTCCTGCCTCTCTGGGCTCTGCATTTCCAGTCCTCTGTGTTCTATATTTTCAAATCAGCTTGCCCCCCCCGCCTGAGCTCATAATCCCATTGAGTAAAAGAAGTGTTTTTACAAAGCGCAAAAGGAGATTATCCAGATGACACCAGAAGCTTCTTCTTACTGTTTGGGGCTCCTAGAATTCATATCCTTGTTCTGTAAGCCAAAAACCTGTTGGATCCTGGAAAACCATGAATGAACAGCAGAGGAGGTAGCGGCTGTTTGCCTGGAGGTACATTGGGAGCTTTCCTTGGTCGATGGTGCCCACCCTGTCAAGCAATGGCCCTTATTCAGACTCTGCTCAGAGGGAGAGTTCACAAAGATTTGATAGCCTGAAATGTGAAATTCTCCCAATCTCCTCCCCTCAGCCTTCTTAACAAGGGAGACAGGAGCAGGGGTTCCTGGTTCTGTTTTGTCTAGTCTCTTTATAACCCATCACTAACGCTGACATCACATTTTGAAAATCCAAAACTATGTAAATTCAGGTTGCATCACTGTGAGGCTGCTTCCTGTCAGATGGACTTGGTATTCTAAAGCAATTAGAGGAGATAACAGGGGACAACAAATGAGAAAAACCATTATTCAGTAATGTGGCTCTTCACAGCCATTTGGAGTTGGCACAGAGGGATTTGGAGGGAGAGGGCAAGGGGAGGAGGAAGGGGACTATGATGGTGGATCCAGAAGTTTTCTCCCTGCCTGGAAATAAGACACCTTTATAATTAGTAATAGTTCTCTGTATGATCGTTAACATTCCTCAAAACACTGGACAAAATTAAACATGTAAAATCTACTCTGAAAAGTCCAAATACACGGTACATTTTTCCCTCAAGTTTCTGGATCAGAAATTTAAATTTCCTCAATCCTTCTTGCAGATTTCACAGCCCTACTGGTGGACGTCATTGGAAATTCTACCAGCTACCTCACAGAGATTTTTAAGTCGACTTCCATCCTCTCAGGTGTGTTCATCTTGAAAATGCATGGGAAATTGGAGATTTTACAAATTTGCAAAATCTAATAAAAAATCAAAATATTTGCAAAATGTAATCAAAATATAATCAAAACGAATTTGCACCTGCCATGGGTATATAATCAAAGCTAGTGGACCCCCCCACCGCCAAGCCTTGCCACAGGTGAGCTGCCAGGAACCTCTGTGTAAGTTTTTTTTAGACAATCAGTGCTGTCCAATTTCAGCCACTAGTATTTGAAGGCACCATCTTCCAATCAGAGCTATTCCTGGTATCTAAAAAGTTGGAGGAAGAATCCAGGGCTCAGAATTAGGGGAATCTAGGCAGAATCAAGAGAACAGCTTCTTCTAGATAGCTATACTCCCATTTTAAAGATGAGAAACTGAGATTTGGAGAGGTTGCCTATTTTGCTCAAGGTCAGTTCAGAATTTACTATCAGATCTATATGCAGCCCAAGCCCATGTCGGACATACTGTTGAGAAAGATCTGCCTCATTCACAAGGTGGCTTCATATAACCCCCAAGCAAGTTGCGTTCCCCCAGTGACCCACTTTGCAAAGCACAGATCTAGTCAATTGCCCACACATGGCCTCATCAGAAGGCCAGTGTGTGGCACCATGGAACAACTACTGTATTAGAAACAGGGAAGGGAGAAAGAGAAATAGTAGTACATATCATCAGCTGCCAGGGACTCTTCCAGGGGCTGTCCATGTATTCCCTCATTGGATCCTCACTATAACCTTGTGGAGTAATTACATATTTATCCCCATGTTACAGGTAAGGAAACCATGGTACAGAGAGGTCAAGTAACTTGCCCAAGGTTATTCTGCAGAAATGGCATTCTAACCCAGGTGATCTGATTCTAAAGTCCATGCTCTTGCTCACTATGCTAATATACATAATGATAGGGCCACATTCATAGTGATAATTATTATTATTATGACTATTTACTGAGTTCTTCTATCTTCCAGGCACCACACACATTATCTCATTGGGTCATCATAACCATCCTTTGAAGGACATGCCAGCAAATGTCCACATTGCTTTTGGCAGCATATTTTTAAAAAAAATTTTTTTTTGGCGGTGGGGAGAGAGAGAGCATGGTGCAAGCAGAGGGGGAAGGACAGAGGGAGAGGGAGAGAGAATCTCAAGTAGGCTCCATGCCCAGCATAGAGCTGGATGTGGAGCTCAATCTCATGACCCTGAGATAGATCATGACCTGAGCCAAAATCAAGAGTCGGAGGCTTAACCCAGCTTTGGGCAGCATCTTAAGGGACAAGTACACTTAGAAATTCATTCATTTTCAGACTTCTGCAGGTCTAACAGGGCATCTATACCATACATGATAAAACATAACCAGCAGCATCCAGGGCAGCATACCGTAATCAAACACACTCACATTCATTTAGCAACATGGCCCTTTACACTAAACAAAACAGATAAAGACTGTCAATAACCTCATATCTCTCAAGTCAGGTTGCCACCAAATAAGTTTTGGTACGAAACTCACACAAAACCTTCCATCTTACAGTGATTTCGGGATTTGGAAATCTCAAATGAGGAACTGTGGAATTCGAAGGTTTGCCATTTTAAAGATAGGTAAACTGAGTCCTAGAGACATCAAGCAGTTCACTCATAGCCACATAGCTAGTAAATGGCAGAGCTGATGTTGTAATACTGGCAGCTGACCCCAGAGGCTGTGCCCTTCGCCATTACATTATACTGTATCCCCCGCCACCACCCCCCCCAAAAAAACCCCAGAAAATCAGGACTGCCTTAAAAGGAAGGAGTTAGCCTTATTTTCCTGTAACATCCTGAGCTAGGGATTTCTAGCTTGATTTTCATTTCAACCAAAGACCTACAGCTTCAGACGCCTTGCTAAGTCTTGTGTACTGGTTTGTCTTACAGTGAGTCAAACGAACGAATCCGACTGCATCTTCATCTGTGTGATGACAGGAAAGTCAGGTGAATCATCAGCCATTCTTTGACAAGCTCTCTGAGCTGAGAATTAAACAGAACCCTCTAGCAGGTGAACCCAAGATTCGATCCTGTTTGTGTGGTTTTTGCAGGAAGGAATCTTTCTGACTTCTGGGAGATGGCGGAGAAATCTCCTGTCATCAACTACACATTCACCAGCAGCATGTCTGGTGTTCTGGGTGAGTGTAAACCCCCCACACTCCTACTATAGTCTCCAACTCAGCTAGCAAACTGAAGACCGAATGCTGCCCTCAGGTGTTTTATTTAGCTACACTGTGCTAAAATCAAAGGATTTCACCACTAGAGAAAATTAATCTCTGGATTCTCTTACAAGTGAAGATCTGGTAACTCAACTGGAGTTGAGTAGGCACTGTCTCCATCCCTCCCACTAGGAGAGACACATTCCTCCTCTTTTCCATAGACCTCTCTGCTCCCTATCGCCTGGCACTTTTTTCTCATATTAACTACTTGGCTTTTGTAGGTAATTGAATTAGTGACCCTGTTGTAGACATTGTCACCCTATAATACCCAGCCCCTACCCAATCATCCTCTACCCCTCTGCACACACTCCTACCCATCTGCTTGCCTTTTCCCTGGCACGAGTGGCATTTTTGGAACCACCTTTGAGCCCACTTTCGCCCCTACACTTAACTGTCAGTTTTAGCTGAATTAATTTCCAGAATCTGGCTGGTCCCCCAAGATTATCTGCTGCTGCTGTGATTAACTTTAGTTCCAGTCCTTGTCATCTATTTTTGACCTGAGATAGCCTCTGAACCAGTCTTCCTTGACCCAGTTTCATATGTCTTTAAAATATCAATCCATTGCTGTAAGAGCGATAGTCTTAAAATACAATTGGGTTTTGTCTCCTCACTGCAGGAGCAGAGGGTCAGGAGCCGAGGGTCCAAAGCCTTTAGCCTGGAGTATACATTGCTCTGTCAGCATGCCAAACCTCATCTACTCTCTTTCCTTGAATCTTCTGCTCAAATGACATTGAAGTTCCTGCCTCTTCTTGCAGATGGCATCTCTCTGCATGCCCATGACACTTTGCTCGCCTGGAACTCCTTCCCTACTTTTCCATATTTCAGAGCCCCAGTTTGTCTGTCAATCACCAGCTCAGCGGCTGCCTCCTCTTTCCTAAAAATCCCCCGATCAAAATATGTCTTCTGTCTTCTACCATTCTATAACACGACACTCGTCCGTCATTTGGACTCAGTGTTACTCCAGGCTGGAACACAGGTGACTTGCCATGTGTCTCCTCACTGAATGGTCTTTGAAGGCAGACACCGAAACTCTTTCAGCCCCACAGTCGTCTTCCCCCTGGTGTCTGCATGGTACCATGTGCATAGTAGGTTCTTCATCAGTGTTTCTTGGAGTAAAATGAAATTTACAATAAATCTCCAATTCCATTTCAGTGGGCTGCCTTGATTTGCGTTTATTGCAGTTATGTTTGTTTATCTTAGTTACGCTGAGGAAGGACCTCAACTTGCATCGAGTGAGGCTTCTTGATAAGGAGATGAAATGGGCATTTGGTGGATTCCCTTCACCTACTTGATTCTAAGGACAGATCCGAGGATTGAGTCAATTTCAATTCTTTAGAGAGTCCTCCCATGACCTTCCCAGGCCAGTCTCAATTGTAGCTCCCATTTGTGCTCCTTTATGAAGTACGAATGCTTGGGAAGAAAGAACATGTTTACAAGTGGACACGTATTTGTAAGGTTGATGTGTTTGATAGCCAGTCACCTGGCTGAGTGACGATTTGATTGGGAGGCACTTAGCCCTATGTCCAATTGATCTGGAAACAAGCACCAGGCCTGTGGTGCATGTGGGTATTACTGATCCCAGAAGTGAAGCAGGAGAGAAGAGATGAGGCTGCAAGACGACGACTTACTGTTGCACAGGATGTGCCCTGCACAGTGACCTGCCAAAGGGGCAAGTGGGGGCTGGAATCCACCTGTCTGCAGGCTGGCCTTAGGTTAACCCAGAAGAAGGGACCCATGGGCTCCTGGGAGCCTGTCATCCTAACATGCAGCCCCCACCACTAAAGGCTGCCCAAAGGGAGTTAGAAAGTCACATGAACACTTGAGCTTCTTCCTCCCTGTCTTCATGGAGCATCCAAGGGCACCGGCTAGATCTCCCTCCAAATTGAACCTTCCTGCTATCTCGGTGGGGACCCGTCTTTCAAGCAGCTTCTGCCCAGCAGCTTCTGATGCCCCCAAATTCCGCCTCTGATCTCTAGTCGCACGCACAGGACACATGGAGCAACCCTGTCCCCCTTCTAGGAAAAAGTGCCATCAAAGGGCTGAGGGCTGTGAGGTGGGTGAAGGACTCGGACGGATTCGGGTTCTGTCAGGAAACATGTCGAATGTCTGATACTTTGCGGTCTGACAGCTTTGCATTCTGTTCACAGTGCTTCTCTGCACAGTGTTTCTGGAAATTGATATTTGAGCTTCCTTTGCCATTCCAAAAGAAACGCTCCTCTTTGGTGACATATGGTATTGTTCCAAGTAAGATTTGAATCTCTGCGTTCAGTACGTTTGCTGTCCAACAGTCTTTCAGTGGCTTGACAATTTTGTGCTCAAAGTGTCAAGCATATAAAAGCTGCTGTTGACCGTCTCCCTGAATGTACAGCTCCCAGGGGCACGGCTGTGACTTCAAAGCTCACACCCACGAGCCAGCAGACACTACAGAGGACAAGCCGCCTGCACGGAGCTCAGAGCACCAGGGCACCTGCTCCTAGAACCTCTCCCTGGACAGACACAACATCCCCTGCAGATGGACAACAGGCTGTGAGCACAGACAGGCTTCCGGAGCTCCACGCCAGGGCCACGGCCATGGCCACGCAGGGCAGCGCCCCCCACACCCTCCCAGCCTTGGGTAAGAGACTTTCTCGCAGTTTCCCCTCCTGTCCTGTACTTCCCTCCTGTTCCCCCTAGGCTCACATAAATAAGTTAAATCCTTATCCCTTCTCCACTGACCCCTTTCTTCTTCAGCATCCCTGAAATAAGAGATCGACATGAGCCAGGGTGAGTTCATTACAGACAAACAAAGGCAGTGAGCATCATTGGCATAAGGCCCTGCCAACATTTATTTGTATGACTTTTTTATTTTGAAATAGTTTAGGACTCACAAGACATGGCATAAGACATCAGAGAGCTCCCTGATTCCCTTCGCCCAGCACCCCCCAATAAGACTGTCTTACATAAGTGAAGTGTACTGTATGTACCAAGATGTATTTTTATTTCGGCAAAGCATTTAGCAATGTCTCTCCTGAAATGAACACCATGTGGCGGAATGAGGGCAATATTTTATGGCAGGGTTAGATGAATTTGTAGTGGGCTGGATAATGATGCCAAGAGTATGTTAATGACTCGCGGGGGTCAGCCCGCGAGTTCCTCCTTCCCCACATCTTCATCATGCTCTTTGGAAATAAGATACAACGGAGACAACGCTTTCATTAAAAGCCAATACTGTCTCAATGAGTTATGACGAGGGACGAGAGTCATAGAATTCATTCATTCATTCATTCATTTATTCATTCACTTATCAAGACATGTATTTAATACCAGACTCCAGGCTAGCTGCTAAAGCACAGCTCTCTCAACGTTCCCTTTCGTTCCTGAGTGTGCAGACCAGGGAGGGAGACACGGGCAAGTCAACTGACAGTTACGGTCTAGCCTACAAAGAGCTATGGTCCTGGAGAGCCCAGCAAGGGGCTTCCTGGAGGAGGTGAGAACTGATGGGAGTCAGGCAGACAGGAAAACAAGAATGAGGAAAAGCAATCAACATCACTAACCAGAAAGTCGTTAGTACACTAGCTGGTATCGTGATACTTCCACATAATTAGAAAGTTTACCAGAATAATATGAAAAAAAAAAAAAAAGATGTGATTGCTAGTGGCAAGAAAAATCATAGAATACTTAGCTGTAAGCCTAGAAGGAAAAGTGCTGGGTTTTATATAAGAAAAACTATAGGGCACCTGGGTGGCTCAGTTGGTTAAGCGACTGCCTTTGGCTCAGGTCATGATCCTGGAGTCCCGGGATCGAGTCCCACATCAGGCTCCCTGCTCAGCAGGGAGTCTGCTTCTCCCTCTGACCCTCCTCCCTCTCATGCTCTCTCTCTCATTGTCTCTCTCGCAAATAAATAAAACCTTAAAAAAAAAAAAGTTAAAGAAAAACTATAAAACTTTAGTGAGAGTAATAAAGGCATATTTAAATCAATAAAGTGATATACCACATTCTGGATGAGAAATTTGAATATTTTAAAGATGGCAATCGTTCCCAACTTAACTTATAGATTTAAAATTTTCCAAGGGGGTTAGTTTTAAAAACTTGAGAAAAAATTATTTTCATGCCTACCATGGAAATGAATGAGAGAACCTATAGAATTGTTTAAAAGACCAGTGAGAGAAGATTGGTCTTTGTCACAACGCTGTGATACTGTATTACTGTTGTTAGCATTATGATCATCCCCATTTTAATGATGAAGCTAAAAAAAGTGAAGTCACTTGCCCCTAAAGTCACAACATGGGGCGAGGAGGGAGCAGTTTCCACCACCCCCCGCCCACCTGCCCCGGTCTTCTCACCTCAAACCCTGTAACCTTTTCACTGGGTCATGCAATGAGAAACCTGCTCTGAACTTTGAGAGAGCCCGCTATTTGGATGTCCAAGGAATTTGGAGGTTTCTTTCTTAAAATTAGTAGTTAGGAAAATAAAGTTCACTTTGGTCCATTTATTCCAGTTCAAGGTAGAGCTTAGGTCCCTGAGTTACCTGTTTTATGCATGCACATTACATTTGCCCTTTGATAACTTTTCAGTGTTTTGGTAATTTTATATCAGAATCAAAACGGTCAAGAATATAAGTGGCCTGTTACTGTCCCATGTGCAGCTACCAGGAGGGTAGCCAGGACCCCATGGGTGACAACCAGCAGTCAGGCGTGGACTCCCACACTACCTATGCCCCGGGCACCTGCAGGACCTCCCTGGGAAACACTGGCCTCCACACCATCATCTCCTTCAAAGGCCACCGCCACAAGGAGCCTGTCCAGGCCTCCAGCTAGGACAGCGGCCACACACAGCAGCTCCTCCCAGGGCCACCCAACCTCAGGTAAGAGAGGATGCTCGCTCCCACCTCCCCCATTTCTAAACTAAATTTAGCACTGTCTGTCTTTAAAACATTTTCTAAATTTTTGAAATATAATGCACAGAAAAGTAATAAAACCTAAGTTAGCATCATAATTAATAATCATAAAGTGAACTCTCTCTTCCTTTTCTTTACTCCAACCCTTTTCTTCCCACCTTGAATGAATGAATGAAAGAATGAGTGAATGAAAACTCCCTCTTTGCAGGAATCTTCCACACCCGTTCTCTTTTATGTGCCCAGTTTAGAAATTTCCGATTTCTTTTTCTTAATATATTTTTTAAAGATTTTATTTACTTTTTAGAGAGAGAGACAGACACAGAGAGCATGAGCAGGGGGAGCGCAGAGGGAGAAGCAGGCTCCCCAGTGAGTATGGAGTCTGACGCGGGGCTCCATCCCAGGACCCTGGGATTAGGACCTGAGCTGAAGGCAGATGCTTAACTGAGTCCCCCAGGCACCCTAGAAATTTCCAATTTCTTCTTTTCCCTTTTTCACTGTCCATGAAACAAGTGACCACTGGGAGCCAATACTGTTTCCTCCAGACTGCCTTTTTGGTGTAGTATTACTATGTATTAATGTTATTACATTAATTACATATACACGAAGTATATGCAATGTAATGTAGCATTCTTGTTAATCACATACAAAAATGATATGTGCATTAATATGTAATCATGTACTATCAGGAAAGCCTGAGTTATAAAAAGCAAGGAAAAAATTGTCAAACATGATCCCAATTCTGTTTCTATGTGTATTTACATGTGTGTAATAAACATACACAGAAAATAGAAAGTAAAATGAAGTAAGACTGAAAAGAGGTTCACAACATATTAACCTTGACTACATCTGGGAAGTAGATATGATTTTATTTTTCTTCACTCCACTGTCATGAATTTTCCATATTTTCTACGCATATAATCAAACAAAAAAGTTTTATTGCATTTGTTTTTAAAATCACTTCCTCCGGTACCTGCAGCTGGAGGCCCTTCTTCCAAGCTCACCAGAGTCGGTAGATCATAAGACTGCTTATTGTCCATTAACTTGACCTTCCTCCCTCTGGGCCATGCTCTCCTCAAGGGCCTGAGTCTTTAGTCTCCTGTTCCAGGAAACATAGCAGGCATTCAGGAAACGTTTGCGGAACCACCTAAATTTCTTAAGAAATAGAGGGTATAAATACAAAGTCTTAACTTTAGGCTCAAAATCAATTCACCAACAGATCTGGGAATGCAATTTTGACAGCTGTAATCAGGGAACGACTTCACATGATTGCATAGGAGAAATAAGAGCTAACACATTTGGGTTTGGCTAACAAGACCTCAGCAGACAGCACAGCCCTGAGGCTATGCGCTGTGGTCTTTCTTCCAGACACAGCAGGGTTGAAATCCTGACTCACCCGATGCTGTCTGTCCTTAGGCAGTTCTCTCTCTCTCTCTCTCTTTTTTTTTTTTTTACTTTTTCAAAACCCAGTTTTTTATTTATTTTGTTTTGGTTTTTTTGTTTTCTATTATACGTTAATCACCATACATTACATCATTAGTTTTTGATGTAGTGTTCCATGGTTCATTGTTTGCGTATAACACCCAGTGCTCCATGCAGAACGTGCCCTCTTTAATACCCATCACGGGGCTAACCCATCCCCCCACCCCCCTCCCCTCTAGAACCCTCAGTTTGTTTCTCAGTGTCCATAGTTTCTCATGGTTCGTCTCCCCCTCCGATTTCCCCCCCTTCATTCTTCCCCTCCTGCTATTTCTTCTTCTTTTTTTTTTTAACATATAATGTATTATTTGTTTCAGAGGTACAGGTCTGTGATTCAACAGTCTTACACAATTCACAGCGCTCACCATAGCACATACCCTCCCCAGTGTCTATCACCAGGCCACCCCATCCCTCCCACCCCTACCCCCACTTAGCAACCCTCAGTTTGTTTCCTGAGATTAAGAATTCCTCATATCAGTGAGGTCATATGATACATGTCTTTCTCTGATTGACTTATTTCGCTCAGCATAACACCCTCCAGTTCCATCCACATCGTTGCAAATGGCAAAATCTCATTCCTTTTGATGGCTGCCTAATATTCCGTTGTATATACATACCACATCTTCTTTATCCATTCATCTGTCGATGGACATCTTGGCTCTTTCCACAGTTTGGCTATTGTGGACATTGCTGCTATAAACATCGGGGTGCACGTACCCTTTCGGATCCCTACATTTGTATCTTTGGGGTAAATACCCAGTAGTGCAATTGCTGGTTCATATGGTAGCTCTATTTTAAACTTTTTGAGGAACCTCCATACTGTTTTCCAGGCAGTTCTCTTGATCTCTCTGAGTCCTGGCTTTTTCATCTTCAAAAATAGGGCAGGTGATACCTACTCTCAGAGTGGCTGTGAGGATTGAATCAGGTGGCTTCGATAAGGTGTTCAGCTCAGCACCTAGCACCTGGGAAACACTCAGACCATGGCAACGCCTACTAACCCGTCCCACCGCGCCCACAGTGCAGCATGGTGGCCAGCTCCCAGAGACACGCTTCGCAAGGGCAGTGGCAAACAGGACACTACCCGAGGAGAGCATGTGTCTGCTTTTGCCCTAGGTCCCTTTCCGCTCTAAGCATCTGTCATTATGCAGTCATTTAGTTAAACTGTAAATAGCAACCACAGACAAGTAAACTCTGTGTTTTGGTTGTGGTTAAAGCTGCTCAGTTTCTAGAACGACATAGAAACACACCCAGGTAGCAAGCATCAGCTGACACCTTCTGTGTACAGGAGGCTTAAGTCCTGTGCCCGAAGAGGAATCCAAAAAAGATGTCGATCCCCTCCCCCCTCCGAAGAAAATGGCAAGATTGCCCTGCAGAGGGATCCTGACCACAGTCGTCTTACATGTGTGATGCTGCCCAGCTCAGGTGTGAACGCAGTGGTCCGCTTGGAGCAGAAGCGGGGTCTAATGTGACGCTGCCACATACATGGCCCTAGCAGGGGAGCATAAGTAACAAGCAGCTGGCTTCCTCCTCCACCTCACCCCTCCACGTCATCCCCAAGAGTCCAGCCATCCAGCCATAGCAAACACCTACCTTGCACTTGTCTGGGGCTTTGCTTATGCTCTTTGCTCTGCCTGGAAGGCCCGTTCTCCTCGCTAACCGCTGTGTTTCTTGTGTCTCAGAGAAGATGTCATCTGTCCCCAGCCTCCATCCTTTGCTCACGTGCAGGTCAGCCTCACCCCTTTTCTCCCACTTCACCACACAAGTGAAACGACCTGTCACATCTCCCTCTCCCTCACCCTATAAGGAGGCTGCTTTGCTGGTTTTGCCAGGGGCCAGGAGCCTGACAGCAAAGGATCGTGTCCTGAAGTGGTCCTTAAACCAGGACTTTATGAACGTGATCAAAAGAATTGCTGAGATGAGCCCATGTTCTATCATGAAGATGACAATTTATAAGGGTGAGAATGGAGTGAGTGTGTTCACTGACTCAGATGAGTGAAAAGCATCATTTTCTTCACCCAGGAGCAGCCATGCTCACACCCTGCCTGCGACACGCCAAGCCTCTCCCATGCATTTCGTCATTTCATGCTAGTGTTAGCTGGTTTCCAGTTGCATCTGACACAATGTATCACAGCTACCCCTGGGACTTGCCCATTTCCTACACTACCCTGGACGAGCCTCCACTGCAGGTTCTATCTCTTACTCAGTTCTGCATCCTCACCTCCCTGCCGGGTACCTGGCTTAATAACCACCAGTGGTTGACTAGAGCAGGACTGGTGGCATGGGGCTTCTTCTCCCCATCGGGCACCCCAAGAAAAAACCCAGGCTCAACCCTCCCTCACTTGATCCCAGGAACTTCCACTCATGGCACACAGACCCCGAGTCCAACCAAGGCACCGGCCCCGAAATATCCACAGACAGGTAAGACCATGCAGCTGGGAAGAGAAACCTGATACCACATTGATTTGGGGTTGGGGCTCGGTGGGGGACAGGGGTACCAGTAGGCTGACTAAGCTGGGCATTGTGCTTCATTGGTTCGAGCAGGAAAAGAGGTAAGAGAACTAGTTTACAAGGCTTGCTGGGTTGTTAAATTTGCATAAAGCTCTCCCTCTTTCTTGGCTACAATTCCCTATAGATTTTTAGAATGTTTTATCCTTAAGATGCTCTTATTCCTTAGTCGTGTGTATCACCCAAGACCGGTTCGTGCTGATTGTTGCATGGCCATTCTTGCCCCTTGCAGGTGACCTTCCTGCGGCATGGCCATTTACCCCTGCAGAAGAGCCAGCCCCGGTCCCAGGACCCCACCAAGTCTCAAGTACGTACTGGCAGCCTGCTAATCTGTTGCTCCTGTTTGTTTGGAATGAGGTTGTGTCATTCAATAAAAAGAGTTTTGTTTGATAAATACAGATTCAGACTGCTGGGATTAAATCCTAGCTCTACCATTTACCGGGGAGGGCGTCTCTGGCACTTGGCTTTGGGAATTCAGCTTCCTCGACTGGGAAGCAAGAATAATAACAATTATTGTGGGCACTAAAACTGTCTTTATTCCCCATGGCCTTGTATTGAGTAAGATAACGTGTGTGGAAGTGATTTGGAACTACAGAGCTCCACATAACAATTCAATCAACTTTTATCGAGTGAACACCTATTGAGCAAGGCACTGTGTGCTTTGCAAACAGAGGCTGTTCTTTTCACGAGCCTGATGTCAGCAAAGGCAGCAGAAGGAGGAACGGATGACTCCAAAATTCAACCCCCATTCGCTGGGTGCAGTTTACTTTTGTTGCATTTTATTTATTATTTTTAAAGATTGTATTTATTTATTTGAAAGAGAAAGAGAGCACACATGCGCATGAGCCGGGGAGAGGGGTGGAGGGAGAGGGAGAAGCAGACTCCCCGCCGAGCAGGGAGCCCATCGCAGGGCTTGATCCCAGGACCCCGGGATCACGACCTGAGCCAGAGGCAGACGCTTAACCGACTGAGCCACCCAGGCGCCCCTACTTCTGTTGCATTTTAAAGGACACCCTGCCTTCCCCATCCCTGACACTTAATTTCTATGGAATTCTAGAGGAAACCATGTCCTGGGTTTATGGCTGGGTTTTCGAGACTCCTCACAGAGGCTCAGCGCTTCAGTTTCTGGAGTTCATGCTACATTATTCTTCTTTTCTGTTCCAGAAGACAGAAATTGATACAAAATGAGTCCTTCAAAGCTGGTTGAATCCTCAGGTCCCTCCCACTCCTGGATGCCTTTCTATGCTCATTTCCTGAATGTTCCTGGACTATCCAGGCATATGTCAGCAGGGCATTATTAAATTCCTGGAGACTACACAGTCTCTTTTTTCATACACTGAAGATCTGCCTCAGCCCCCACTCCCAACCTGCAGTGAATGGGCCTTTCAGACACAAAGCCATGATTATACTGCTGAAAGAAATTATAGCCATTTTTTCCCCCAGAGGTTCCAAAGAAACACACTGGTGGTACACATGGGGGCAGTTGTCAGACTGAGTTTTAGAAAACAAGTTGACTGTATAACTATCTGTATCTATATCTACTTATATAGCTCTATTATCTATTTATCTCTCTCTCTCTTTTCTGTCCATCCATCCATCCATCCGATGAGAAATATAAGTGTAAAATAAAGGGGTTTTGAGGACTTCTGGCAAATGATTCTTCCCATTCACAAAAAAAAAAATCATGCCACAAAGTCCTTTGAGACTGATTCACTCACCCACTCAGTGAATATTTATTGAGCTCCTACTGTTTCCCAGGCACTGTGCTAAGCCTATTCTTACTCTTTCTTTGCAATAATTCTGCAAGGTAATGTAATGTTATCTTCATTAAGCCATTTCAGTGAGCACTACATTTAAAAAGTAACTAAATTTTGAACGTACATTTGTCTAATTCCAAAGCCTGTGCTCATTCCACCCTTCATGTTATCTCTCCCAAGATTCTCCATTTGTACAAAATAATTGCAATTTGAGGAAGAAATTGGTAAGGTTCTTAAGAGAAAAAGAGGTGAGGGCGCCTGGGTGGCTCAGTCGTTAAGCGTCTGCCTTCGGCTCAGGTCATGGTCCCAGGGTCCTGGGATCGAGCCCCGCATCGGGCTCCCTGCTCCGCGGGAAGCCTGCTTCTCCCTCTCCCACTCCCCCTGCTTGTGTTCCCTCTCTTGCTGTCTCTCTCTGTCAAATAAATAAATAAAATCTTTAAAAAAAAAAAAAGAGAGAGAGAAAAAGAGGTGAATGCTATGTGCAGCCAGAGAGGAAGAGATTAGCTCCATCTGGAGGGATTGTTCAAGAGGTTTTCATCAATTAAGAAAGTGGCATCTGAACAGGGTTGTCTCTAAATATGCATCTCAGGCAGAGGCACAGCTTATGCAAAGGCACTGAGGCAGGAAAGGATGGATGTTTCCCAGGGCCTGGGAAACTCCTTGTGGCAGGAATTCTGGTGCTACAGGAAAGACTGATGAGGAACAAGGGGGCATAGGCTGGCAAGATGGGGTGGGGGGGGTGGATCCCCAGGGCCATGGAAGGAGTGTGGACCTTTTCTAAGACAAGTGGGAGTGACATGGCCAGATTTGTGGTGCAGAAAACTTTCTCTGGCTGCAGAGTGGAGACCAAAGAGGGGAAGATAGGAGTAGGAATACTGGCAAGGAGGCTGTTGTACTAACCAGAGCCAGAGATGATGGGGGCTAGAACTAGGAGTTAGCTGTGTGAGACTTGACTCAATAGGGACACTTGAGTGGTGTTCAGGAATCAAGAAATGTGATGGTGTGGAGTGATCACCAGGAGGTAACCAAACATCATGCCCAAGTTTGAACAACTGAGCAACAAAGTGCCATTTCCTGAGATGGAGAAGCATGGGAGAGGTTGGGAAGGGGAAGGGGGCATGGAAATCAAGCCTCAGGAATGTTAAGGATGTTCCAGTATAAAACATGCTAGTATGAGCTGCAGACTCAGGTCTTGCCAGAGTCACTGCCTACTGTATAACTGATCAAACTACAGAATCACTCAGACCCCCAGTATCCTCTTCTATAAAATAGGTATCTACATTACATGATTTTATGAGAATTAAACGAAGTCATGTACGTAAAAAACTGAGAAAAGTACCTGATAAGTAGCAGGTGTGTAATAAATGTTAAAGTAAAAAGTCATAGCATATTTACAAAAATTGACAAATATTCTGGAGGGTTTACTATTCAAAATACATTTCCTTCCTACATTTTTTTACTAAACCTTTCTCTAACATTATGAGCCCTCTCTTCACTTTAATAAATTTATAACTGATAGATGAATGGACAAAGAAGATGTAGTATATATATACAATGAAATATTACTCAGTCATCGAAAAGAATGAGGTCTTGCCATTTGCAATGATGTGGACAGAGCTAGAGAGTATAATGCTGAGCAAAATAAGTCAGTCCGAAAAAGACAAATACCATATGATTTCACTCATATGTGGAATTTAAGAAACAAAACAAAGGGGGAAAAAAAGAGACAAACCAAAAAACATACTCCTAACTATAGAGAATAAGCTGTTGGTTGCCAGAGGGGAGGTGGGTGGGGGCACGGATGAAACAGGTGATGGAGATGAAGAGTGTACTTGTGTTGATGAGCACTGGGTGATGTACAGAAGTGCTGAATCCCTACATGGTACACCTGAAACTAATGTCACGCTGTACGTTAACTACACTGGAATTAAAAATTTTAAAAATAATAATAACAAATATAAAAATAAATAAGTAAATCTAAAACTGCTAAATTATAATTTTCAAAAAGGTAAGAACATGACTCATAAAAATATGGAATGAACACATGCCAGAGATACTATTCAACCATTAATTAATGAATTAGTTAAGATCGGCTCAATGGAGAGTTTGAGGAACAGGGATTTTTATAGTTAGTGCTAGGAATTTGGAAATGAATTTACTAACTGATATCCTACAGCAAAAAATTCTTTTTTTTTTCACTAGACAAAAACCAATTGCACCTTTACCAGACAAAATTCATTTACATTGCTTACGGACAAGAATTACTTGCATTGCTCTCAGACAAGAGTCATTTACACTGCTATCAGTTAACCTCTTCAGAGTTGCAAAATCACCTACTCAATCAATCAAAGATACACACCATTATATAACCAGAAAATCCCCCACAGTGTCGGCTAGACAATACCCAGAACTTATTTCCAGGTTTTAGATCATTTTTATTGGTAGTAACTAGTGATTCTTTGTTGGAAGATCATTATCAACATCCTAATATAATCTTCAAATCACTAGAAGTTGTGCTCTGTAAGAGGAAGCCTCTTTTCCTTTTTTTTAAAGATTTATTTATTTGAGAGAGAGAGAGAGAGCAGGGGGAGGGGTAGAGGGAGAAATCCCAAGCAGACTCCCCACTGAACGGGGGTGGGGGCTCAATCTGAGGACCCTGAGATCATGACCTAAGCTGAAATCAAGAGTCCGCCGCTTAACTGACTGAGCCGCCCAGGCGCTCTGCCTCTTTTCCTCGTGTCTATGAGTTGTTGTATCTCTTGTGTCCGTGAGTGCCCAGCATGTAGTGAGTGCTCAATACATTTTGTTGAGGTGGGGCAGAGGGAGGCAGAGGGAGAGGGAGAGAGGGAATCCCAAGGAGGCTCCACACTGAGCAGGGCTTGATCCCAGACCCTGAGATCATGACCTGAATGGAAATTAAGTCAGACGTTCAACCAATGGAGCCACCCAGGCGTCCTGTTCAATACATTTTTAAATAAATCAGTAATAATAGCTATTATTTATTATTTATTCCATAGCAGGAACTTTGCTTTGTATACATTGTCTCCTTTAATCCTCCCAGTGATCGTCAGGCAACACACACCCATCCACTTGTACAGTCTGCACGCATGTACATACATATGTCTGCATACCCATGCAAAACGCACATATCCATGCGTGCACACACTCACACATATGCATGCACACATATGTCCACACGCACACACACACACACACACACCCTCCGTACCATCCAATTATTCTCCATTTCCCTATCAGCAAACCATCCCCTTGCATGATGATGAGTCCCCACATACTCTATCTCTTCCCCTGGAAATGCCTCCACCTGATCCACTTCTGTTTAATGTTTTAGATCCTTTTTTAATATTTGCTCTTGGTGAAACCATCTCTGATTTCCTCTGGGAACTGGACCCCACCTTTCTCCACCTGTCTCTCAGACTCTCACAGCAGCTTTCTCGGGCACTGATGAAACAACGCTGTCTACCTGTCAGTCTCAGAGCCACCTGAGATCAGGGGCAAGACTCTATTCACCAAGCACAGTACCTAACAGAGGGAAGATGCTTGCTAAATCCTTGTTGATGTCAGTGGTCTGGGATTGCATCTTCCAGGGTGTCCTCAGCTGATCCTCGAAGAGGGGGCCATCACCACTGCTCCCCTCACCCTGGCCATCCAGAAGATCAACCCTTGCCTGATGGAGCTGTGCCGCTTTTTCCAGCAATGCCTCTGCATGAGCCGGAAGAGAGAGGCCAGGACGGAGGCCATAAGGTAACCGGAACCAGGTGTCCCTTCCCACAGTCTGTATTTCGGGGCTGCCTCAAGGAATAGACTCTCCAGTGGGTCTTCTACTAGACCATCACCTCCTTGAGAGCCAGGATAGAACCTCATTCATCTCTGGGTCCCCAGAACCCAGTGCAGGGCCTGACACAGCAAGTGCGGCTGAGTCTAGTGGAGGTGAGCTGAGTTGGTGTGAACTGAGCCGAGCTGAGTCATACCTGTGGAGTGATCACACAGGACTTCCGGTGGTCCTGGAGCCCTCTTAGCCTCCGCCTGGTGAGATTTGCCAGAAGAGAATAATCAGAGGACATGTCCATCTAAATTCCAGCTTTTTCTAAATCCCTAGCAGTCATCTGCTGGCCAAATGAGAAGATTGTAAAACGAAATTTAGAAGGCAGACCCCGCTTCATATTAGAAGTTCTAGGCTTGGACGTTTTCCTGCCCTCGAGCATAGACATTCTACCCTTTCTTCTGGGGTTTAGTCTTGGCTATAAACCCAGAACCAAACAAATATGGATGACCACTTCTGCTCCAGTGGTCTGGGGCCACTCTCCCAGATCTTTAATGTTCCTTTCCAAGTCCTCTCGTGACCCTTCAGCTTCTCAAACCTCCATCATTCACTCTCTCTGAGCCCCCAGTCCAGGTTTGCAGCCTCTTTCCATTGCATCCTTATCTTGTATCCCTCAATCGATGTGAATGTTTCCTCCACCCAGAGAGGGAAATGAGCAAGATCCATAGACCCGAGGTGTGAGCAAGAGATGTGGATGCATTTCCCCACCACCAAAGCTCATCCTAAAGAAGAGAAAACTTTTGCAACTATGTTTTCTTACAGGATCAGCCCACTATCAGACCTTCCCCCAGCAGCTCTTCAAATCAACAATGAGTTGAGTCTCTCCTAGCCACTTGTTATGCACTTTGCTGAACCACGGGAATTAAGAGGTGAATCAGGCATAGACCCAGAAACTGAGGATTTCAAAGTTGGGTGGAAGAAATGGTCATAAACCCAAATTAAAATATGACTAGTAAGGGACAGAACCAAGTCATACCCAGAGGCAGGACCTATTCCTAGCATCCCTTTGGAGAAAAATCACATTTAAAAAGTCTATATTGCAAATACTGCAGAGAAGAGTTTTAAGTTAAAATTTAGAGAAATGAAGCATCTAGGAACCTGAGCTTATCCCTGCTTTTTCCCTGTGTGTTCACTTAATAGTGCACTGTTCTATGATCTCATACTAAACATTGAGTACAGGCTAAGAAGAACAGAGTGGAAGGCTGGCTTTGCGCAGTGTGTGTGTTGAATAACACAGCCCCTGTGATCAAAAAATCATTCTTGAGTGGGGAAGCTGGCCACGTAAAGAGAAATTGCAAAACAGTATGACGAGCATTGTAGCAGATCCCAATATGCACCGTGGGGCTCCAGGGCAACTAATAGGGCTTGATGGAGGAATAGAAGCTTCCTGGGCAGGAAATGGGAGAGGCCACTCCAGGCAAAACGAATAGCAAGCGCAAACATGGACAGCAAGAGGCAGCCCGGAACATCATAGATCCACTGAGATAGGCAATGTGGCTGCAGAAAAGGCAGAGGTCCCTTTTCAGGAAGGCCTTGCTCCTTCAAGCGTCTGGCGAGCTCTTGCAAACAGGTCTGGACTTTTCCCCTAGAGCACCAGCAGCTCTTCCCAGCTGTGCATTTCCTCCTTCATTCAGAACTGATTGAACCCATTCCCCAGGGTCGTTTGATATCCTGTCTGTTTCGGAAACTTTCTAAGCAGTTGGTTTGTGGTTGTTAGAAGAACATCTTGCCAAGCTTGCACACTTCAGGCTAGCTGAGGGAAGATTAGGGATTAGGTCGCAGAACTGGGCTCTCAAAGCTAGTAGGTAGCCTAGTGTACTGTATGGGGGATAGGGTGAAACCAAGCCGACTGGGTTTAAATTTAGGCTCTGGACTTACAAGCTCTGTAGGCTAGTCGTGTAACGTCTCTGAGCCTCAGTTTGTTCTTCTGCAAAATGGGTATAGCCCTATTAGAATGGCAGTGCGTTCTGGCGTGAAGTGGATTACTGGAGAAATAGCCACACTCTCTCCTGAGAGCAGTGAGTCCTCAGGCAAATCAGTCCATCTCTGTGCGCTGGTTTCCTTAAAGTCACAGCATCCTGGAAATGGACGGTGACGGAGCCTGGGGAGTCTTTACAGCCAGCTTTACTCGAGCAGTTAGTTGCTCCCCGGGGTGTGCTAGAATCACAGAGTGGTCGAGATGGGAGAGAAATGGGAAGATGTTTAGCCGGACCTCCTCATGTATCCAGCGAGGGAGGGACAGGGCGGTGAATCCCCGGAGTCCACAGGGAGCCCGTGGTACAGCCTGCACAGAAAGCTCTTCTTCCTAATAATGTGCTCGGTGCTCTCTCACTAAAGCCCTTCGAAGCCATCCCCGCAGCCCCAGCGAAGAGCAGGATATTATTTTGCAAGCATTTTCTGTCTTGTTAACTGTAAGAGCCCTGCATTCTTAGCCTACCTCACGTGAAAAACAAATAATCGGACATCATCATTTGCCGAGCACCTGTTACAAGCCTGGCCCTGTTCGGGAACTTGGCGCATGTTAGCTCACTTAGTCCTGGTGATAACCTGTGAGGGTAGATTCTAGCATTGCCTTTCGACTGCCTATGAAAAATCTAAGGCCCAGAGAAGTGAGCGCTCAGCCTGAAGTCACACATCCTAGTGAGGAATGAGGCCAGGACTAAAAATATATCTTTCTCACTCCAAAGTCTAAGCCTCTCCCCGCTCAGCCTCATCCTCTGCCTCTCCTCCCACACCCTGTAAAGTTGGAGAGGGGGTCCTTGCTGTGAGTAGTTGGCCGTGATGACTTTTTCAATGATGGTTGTCTTCCATTAGCCACAAGGCATGATGATTGCTTTCCACTCTAATTGGAATCTTTAGGTACTGTCTTGAATACTATTCCTGGTTTCTGAAGAATGCAACATACCTCTGTCAGAGGGTGAAAAGGGTGCCCCACTCCCACAGTAAGTATACACTTGACCATGTTGTAACTTGACAATAAATGCCTTCTATGAAAGGTTTCTAGAACTCACTGATTGTCCTGCCGTCGTTGGGGGCCAGTAAGAGTAGGTGCAGCTCATGTAGTCCTCGTTAATTCTAGACAAAAAGAGTGGAGGGTATTTCTGATCACTCTTCACCTAACAGTTCAATGTTTGCAGTTGGGTATAGGAAAAAAGAAAAAAAAAAGAAAAGCAGGAGTCAGCCCGACCAAGCCCTTTTGATCTTGGGCAAGTTTCTTATCCACCCTGACTCCCACATAAGCTAAAAATACAAATGAACAAAGAAAAATCAAATAGAAACACTTAAATTCCTGACCAAAGCAAAATGAGTACAAATAATCCAACAAAAAGCTTGTTCTTGTTTTTGTTTTTTTTTAAGGCTTTATTTTTAAGTCATCTCTATACCCAACGTGAGGCTCAAACTCACAACCCGAGTCATATGCTTGACCGACTGAGCCAGCCAGGTGCCCCCGAATAATGCAAGATAAAGAAGGCATCATGAGGTGCTAGCAGTAGGGAATATGGTACCCTCTTCTGGTCCTGATGGCATCAAAGCCTCATTTACTAGCAGAGAGGCCAGACGTGAACTTTGTTTTCTCTCCCACTCCTGCAGACTAAAGTGGCCGATCTGGCCTAGCTAGTCCCCAAGCTAATGCTCTGGCCGTCTACCTGGACTGTCCAGTCAAAGGACTCTGACCTTCTAAAAATCATGGAGCTACATGGAACTTACATTACTTTCATTCTGCAGCACAAAGCCCAAGCATTTGGAGGTGGAGGCGTGGGGGGCTCAGCAGTCAAAGACAGAAATCCCTTTGCCTGGTATGGGCAGAGGGAGCAGGGAATTTTACAAGCTACTTATGCTTAAATAGCTCTTCTTTTGTCCTTGGCACATTAAAATCTCCACGCAGACAACATATTACATCTCCTGAACAACACATTAATGAGGTTAGATTAGCTTTCTGCAAACTGGGGCGATCAGGTAGATAGAATTGGGTATCGGGAAACCATCACTGGGCAGTGAGTACAGAGCTGAAGGCTGTTCTCCTCTTGACTGGGTTGCTAACCGGGGGGGGTTCTTACCCACATCCTTCCTCCTCTCTGACATGGACTCCTGAGTCCCCTGTCCACTGCCCTGCCCTACCCTTGCCCTCCGGAGGAGCCTGGCCCATCGCTGATGCTGCCTGAGTTTATTCCCTGTAGCATTTCCTTCTTTCTCACTACCTTGAGTTCCTTCTTCTTTTTTCCTTCCAGCCTTAAAACAAAAATGCCTCCAGAATATCTGCCAGTCGGTGTGAGACCTTGAAAAAGCGATGGGATCTAAGGATACATTAGACGACATCTCTTCACCCAGGCCCCTGGCCCCAGTGGTCTGTCCTTGCAGATTTCACCAGGCTCCAGCCAGATCATCAATCAACCGAAAGAGGTTCTTTTTGGAAGTCACATTTCTTTCTTTCCTGTGAATCCTGGGAAGGTGGAAGACCAAGTATTAGAGGCTGCATTGAAACCTAAATCCATGTTCAAGAAACCCCCATGATGCTTGCAGCAATCCTGAGACTGGAGAGATGGGCTGAGGGGTGTCATACTAGCAGGAACAAACTAGTGCAGGCTCCAAGACTCTGACACAGTACCCAAAGTGACTTAAACTTGGTATTTTAGGAAGACAGCAAGATAAATAAGGAAAAGTGAAACCATACTGTGGAGAGATTCACATATGATTTCTCTATACCATTAACTCACACTCAGTTATGTCCAACTAATCAGACTTGAGGATTATAGGATCCAGATAATCTCCCAAGCCCCCTAAGTAGGAGGTGATGGGAACCTTCCCTCAGAAGAAACATAGAGAGTTTGTGGGTTTTTTGTTGTTGGTGTCTTGTCTTGATTCCTCCTCTGTGGGTCCCACTGTATTTGGGGGTCTCCAAGAGCATTCTCGGGTTCAGTGATTCGCTAATCGGACTCATGGAACTCTGAACAGCTGTTATACTCACATTTACTGCTTATTACAGCAAAAGGACAGAGATTAAGGTCAGCAAGGATAAAAGGGGCAGAGGGCAGGGCACCACCTCTGTCTGTCCTCTACAGTGAAGCTGCAGGGGCAGCACTGAATTCTTCCAGCAATGTCACGTGACAACACATATGGAGTATCGTCAACCAGGAAGGCTCATCTGAGCCATGGAGGCCAGGGTTTTGACTGGGGACCAGCATGTAGGTGTGAAGTGCCCACATAGCTGATCTCAGTTACTCAGTCTCCAGGCTCTCCAGAGGTCAAGGCGACATGGCGTCCCAAGGCCCCCACTATAAACCACACTGTTAGCTTAGACTCTAAGTCTGGCGTGGCCCAAAGCCCCAGGTGGACAGACACTTGTCAGGCAGGAGATTCCAAGGGTTCAGAGGTTAGCCCCCAGGTGCTGTTCAAGGGTTAGACTTTTCTTTGGCAGATGCAGGGTTCAAACGCCCTAGACCTGCTGAGTCAACCCTTTCCTGCGCACCCCCAGGCGAAGGTGTCCCCATTATCGGTTCAGGTTCCTTTTAACTTTGTCCAAGTCTGGGGCTGCCCAACACCCCTGTGAATGCCAACTCTCTCCTGAGCCGGTCTGCTCTTTCCATGGCCCTCGGTGGACCCCCTAGTTCCTCACTGCTGTGCCTGGAGCTCTGTCTCCACTTTCTCGTGTTAGTAGGCTGCCTGGCCATCAATCTCCCACCTTTGTGATCTATGCCCCTTGGTGAGAAAACTCACTTCCATTTACAGTCCAAGTTGAACCGATTTCCCCCCAATGGAAGACACTTGAGGGCTCTTGCTCTCACGCCCTGTGAACAACAAGGCTCTTGGAAAGATAGACCTTGAGCTTTGGAGAGAGAAGCAGCCAGACACTTCCCTCTCTGATCACACACAGATATATTTTTAATCTCCAGAACATTCCAGAGACCCTCAAAGTTATGCAAAGGTCAAGCTCATGAATACCTGTTGTCATGATTCTTGGGGGCCTGCAGCGGGCCCTCTAGTTTGCCAAGCTGAGGAGGACACAGTAAATCCACTAGGACAAAGAGACCCATATCTGGCTAGGAATCAAGAAAACAGCACCATTCATCAGGTGTGGTTAATCTAACTAGACCTTCTCTAATGGATAACATTGATATTAATGAAGGATCTTGGGTGGGAAAAGATCCCAGAGGTTCCCCAAAGAGTAATTTATCATCAGGGAAGGTGGGACAAATGACTTGGTCCCAGTACCCTGGCTGTTCACTTGTGGGGAAAGCCTTGGGGATAACGGCTGAGCATGGCTAACTTTGAAAAAGTCACGTGTGGAGGACCTCGGAGGCCCATGCAGGGATCTGACCTTGCCGCAAAGACAAAGGCTCAGAGGACCACACAGGACCAATTTTCTAGGGCCACACCATCTGTCACACCAGCAGCAGCAGTAGGAGGAAAACAGGACCCAAGAGCAAACTGACCAGAGCCTGGAGTTCACAGTCTGCTGGAGGTCAAGGGGAGGTTTGACCCCTCCTGAGCTGAATAAGTCCCGACTTGCAGAGTGCCTAGGGCAATGAGGAGGCCTCAGGGGTCGCTGCCACTCCAGAGTTCTTGGTGATTTGTGCATATGTGGCCATCAGTGGTTCACTGACAAGGTAAAAAAAGGTGGGGCAGTTACTGCATGCCTGCTGATGGAGGAGACTCTGCATTTACACCTGTAACATCACCAAACAGGACTCTCCCCAGAGGCAAAGACACAGGCGCATTCCTGTCTGTTTCATTCATGCTCAAAATACAAGCTAAACTGGAAGGAGCAAGGGAATCAGGGAGGGAGGAGGCAGGAATTTTGGCACCGAGCCATACAGCCTGTTGACCTAACAGGGGTCTTCCGTGCTGGTGGGTGAGGACCGGGGCGGCGTGGCCTCGCTCATCATCACCACTCACGAGACACTGAGCAATAACTAATGATCTATAAACAAAAGCTTCAACGCACAGGGGCAATTATTTGCAGAAGGCTGCTGGTGGATTCTGTAAAGGCTCAGCTCCCCCAGATTTAATCGTCGGATGAACCCCTGTGCTCCAGCAGGTGGGTGGTAGGTGAAGCACTCGGAGCGCTCGCAGCCGGCGAACCTTTCAGCCAGGGAGGACCCCATCCCTGCGAGCGCGGACAAACACCCCCACCTCGGCACCGGCTGTCCTGCTGAGGGTCGTGAGTATAGGATTAGCAGAGCAGCTAGGGGGTGCAGCTGCAGGGACGAGAGGACACAATCCCGTGAAAACACACGTGGCACCTAATGGTGCTCAGTAGACGTTCGCTCTCCTTCTTAAGATCTGGAAAGGAAACCTGAAATTCTGGAGGATCTAGGATCACCAGCCCCTCCACGCACCGCACCCGGCTCACCTTGTTCGCACAGTCCCAGTGGGGTCATCCCCACGAAATGCACACGGGAGCCAAGCCCGAGCAGCGACAGGTCAGCGTCCCACTGCTGAGTGGGCAGGGCTGGCACCCGATCCTCACGTGTCTGATTATCAAGCCCTGTCTCACCTGACCCCACAGCTGGGGCAGGAAACCCCTAAAGGAAAGAGGCATCGAATTCCCAGGCCTGAGGCCAGGAACATATAAGAAGAATCACCCCAGAGATCCTCTTGCTGAAGAATTAACTAGACCAGACAAAGCCAGCCCTTCTCCTTGTGGGAGAGCCCATGTGCCTTTCATCGGTCTTTCATCCCCCAGAGTTCCCCTGATGACCCCGAGACACAATCCCTGGGCCTCCAGGCCTTTGAGGTGAGGTGGGGGGTGGGGAACAGGGGAGCCATTGTTCTCTGATTAGAGCCTGGGTCTCCTCTGAGGCGCAAGATGGGCCTCTTAATATGGGGCCTCACCTGCTCCAAGTCATAGCATTATGATGTCCTCCTCCCCTCAGAGGCCTCCCACCTGCCAACCTGCACAAAAGGCGGTCCTCTCTGTGTGGGGAGGGGGAGGGGGTCACGTGACTAAGGGTCTTCCCTTGGGGTATAAAGGGCTCATTCACCATCTTGTTCAAAGCTGAGCATCGTTCATCCACCTGCTTCCAAGTGGGACCTTCACGGTAGGCACCCCCTTTCTCCTGATGGGTAGGGAGCCAAAGAGGGCAGGAGGGAGGGAAGGAGGGAGGGAGGGAGGGAAGGAGGGAGGGATGAAGGAAGGAAGCTACGGATGGCAGAAGAGAGGGAGGGAGGAGGGCACTCTCAGGGGGTGCCTGAGGCCTGGGTGCTAGCTAGTCCGGGATGGATGTATGAGGAGATGCGATGCCAAAGGGACATCACCTGTTCAATGTACCTGGGGAAAAATCCACTACATCACATCAGTGAGGGTCCTGCAAACCTGTGTGAGCCAATGTCTCTCCCTAGGGCACCTCGTATGAAAATACAGTAATCATCAGTTAATGGGCCAGCCTTCCCGAGCACTTACTACATGCCAGGCACGGTGCCCCCTTTAACCCTCATGACACCATGATGAAGAACCATCATCTGGGCATTTTACTGCCCAGGAAAATGAGTTCCAAATAGCTTTGGTACCTGGCTCAGGGTACTCAGTACGTAAAAGGCCAAGCCCACCCCGGGCCCGTCCGCTAGAAAGCCCTTTGGCTCTTAGGCACTTCCCACACTGCCTCGCAGTCACTCGTCAGGAGACAGCTTGCCCAGCCAGGACCCCAGATAGTGCCTGCAGACCAAGGCAAGGTGCGGGGGCCCTCATTTCCTCAAGGACAGTCAGGCTCACTGTTAGCCCCGGAGGCCTCCTTGGGTCAGTTAAGAGGAGGTGGTCCTTCCTGCAGGTGGACACAGCCCGACAGCCAAGGGCACCTGGCGTGGTCCACAGACGGCTGCTGGATTTCAGCAGCGGCCCGGTGCCCTCCCACCTGGAGACCCTAGTGTGCGTGCCCCGCTGGGCTTGTACCACCATTTCCGGCTGGCACACACACCTCCCTCTCGTGGCGCTCAGCTGGGGATTGTCAACTGCCGCGTCCCACCACACCCCAGCCAGGGGCTGGCCACTTGGAGGGGCCTCCCTAGCAAACATTACCAAAAATCATGAGAGTTGTACAGTGAATGATCGCTAGGCTGCTTGTTGGGGGTTTAACGCTCAGGATGGCCGTTTCGGGCGGGTACCATGCGTGGCCCGAAGACTTACATCGGACCGGCCGGCTCAGTCTGAGCACTGCGCCCGGGGCTGCCGTGGCCCTACTGGACCTCTCTGAGCCTCAGTTCCCCGCACGGAAAGCGAGAGGTGTGCCAGTGAGAGTCCTGACGAGGCAGTCTAAGGTGCATGCTTAGTGGTGCACCCGACATAAAGAATGACCCTGTAAATGCAAGGCAGTGTTTAAAGGCAGAAAGTCCTAGAGTGTATAAATTACATTGCTTTTAAGTGTGGTAAAATATACATACCATAAAATTTACCCTTTGAACTATTTTTAAGTGGGCAGTTCCATAGCATTAAGTATATTCATGTTGTGGTACCACCACCACCATCCAGCTCCAAAACCTCTCATCTTCCCAACTGAAGCTCTGTCCCCATTCAACAATGACCCCCATCCTCCCTCCCCGTAACCTACTTTAAACAAATACATCAGAGCTGAGTCACGACTTTGTCTGCAACAGGTCACTTTTGCTCATTTGCCTTCTAAGAAATACATGCTTGAAAATCCAATCAACATATTTGCAATTCTGACAAGCGTCACCCTAGCGTCTTCTGGACGCGTCAGGACAGCCCGGGGGACTGCCTCCCTGAAATGAGTGTCCCAGGAGCAAAAGAACAGCATCCACTGCATGAAACTGAGCACCCTCCTTCATTTCACCAGACAGAGGCTTCCGCTCAATCAGGGAATGGGGGCCTTTATTGTAACGGCTGGTCTTTCTGGAGCCTTTACTGCGTGCTAGAATCAGTGGCTGTAATTGGGAATGTCTCCAAGCCGCTTCTCTCCATCACGCACTGTGGTCAGTGCCCTGGGTGGAGGAGCTCATTCAGTCCTTACAACAGCCTCGGAAGCAGTACTGTTATAATGAGCTCTGGACATTTGGGAAGTGGGACACTCAGACCATAAATCGCCAGTCTCTAAGGCTCAGTGAACTCATTTGTAAAATGAGTTTGAACAAGATGGTTCTAGCGCCTTCTCGGAGCTCCGGCATCCTAGCATTCTCTCATGGCATGCTGGCGACAATAGCAAATAGGACTTAGTGAGTGCCAGGTGGTGACATGGGCATGACCTCAGTGGGTGTGACCCGCTGGAATGCCTTCAGCCGTTCACCCATGGAGTTGCCAGGGCAGCCACTCTCCATCTGGAGACGTCCCAGGGCTCACCCGGCATTTTCAGTCTGGTTTCATGGCCTTGATCAAGGGTCATTCGGATCCAAATCTCTGCAGAACAATCAGAGAGCCCGTCTAACCTTTAACATGAAACTGCTGTAGGAATTGATGTGGCTACCAAAGGTTAAAGCAGAGCATCATGCCCATCAGATAATAGCCAGAGTATGAGAAGATGATTGAGCCAAGTGAGAATCTCCGAGAACTCACGTTCTGCCCTCCGCACCCATTCAACAAACGTTTACTTTATGGCCACCAGAGGCTGGGCTAGGCCCTGGGGAAGGTTCACAGGGTAGTGATCCTACAACCTACAAATGTCTTCTCCTCTGAGACACTTTCCCCAATATCAATCCCTGCCCACAAGTCAGAGTGGCCCACCATGACCCTGGGACATTTGCCAGAACATGGGGCAGCATTTGCCTCTGGGAGAACAAACTACAGAAAGTGTTCCTTCTTCCAGGCTGATGCAGCCCTGCAGAGAACAAGCTTGGGAGTGGAGCACTGGTAACATTTCAGCCCTTACATGCCCCTCAGTGCCACACCTTTGCACAGTGCACAACATACACAACCGTATCCAGCAGCCCCGTGTGCCCCCTGGGGTAGCAGGATCACACTGTATTATCATTCACACTTGGTTCTCAAAACCTGCTTTACAGCAGAATATGCCCAAGTCAACCATCCATCTGACAGTCTTTATGGAGTTATATTCCCAGGGAGCTAAAATTTTATTCTAAAATCCCTCTGGTCTTTAATGTTTTTCCTTCTTTATTAAATACATGGTTGACCTGCTTGAGTGCACTAAGTGCCTACCGAAGTTAAATATTTGCTGAGCGGCTCAGAATGCAGGGCAGTGATGATTGAAAGGTGGTAGGTCCTTGGACCCTGCCCCCTTGCCCTGCCCCCCAGTCCCGAAAGCCATTATCTCTTGAACGCCTGGACTACAACGAAGTATTCAAATTGCTCTGAAGCTACAGGAAGGGAAGGATGATGGAGTTTGCTAGCAGGCAGCGCCACCATGCGGTCGCCAAATTTATTCCTGGGTCAAGTGATGGTAGGATAGTTCCAAAGTGAGACTGCTAAAGGTGTCTTCGGAAGGCTGCTGTAGCCCAATGTATGGGTTTTTTACAGTTCGGTCTACAAAAGGCAAACTATTGCACTCATTCAACTGCCTCTCAGTTCATTAGTCTGTGAACTACTCACACATAAGGAGTGCTTTTCCCTCACTGTGCATTCCCGCATCCTTGCAGTGTGCCCGAAACACAATAAATGACCGTGGGGAAAACGAATAACCAGATCTGTGTCCTCAAGGGGCACCTGGTTAAGTTTCCACTTTGCAGATGAATCTCGGAGAGAGAACGTGATCTCCTGAATGTCGTTAGTTAGTGCTGGTCAGTGGCAAAGCTGGGGCAGAAACCCTTTCAGGGCTTCTTCCTGTTTCTGCACTCCACCCTGGGATGAAGAGCTCTGGTGGTTCTTATTTCCCGGGATCTCTGAAAACATCCTCATCATATTCCGCTGACTTCTCTCCCAGGAGGCTGTTCCAGTTGATGCCTCGGCCCCGCAGCCTTTGCCCTCCCGCTATGATCCTGCTTCTCCTCCTAAGTATGCTGATGGCCCCGCATGGTGGTGAGTAATGATATTTTACACTGCATTTCTGGCTTGGTCCATAATTAATATGAACACTGGGGAGGACTGTCAAATGTCATCTGATTTGCTTATTACTACTTTTATCCCCTTGCCTAGGAGTGATGGAAATCAAACAGTAACGATAAGCTATGGGTTTAGTTCAGCTGATATTTTAAGCACCCTATCCAGGGCATGAAGCATGGGATGGGCGATGAGGTGGATGTCCAGGCAGAGCCAAAGGCACAAAAAGCACCACTGGGTGGCCTGTTGGCAACCATCCCTCCCCCTGATAGCGCATCCCCTCTTCCCTCTGCCCATGGACCTCTGTCCCGTGTTTCGCTGGTTTCCTCGGAGTGAGTGTGTCAGCCTTCTTGACATGCAGCAGCTCCCTTTCCCCTGTGCCGGTGTGTCTGGCGGAGAGGCAAACACTTCTACCCCACATCATAGTGTCCCCACCCCACCGAAGCCTGAAGACACCTGAGCGAGCTCCTTGGCAGGCAGGGTCGTCATTTTGAGTTTGCATGGAGTCTTGGCTACAAATCTGAGACTTCTCGCTCCTTCCTAATTTCTTTCTTGTGTGCACATTGGTGCAACTCTCAAACAGCCCAACTCACTTCTTTCCTTCCTACAGCTGCTCAGGCTCCATCGTGACTGATATCACCCACTTATCCAGACATTTTCTCCTTTCCTCCTCCTGTTCGGGTCCACACAGCACCAACACGCTGAGCCTCCTTCTACGGTTCCCTTCTGAGCATAATAGTGAGGGTGAGCCACAGTGAATCCACCAATATTGTTGACAATTTATCGTGACTCTGACCTGAGTTAGTGGATTTGCAGAGGTTTACATGTTCCCCAGAAGCCTGTGAGCAGAAATGACAGCACTTCACAGAAGACGCCAAGCCTTTTCTTCAGGCCCCAGTGCTCCCAAACACCGTCCCAGACCTTCCCTGCAGGACAGGTGGACACCCACTTGCAGGAGGTGCTGGTTTTCTCTTGATTATTGAGTTCCTCCATGGATGATGTTTTTCCTCGTCAAAACCATCTTGCTGTGATGTGGTTTCCCAGGGATAGCGTCACTGGGCTGGTGTGCCAGGGCTCCGCCTTCACCAAGACCTCAACTGTCTCCATCAAATTCCAACTGTGGTCTTGACTGGTCTCGTTTTTGATGATAAAACCGTGAAATAGTCTACAGCTTTTCAATTTCTTCCCTATTCTTTAAAATGAGATCTTGGGCACCTGGGTGGCTCAGTCGATGAAGTGTCTGCTTTCGTCTCAGGTCACGATCCCAGGCTCCTGGGATCGAGCCCCGCGCCTGGCTCCCTGCTCAGCAGGGAGCCTGCTTCTCCCTCTCCTCTCTGTTCGTTCTCTCTCTGTCTCTCTCTCTCAAATAAAGAAAATCTTTAAAATAAAATGAGATCTCACCCCCCCAAAGCCCATTCTTCTAATTTTTCAAACTTACTCTCTTCTCTAACTGACCTTTTCCTTTTCCAAAACAATAAATTTCCCTTTGATCGAAATTACCCCTTCAACAACCCCCAGACACCTTTTACACATCTCTTTAAATGTTTTATTTCTCTATAAGGCTGAGGCAATGGGCTCCTGTTATTATAAACTGTCACAAGCATTTAGGCATCTGTCCTGGGAGGTTTTATTCTCAGACACAAACAGCGAGAGTCCAAAAATTATAGCCATAGAAAGTTTAGGTGCAAACATATGCATGTCCATGAGGATTTAAATGTGCCATACCTGCAGCCCCAACTTTGCAGGGCTAAGTGTGTGACTCCCACAGAGATAACACTGCCCACCCAACAAACACACCACATCTTGGTCCAGGCACTACAGGGAGAAAGGGCTGTTTCTGAGGCAATGAGACAGCAACCAGGAAGGGGGAGAGATCAGACACTGTGCCAGTGAAGGTGGGGCATCCATGATCACTGCTGGATCTGAGGAGCCCTTGGCAAGGCCACCAGGGAGGAGTCCATCAGAAGAGTCCCATGTACCCCAGGACCTGGGTGGTCCACGGTGTTACACCCACTGAGCCAGTGCAAACCCTGCCTGGGCCTTCAGAGCACCCCGCTTGCAGAGCTGGAGTTCTGCCGGGCACCTTCTCGCAGCTGTGCCCCCGACTGCTGACTCAGATTTCAAGGCAAGGTTGGGCGTGTTGACAATGCGGAGGGTCTCTGTGCCCTACCAGGCCTCCCTCTGGGATGTTTCTCTGTCCCTGTGGCAGGAGTGGGAGCAGCCTCTTTGTTCGCCTCCCTAGCACACACCCAGGGCAGGGGCTGCCCTCCCTCCTCTCTTCACTGAGAGTTGGCTCATGACTTCGAAGGGCAGACGTTGGCCGGTGGGATGGTGGTCAGGTCTGTCAGGAGAGGGAGATCTCCTTGGACCTTCCACCTACACCACATGCTCCCTTCATTGGAGAGCTCTCCACCGGCCCACATCACACAGCGAAACTGGTTCTCACTCCCCGTTCTCTGCATGTCCATCTTCCAGAACCTCTGGGAACAGGGGCCAGACAAAGGTGGGTTTTGTGCATCCCTGGTTGATCTTCCGGGTAGAATACTTCATAATATGAAACACCACTCGTAACCACCAATAGACCGCATCTTTCCACTCTCTCGAGATGACATCTAATTTCGCTTAAACTTTACAAGGCTAGGACGCTATGATTCTAGTGGGCCATCACTCACTGGCTGAGAAATTGGCCATTTGATGGCGTAGTGCAACCACTGTGTGCACATTTGTTCATTAAAGAGCTATCTACTGAACGTGTGCTTTAATGTGTCAGCGTTCTGACCCTCAATACGTTCCTAATTTAGTGGGGGAAACGGTCACATAAACAGATCATTGCAACATAGGGTCATAAGTGCAGTGAGAGAAGGATGTCCCCACATTACGGGAGCCAGGGAAGGTATCCCTACGCCAGCCCATGTTGGGGTTTTGGTAGGACTTCTCGAACTTTGCATGGAATCCAAAAACGTAAGTCAGTAACGCAAAAGGGAGCAGGTCATGGCTCAGGGCACGGCACAAGCCAAGCCAGGATGGCAAGAAGTAGTTTGGTGTCTGGAAAATGATAAGCATCCCAGAAGCATGGGATTCAAAGAGGGAGATGGTTTGGCAGGGGCAGATGGAGGGAAGCCTTAGGTTCCAGGGCAGAAGAAGCTAGAGCTTCCTCCATGGGTCTCGACTTCACTGTTGATAAAGTGGCAATGGCAAAACGTGCCCCACAGCACTGGGCACAGCACTGGATTTGAGGGGATGCCTGCAAAACTGAGCCTGGAACGGGACGAATGCTAGCTTCCTTCCCCTAGAGCAGCACTCCCATGAAACCAGAACTCTCCCATCCCCAAGGACCTGCCTCCCCTCTGGATTTTATGAGCAAGCCAACTCAGTCCTCTGGGATCAGTAATTTCAAATCCAGGGTGCTTCTTTCGTTGCTAATGAAATGTGTGGGTGTCAACACCCTGAGAGTACGTAGGGGTGGGAGTAGGGGCATGCATCCTTGTTAGCTGTTTCTCAGTGAGCAGACCACCTCCACCTGCCAGGACACCAAGGAGATACCAGAGAAGTAATTATTGAGGACCAGGGGTTATTTCACAGTTGCTGCCTGAGTAGGCAGCAGATATTCTTAGCTGTTGGCTGGTATGCTAATTAAATCGTTTCTGAGGCAATTACACCAAATATGGAATGCACCAGAGCAATTACGTGGGCTCTGTGATAGGGCTCACCTGGAGCTGAAGGAAGTCGTGGGTCTCCCCACCTTCTGAACATCTGCAGGGCACTTCCCTGCGCAGCCCATGGCTCTTGGGCCAGTGGGAATGTCCCTCAGTGGGACCATCCCTCTGTGTTTAATGGTGAGAAATCTGGAGGACCAGAGAGGTTGCTCCTGCCCACAGCCACAGAGCACATCCAGCCGGGAGGGAGGCTGGTGCTGGGCGGACTTCGTCATGTGGACGGGCTAGGGTACGGTGCACAGGAGGGCGGCTGCCTCCCCCTCCAACCCATCCCTGGAGGGCCCGACAGCAGAGGGTCTGGGGGCTGCCTGGACCCAGGGCGAGCCCACAGGGTTTGTAGATTGGAAGACTGCTCTCCTGCAGACAAGCACCTGCTAAAGACGTCTGTGCCCCTGAGATAAGTCCATGGTGTTGATGAGGTGGATGAAGAGGTGAGGTCCAAGCAATGCAAACCATTTGTTAGTGTGGAGGGGACAGGGGGCAGTGAGTGGAAGAAGTTGGTAGTAATAGTCATAATAATGATGAATGGCTGGGGTAACATTTTCGTGTCCTCAGCACACCTCTCAGCGCTACTTAATCCACTCTTGACACACTTCTTTGATCCATGATGTCAGATCTTTTTTTTTTAAGATTTTATTTATTTATTTGAGAGAGTGCATGAGAGAGAGAGAAAGAGAGAGCATGAGCAGGGGGGAGGGGCAAAGGGAGAGGGAGAAGCAGACTCCCCATTGAGCGGGGAGCCCTACAAGGGGTTCGATCCCAGGACCCTAGGACCAAGACCTGAGCAGAAGGCAGACACTTAACACACTGAGCCACGCAGGCGCCCCCATGCGGTCAGATCTTGCAGGCTCAAGTTCATCTAATATCACACCATTGCTCCAGCCCCTCTGGATTCCCTGCAGACCCCCTGCTTCATACTGAGCGCTCAAGGCTCTGGGGACATAGCCCAGCCTAGTGACCAAGTATGGGAAAAGGCCAAGTCCCCCTCGCTCCCTGCCCAAATATTTCACACAATTCAAAACTTGCGTCCCCTCACCATGTCTCCACTGTGGATAAATGAAGGGTAGGGGGCTGAGTCTCAGCATGCATGGATCCCTAACAGCTGTTGATCATTTTGTGTGCTGATAGTGTGGGAAAGCCCTGTCCTTGATGATAAGCTCCCCGGGGGTTGGGGGGGCCTCTCCTTGTCCACACTTATTTCCGCCTATCTTTCATCTTAAGGCACTCCAAACAAACATACAATCTAAATTAAAATGGTTTGCTTCCTATGCAACAACAGGTTCAAGATGAGTTCCCAAATCTCTCTATCTTCCACCAGAAAGCTACTCTTAAGGCCAACCCATCTGAAACACTGCGACCACCTTATTTTCATCAGAGACCCAGCACACAGCAGGTTCTAGAAAAAAATACATAGAATTGAATTTACCTGCATCCCCTCCCCTCCTGGCTGCCCCTCCCAGCAAGTGGAAGTGCTCCTACTAACCCTCCTCTCCTCCTTGATTACAGGGGGCCATCCTCTGGACACGCCACACCTTCCACGGGAGCTGCCTCCGGGACTCTCAAAAAATATCAGTAAGGATTTTTAAACTTTTCTTAGGCGACCTCACCAGGTAGAAAGTTGTCTAGGATATTGGCAGGGAGAATGACCCCTTCTGAATATACCACTCACTGCTGGGGCTCTTGTAGGCAAAGCGATTCAAATAAGACTCAAAAGCCTCCCCCTCCGCAGTCTCCCCTGTGTCTGACCCACCTCTGCTCTCTCCTTGGAGACAAAATATTACAACTTCCATCAAATGAAGGTTAGCTGAAAAGGGAACAGGGGATGGAAATAAATGGGCTGATCGTGAGGGTTATATGGTCACAATATTTTAGCTTCAAATTGAGCTCTGAGCCTTCTAGAAGGTAAGACAAAAAGAGAAAGAAAAGGTATTCCAGAGCTCTACCGATAAGAAAAGAGGACCCATAATTGTTCCTTTGGGAAGGGGAGGTTTTCCCGGTGATAGATTGTGAAGATTTCTCAGGTGGGTTCCTAGCTGGGTACTGCTGAAGACCATGATGCATAGTGAACCAGCTGGTCACGTTGGCCCAGAATTTAAGACTCATTTCCCACCTTGCAGAGAGGTGAGCTGAGTCACCAAGTTCTTTGTGCATGAGCCCATGCAAACAAAGTGATCAGTCCCACCCAGACCCAGATGACCATCTGACCTCTCTCAAAATGCCATCACCCCCATGGGAAGGGCAATGCCCAGGCCAAAGAGAACCTCTAGTAGATGTTAAGACTCACAGGCCACACTTGGCACTTGGAAGGATCAAGGCCAGGAAGCCCCATGCGCCATCAGGCCATGCCAGTCATTCCTTTTCAAGGAGAGTAGCCCCGGGGGTGATCCCCACATCTCCCTGGAGCCCCCAGGGAGCAGCTCAGGTACAAGGGAATGGGACTCACATGAAGCAGCCACAGGACCTGCCATGGCCTAGAAGCTTCAGTCTGCATTAGAACTAGTATCTCTAGTAACAGTTCCATAGGTATAATTTCCGGGATGCCCAGAAAAAACGTGCTTCAGTTGCAAGAGTTATCACACTGAGGGAGCCCCCAGACAATGACTTCCCACCAGGTATTTATAGTTCACCCATGGTCCTTGCCAAGTCCAGATACACCTTATCATCCAGGGTCTTTTGTACCACGAGCAATGTTGCCTGGTAACACAGTTCCCGTCTCATCTTCTTGGGTCTCCATGGTAACCCGTGTTACTAGAAAGTTAGTCCAAGGTCAAATCTATCCTTAGAGAAAGAGAAAGGGTTTTGCTTACTCTTCACAGGGGTGGGGCAGGGCGAGGAGGCAGGGCAGGGGAAGGGGAGAAACCAGAGCTCTCTGATTTGTTTTCTCTACCTTCCACTTAGATATCACATCCTTCCCTGGGGTGTTTAAAAATGTCGAGAGTGTGGCCGACATTTTTGGTAAGTTAAATGCCAAGGTGCTTCTATCCACCAGGTGTCAGGGCATGGGGTGAGTGTGGGAAATCTAAGCAAACTACTGGGCCTGGGGCTCCCCTGCTCTCACCACCCCAGCAAGCTCTGAGCTGTGTGATCCAGAGAGCAGTGGTGTCTTTTACTGCAAGATGAGTCACCAAGCTGCCAGGCGCCTTCATAGTCCTTACTTCCTTAGTCCTGACCACACCACAACCTGGCCAGGAAGGGAAAGGCACCCCTGTTGCCCAGGGGATGGACTGAGGGGAGTTATGTGACATGCCAAGAAGGAGGGAGCTCTCTTCTGTGTCCAGAGCTGAGTGCCCTCCACCAAGGTTGTTGGATTTTCTCTCCCCAACTACTAAATATACATGATAAAACATACCTACATAAAGCCTAAGAATCCCAAAGATTGTCAAGTATTCCATTTCTCAATTAGGTATCTATCATGTGACCAGCGATTGCCAGGCACCATGATGGTTCCCATCATTGTTTTCTAGAAGTAGCCCCAGAATAAGGCTATCACAGGATTGACAGAAGCAAGGAGCGCTGAACTGCTCTTGGATTAGACCATGCTTGCCAGAGGACGGCACTGAAAATATGTAGGTGACTAAGTGTGGGTGCCCCGTATGTTTTTGAGTGAAAATGAATATTTATATAAACACACACAAGCCTTAGAGTGGCTTTTTCCTTCAGTCCAGAATTATTTCTTCATTTTTCTGATTAGGCTATGTGGAAACAAAACACGGGAAAGGAAGTTTGAATGGGGTAGGAAAAACTAGAATAGTCTGGGTGAAACTAGTCCTCGCAGACCACTCTTTGACCTCCCCAAGCTTCCCTGTGGGTGACCCCGTGCATTAGAATCAGGGCTGTGGGGTCACCCTGTTAGCACTTAACAGTCCTCTGATCAGAAAGGCGGAGGAAGGGGAGGGTGAGCATGCAGCTTAAAGTAAAAATCAAAAACAAAACAAAAACTGGAAATCGTTCTCTTGCCAATTTTGTTTACAGGAGCATTCTTGTTTAGGGCAAATCATTACCACTGGTTGATACGTCAGGCAGATCTCTGACCTTCAGTTTCTTTATCTGTGAAATAGAAGTGACAGAATAGCATCTGCCCTGCAGGATTAACATGAAGTTTATGCGGTGATGGACCAAGTGAATGCTTTCTAAAGTGTGACTCACTAGCAAGCTTAACCATTATTCTATTTTAAGCATCTAGCACAATTTCTGGCACATAGTAGGGGCCCCAAATTATTAGTGTCTATATCCCTTCTCTTCCTGCACTGGATTACAGTTCCCCAGTGCTGGGACTGTATCATTTGGGATCCATTCAGCAGACTCATAGTGACTTAAATAACAAAGACATTTAATTATCTCACCAAAGCTGAAAGCACCAGGATTGGTGCAGGAGCTTAGCACAGGTATCAGCGACCCAGCAGCTTCATTCTCTCCCTGCTGCTATAACTAAGCTTACTGGCTCTTCAACTTTAGACTTCAGGCCTCATGGTGGCAAAGTGGTTGCTGCAGTCCTGGCCAGCATATTCTTACCCATATTTAAGGAAGGAGAAAAGTGTAGATCAAAAGGATCTCTTTACATGCCTGCATTCTCTCTTTTTTTTAAGATTTTATTTATTTATTTGGCAGAGACAGACAGCGAGAGAGGGAACACAAGCAGGGGGAGTGGGAGAGGGAGAAGCAGGCTTCCCGTGGAGCAGGGAGCCCGATGCGGGGCTCGATCCCAGGACCCTGGGATCATGACCTGAGCCGAAGGCAGACGCTTAACGACTGAGACACCCAGGCGTCCCTACATGCCTGCATTCTTTATGATGAAAGAAATAATTCCCAGAAACCTCTAACAGACTTCCTCTTAAGTTTTTCTGGCCAGATCTGGATCACGTGCTCAGTCCCAGGCCACTCACTGTCATGGAACCTGGGATTAGCATGACCAGCTGAGAATGAGCAAGTGTCAAACGTCCACAGGGACTTAGGGAGGAGGCTCACCTCCCCTGAGTCCCTTTCAGCTTTGTTGGTAAGGGAGAAGGATTAAATGACTGTTTGTTAGGGGGACAACCAACAGGGGCCGTGGCTTATAAACCTACCTCCCTTCAATTGTTCAGAACAGTTGTGAGTATACAGTAGGGGCTTATTGGTTGCTGAGGTGTGGGAAGTCCCAGGCACAGGGGCTCCTTCCTTGACCCTGGTTCCCAGTCCCCTCCCCGCTGTCCTCTCCCCGCAGACTGCCTGGGCTCCCACTTCACCTGGCTGCAGGCTGTCTTCACCAGCTTCCCTGCGCTGCTCCAGTTCGTGAGTGGTATGAAGTGTGTGGCCAGTCTCTGCCCCCGGGACTTCGAGGACTACGGCTGTGCCTGCAGGTTTGAGATGGAGGGGCCGCCTGTGGACGAGTCTGACAGGTGAGCCACACCCACAGGTGAGCTGTCAGAGGCCTGGCTGGTACCTGGGCAGAGCACAGATGTGGAAAGCTTTCTTGTCTTGTCTTGATTCTCCTTACCTGTGGGGTGACTGGCTGCCTCGCCTTTAAACTGTCACGTATTCTGTGATTGTCTCACATCCTGGGGAGTTGTCAAGATCCTGTATGTGTCTGATATGCAGAATTTCCGTGTAGTGTTTCTCCAAGTTGGGTCTACAGGTATCAGAACCACCTGGATGCCTGCTAAAATGTAGATTCCAGGGACCCATCCCAGACCTACTGACTCAGACCACCTCTATCTAGCTAGACCCTGGAAGTCTGAATTTCAAACAAGCTCCCGGGCGACTCTTAAACATAAGAAAATTATTCTTTATTCAGACAGTCCTGGTCACCAGGGGTAAAGCAACGATGAAGGTTTCTGTTTAATTTTCCACAAACGTGCTCCAATAACATTTGAACACTGTGCTTAATATAAGCAGAATACTATCCCTGCCTCAAAGAGCTAAACAGCTAGCAGGAAATACAGAGAAGGTATGAGGAGTCGGTAAAGATATGTGCCCTCCCTGCACACAGGGAGGGAAATTAACACAAGATATCCACTTTTACACATCAGACTGGCAGTGAAATCTAAAATCTGAGAAGCATCGAGTGTCAGCAAGGATCTGATAAACAGATCCTGACACTGGGAGGGTCAGTTGGGAAAATTGGGTAGAATCTGTGTGCCAAGGCGTGTAACCTATGACCCTGTAATTCCGGCTCTCTGCTCCTTACGGATGGCGTGACCCCTGGGCGAGGGACGTCATTTCTTTGTGTTCCAGTTTCTTCCTCTGTAAAATGGGGGAAGTAATAATACCTTCTTTATAGAATTATTATTTAGGATTAAATGACCAAGTACACGGTACAGTGACTGGGGCTCTCCCTGGCTCATTGAGTTTACTTACTGAGAGTATTAGTGATTGGTTGCACCCGTAACAGGAATGGTAGGGCTATGGTAGGTAGTGATGCCAGCGGTGGTAACAGTACTAGCAGTACTAGTAATCGCAGTAACTGCAGCCACAGCAACAGCAACAGCACCAGTGGCAGGAAAGCAGGAAACGGAACCCACGTGTCTCCCCGTACTCCGGGATCCATGGCCCTACCTCACTGGCGTGGTACTTGTGCCCGGAGCCGGTGTGATGGAGCGTGCGCTCTCACAATCCTGGGAAGGACAGCCCATCGTCTGCCCTGGCATTTCTCCGTGAGGACGCCCTCTTTGGACGCCTTGCCCACGAGGCGCCAGGGTAACCTCCATGCTCCTCAAACACCGGCCACAGGGGACAGCGCATGCCCACGGCCTCCTGCTCCACCCGATGTCCTCTAAGGGGGGCCTGCACCGTGTTATGTCTTGGCACCCTCAGCATGCACCGCAGCACGGGGTAAATGAACTCACACTAGGCAGTGAACCCCCGATTGCTTTTCAAGGTAATTAGTTAATTAAATAAAAAGGGAGATATCCTTGATTGATCAGGGATAATGGCTTTGGAGTCAAGCGATAGATCTCTCCCCTTTCCACATCTCCAAGGGAAGGCGTAAGTTGCCTCTGGATAAGAAGGGTATTTCCCATCTTTGGGACCATGAGCAAACTGCCTCCCGGCACTCAGCTCGTTGACGTTCAGGAAGAGAGAGCAGGATCCTGAATGCAGCAGAGCGTCAGGATGGTTTCTGGGAATTTGTTACCTTTCGGGTCCTCCCTTACCACTTCCTCTAATTATTAGAATACCTTGTCAACCTGGAAGTCAAAGAAATGAAGCAGTAATTCACTGTCTGAATGATGAAACTGCTGATGGCCCCAAACTGGCAGGATAATGAGCCACGCCCAATTTCTATGACGGTACACAGTTCCAGTTGTTGGGGGTGTGGATTTCCAAACACCTGGAGGGCTGGCCATTTCCACCTTGAACCTGCACACCAGATTCAAAGAATAATTGCTATCATTTATTGAGTGCCTACCTCAGGGCAGGATCTATATAGATGTTTTCTTGAATCTCCAAAAATTCTTGAGTTAGGTAATTTGAGAACGTTAGTAGCTTGTCCAAGGCCATCACCTGTCTGTATATTTTTTCTCTTTTACACTGGTCTCCACTGACCTCATGTGTGCACTGCAAGAGCCTCCTGACTCCCATTTTAGCGTCAGCCTCGCTCTGTGATCAACTTTGACCTTGGCGAGTTATTGAGCACTATGCGTCTCAGTCCCCATGGGTGTAAATGCTCATAATGATAATAGCACCTGCTGTGTAGGTAAAATAACTCAAATAGTGTGTGTGTGTGTGTGTGTGTGTGTGTGTGTGTGTGTGTGTGTATGCATGAGAGCTCTATTTGAAACAGGTCACTGCCAGGAATCATCCAGAGACACAATACTCACAGACTCCCCTCTCTTCACCCTCCCCCACGCTCTCACCTTGACCTCCCCTACCTGCCCCAGCTGCTGCTTCCAGCACCGCAGGTGCTTTGAAGAGGCCGCTGAGATGGACTGTCTCCAAGACCCTGCCAAGCTCAGCACAGATGTCAACTGCGTCAGCAAGAGGATCACATGTGGTGAGCATCTCCAGGTGTCCCCGGGGGCTGGGCTGAGAAATGACAGGCAGTTCAAGAATCCCAGGCCTGGACCAGACCCAGGGCTCCAAGGGCCCCCCCCCATCATCACCACCATTGAGGACATCATCATCTATACTCCACGCCCCACGAGGGCTAGATCTCTGGCATCTGTACCTTGCAAGGAGTACATGCACAATAAATGCTTTTTTTTTTTTTTAAGATTTTATTTATTTATTTGACAGAGAGATAGACAGAAGAGCACAAGCAGAGGGAGTGGCAGAGAGGGAGAAGCAGGCTCTGCACTGAGCAGGGAACCCGATGTGGGACTCGATCCCAGGACCCTGAGATCATGACCCGAGCCGAAGGCAGACGCTTAACCATCTGAGCCACCCAGGCGCCCAATAAATGCTTTTTGAAATGAAAGAATAATTGATGGGCAGGTTATTTGATTTACAGTTTTATACTGTAGCAACCCTGGGAGCCTGGGGAGGCAGATGGTTTTCTACTGATACATTGTGTGATACGGGAGCAGTTACTCAACAAGTGGCAGCCTCTACATGGGGAGGAGAAAACCTGCTTCAGAGATTTGTCATAAAAACTAAACAATGCTTAAGTGTAAAACAGTGTTACACTTGTTAAATGGAAACAGTGCTAAATGTAGAACGGCTAACACAGGGACTGGCCTATGTGAAGAAGTCAGGGTTGGAAGTAGAAGAGAGGCAGGGATGGATGAATTAGGTTTGTGGTTGCTGCTGTTTCTAAGAATCAGACATGTGTTGATGCAAATCTCAGCTCTCCACCTTACTCACCAGGGATTTTATCTTGTGTCTCTGGGCAATGCTGGCAGAAGAATTAGAAGACACAAAGGCACAGAGAGAAGAGGTGCATGGCACCTTGGGGGTGCTCTATGAGAGCCGCCCTTTATGAGCACCTACTATGTGCCATAGGCTTTATACCCAGCAGATATAACTGTCCCAACAATCTTATGAGATGGGATCACTATTCCCAGTTTTCGGATAAGGACAGGAAAGCTCAGAGAAATTAAATAACTTGCCCAAAGTCACATAAGCTGCTAAGTGGTAGAGTCAGGATTTGAGCCCAGGTTCAACTGACCCCAAAGACCAGGTAGAGAGGACTGGCTGAAGTATGGTGCATCGGGAAAGAGGGGAGGAGATGCATGGGCATAAATCACTACACAGCGGACAGGGAACGCACCATTCATCCATCCATCCAGCCAGCCAGCCAGCCAGCCAGCAGATGCATACTGAACACCTACACCAAGTGCAAGACAATTGTCTAGATATTGGGGATATCCTGACCTTTTGAAATCTCCTCCTGGCTGCCAGACACTGAAAATATCAAAGTGCTAGAGTACGTTAAACAGTGACAAGAGCCATGGAGGGAAATAAAGCAGGGGAAAGGCATAGGGAGGGCTGGGCAGGGAAGCCTCCCCAAGGAGATGCCCACAGAGCAAAGACTGAGACGTGGGGGAGAAGCAAGCTGGCGGCTATCTGGAAGGTGCGTGCACCCCGAGGCTCAAGGTGCCCGGCATGCTTGGGAGACAGGCCAGTCAGTCAGAAAGGGGTGATGAGGGAGGAAAGAGAACAGGAACAGCAGCTTTTCCATAGATTGGGAAGTCGTCGCAGGGTTCTGAACCCCAAAAAAGACATGGTTTGCCCTGAGTCTTGAACACCTTGTTCTGGCTCCTCCATGAGAGCAGACAGGAGCGGGTGGGGGGGAAGGCCACTGAGATAACTCAGGCACGAGCTGATGGGGGCTAAGCCCAGGGTAGTGGCGTGGAGGTAGGGACATGCGGTCACACTCTAAACAGGTCAAAAGTAGAGCCAATAGGATGGCCCGATGGGTCAGGTGTGAGTGTGAGAAATGGAGCGGGCACCACTCCCAGGTTGGCCTTATGCTGCTGCAGCTCCCAGAGCCAAGGTGGATAACAGGAGGATGCCTGCAGGAGGAGTGGGGCCTCGGTGGGCAGATTGGGGCCAGTTTGGGAGCTTGCATTACCTCTCGGGATTCCAAATGAGATTTTCCAATCTGCTCTGCCCTTGCTCTGTGCACAGAGTCCGGGGACCCTTGTGAGCACCTGCTGTGTACCTGCAACAAGGCTGCCATAGAATGCTTAGCTCAGTCCAGGATCAACTCTTCCCTGAACCATCTGGACACTTCCTTCTGTCTGGCTCAGCCTCCAGGTGGGAAGAACCGGGCCCTGCATCAGCGGTGGGGTTGACCATCTGGGGCGGGAGCTGCTATGGGAGCAGTAGTTGCTGTTTCTTCAGAAGCCAGTCCAGCACCTTCTGACAGTCCCCAGACCCGCTGCTCTAAACAGGCTTTCCAATGTGTCTCTTTGCAGAGACAACCAGCACGGAAGAGCTGACGACGCTTCTGCCCAGAGGTAAGGTCTCCCAGGGAAGCTGCTTTTACTTGGGCCACGGGGGCCAGACTACAGAGGGAGCACCCCCTCCACGGGGCCAGCTGGAGTGACCCACGGCACTGGCTAGACCTCGGCCTTTCTCTGGCCAGGGGACACAATTACTTCTGATAAACCCAGTTCACACATCCAATAGCAAATGGCCCTCCTGCCAACACTGTTCTTTGTTACGTGGACAGGTGAGCATTTAATCCAGTTAAGAGGTAGACCCCAATTCTTTCTCTCTTGCTCTATGGTCAGGGCCCTGGTGTGCAGTGTGACCGGGACCAGGTCTAGTGATATGACAGAGAAAGGCCTCTCTCGGCTGGGTGAGCTCCTGGCCATTGAGGTCACCTGGGAGCAGATGAGCTGCCTCCCTCCTCTACCTTCCAGAACCTACGGCAGAAAGGGCAGCCTGGACCCAGATGGAGGCTCCTTGAAGGGGAGGCTGTTTTCTGTGTGCCTCCTTTCAAGACAGGGTGGGCTCTTAATATCTGTCTACTGAAATAAGCAAGTGATCATCCCTACTCTAAAACATGCATCTTATGGAAAATGCGAGAGTTCAGCTTCTGCCTGTTATTCCTTGCTCACCAGTGTTCGCACAATCTCTCAGTCCCAACGGAAAGTTCCAGGTACGCGTTGGCAGAGCACCCCTCCTTCCCTGGGGCTGAGGTCTCCTTCCCAGTGCTGCAGCCTTTGTTAAAAAGCTGATACCAGTGCGTCCACATGCATGAGTGTGCGTGTGCACAGGGCTGTGGGAGTGTGTACATGTGTGAGTAGGAGTGTGTGTATGTGTCCTATCTCTATGTATCTTCTGAGTCTGGCGCTCTTTTTTCTGTGCCATCTGGTTCCCTTTGGAACAGAGGTCTTCCCAAGTAGGGATGTCCTGTTCCACAGCCACAAACCCTCGGGGCCTGCAGACCTTTCATTGCCACAGCCTGGGTCTGCTAGTGTCACCTCCCTGGCCAGAAGCCGGAACTGGCTGGAGTCCCTCCTGAGCCAAGGTCCTGCTGGGCAGCCTGAGCCCCAGGAGATGTGCGAGGGGCAAGGGAAGCCTAAGACAGAACCAGCAGCCCTCTTCTGGCAACACTGCTCATAGCCCCCTTCCTCCCTTGGTCCAGCAGTCCCCGCTTGTCCTTTGGGACTCGTGGTACTTGGTTTAGACACTCGGTTCCATCAGTCACTGATTTGGGAGCTTTCTTTTTCAGTGGTTCCCGTGGAGCCCACGAACACCAGTGCAATGGCCCTTTCAGGAGAAGGTGAGCACAAGGCGGCCAGTGTGTAATCCAAATACCCACGTTTTGATCGTACCATCTGCCTACAGGCTGGAATTAGCTTCCCCAAAATGCCCCTTGCCCAGGTTTGCACTGAAACTGCCCCAAGATCATTCCAGAGACAATCTCAGTTCCTCCTGACCCCCCTCCGATCTCTCCCCTCTATGCTCTGCTTTCTCCCACACCCCTACTCCCACTTCAGTAGAATTGTCAGATGCAGGACATTCACCCTCAATCATCTGAAGTTTCTTTTCAATGAACAACAAATACTTTTTTTAGTATAAGTGTGTCCCAGAATTTGCATGGGATATACTTACACTAAAAGGTGATTGGTTGTTCATGTGAAATCTAAATTTAACCAGGCATCCTGTATTTTTATTTGCCAAATTTGGCAACCTTATGCCTCAGGGAGATCCCTCTGCACAACCACCTCCCCAGAAGTGTGTGTTATCGCTCTTCTTGGCTCCTGCTATGAGAACAGAAGCAGACGCTCTTGGTGCAGCTCCTTCCTGGCTGTCCTCCGTGTCCAAGGGCATCGCATTCCCGACAGCTCCCGGACAGCCTGTGCCTTGGACAGCAGGTCTAGAAAAAAGAAGAAATGGCACCTACTCCAAGCCGAAGCTTCACCATGTGCCCTGCCCACACAGCAACCATTCCCAGCAGGATTGACAGGGGCCACTTCCATCCTAAACTGAGGACAAATTTATCTCCCAACACATATGCACTCACACCCACGACCTAGCAGTGCCCACAAATGCCCTCCAGAAAAGGAGGCAGCCTGAATGCAGGCACAAACATCAGTTACGAAGGAAAAAGGTATAGGGCTCGTGATTGTTCTTACCATGCTGGAATGAAACAATTATGTTTTGGACTCAGGCAGCTTTGGGATGGAATCCTGGCTCTCCCACTTTTTAGCTGCAGGACTCTGGAAGCATGGTTCGACCTCTCAAAGCTTCAATTTCTTCATTTCGGACAGCAGGGATTGGCAATTTTTTTTTTCTGTACTGGGCCAGGGAGTAATAATTTGGGGCTTTGTGGGCCATACAGTCTCTGTCACAATGACCCAAGTTTGCCATTGTAGTGAGACAGCAGCCATAGACAATCCGTAACTGGGGGGGTGTGCCTGTGTTCATCTGCAGCTTCATTTACAAAAGCAGCTTGAGGTCTAGGCCATGGTGTACCAACCCCTGGAAAGGGATGGTTATATCTGTCCTTCAGGGTGGCAGGGGATTAAATGAGAGAGAACATGGGAAGATTCTGGACCAGCATCTTCTTCAGAAATTCTGGTGTGGTGGTAAAACACAACAATGCACTCTCGAGTCACATGCAGGACACTGGACAACTTGTTTAAAATATGTGATCTCATTTCTTGCTCCCACAATCCTGTGAAATCATTTCCATAACCTCCACACTGAGATGGTACATGGAGTTGGAGAAAGAAATGGCCAAGACTGGGAGCTGGGTGGCAGGGCTGGGGCTTGAGGCGTCCACCGCGTCTGTCTTTACCGCTAGACTGAACTCCCTCCCCCGTTGACTTGCTCCAGCAAGGGGGGACATGATGGCCCTTTCTCCCAGAGAGAGGTCTCTTCACCCAAACATAGGCCTGATGCTAATCTGACTCCTTGTCGCTGAATCAGGACCAATGTGTCAATTAATGTTCCTGATCAGACTGCCATGAGCTTTCTCTCCTGGGCCCCCCAGTCCAAAAGCTGTCTTGTTTGCAGGGGATCCCTGCCTGGCTTATGTGCTGAGTTGGGTGGACAATTGAAGTAGAGTGGTTTCTTTCCACAGTGGCTACTGGGACCAGTGCTGCCCACTGACCAGTCCCTCCAGGACAAGTAAGCAGGGCAGACTCCATAGGAGCACAGCACGGAATCCAGTGGAGACATGCCTTCTCAATACACATGTTCAGTTCTGATGACCACTCTTTGACAGGCTTGGAAGAAATACCAGTAGACCTATTTTTCAGATGATGGAGGACACGGAGGCTCTGGGAGGTTAAAAGTTACAAATGGTCCATCATGAGACCAGCTGGACTGGTCTTGAACCTGTCCTCGGGCTGCAAGACTGGTTTTGTCTCCATGATATGGTAGTGACTTATGGGGAACAGCCTTGCACCTGAAAACATCTAGGCAAGGATGTCATCAGAAGTGACCTAACCATTTACTTTGCTTGTGGTGATGGATAACCATGGATTCTTTATTAATAAGCATAAATCACTCATAATAACCATTTACCAATTACTAAGAATGAAGAGATAAACAAATGGATTCCTCGATTAAGAGGCAGGGACACCAGGGAGGACCTTGGTGGGCTGGCGTGTTCCTAAGCCCCTCCATATAGCCTCTGAATCCTCCCCCTGGTCCTAGGAGGCCCATTTGACAGATAAAGGGGGCACCCTAAGAAGCAGTTGTTTGCCTGGGGTAATAGGGCATAGGATTCTGTTAGTTCTGAACCTGAGCATTTTGCTTTGAAGAGAACCATCTGCTCGGTTTAGAACCTTTGAGGTTCTCTCTCTTTGCTGGAGCACTTTTGTATGTCCACATCATCAGTCAACCTCTGAGCCCGATTTCCACAGAATACCATCATAATCTTGATCTTTGACACATTGAATTTAAGGCAGGTCCTTCCTTCCCCAAGCCTGTTGGAGTTACCTTCGCTAGCTCTCTGTGGTATGGTCAGAAGAGAAGTAGCAGCCCAGCTCAGTGGTTAGGACTGTCAGCTACAGCCCTAGGTTTGCATTCTGCCACTTCCTAGCTCCATGACCTAGAACAAGTGACCTGTGTTCTCTGTGTGTCCCCTTTCTCAGCTCTGAATGAGGGTGAGGTGGTTGTTGAGTTGGTACAAACCAAGCGCTTAATGCTGTATCTGGCATGTAGTATGTCTTTGTCCGTTCTAGCTGCTACAACAAAATATCACAGACTGAGTCATCTGTGAACAACAAAATTTCTCTCTCATGGTTTCTAGAGGCTGGAAGTCCAAGCTCAAGACACCAGCATGGTCAAGTTGGGTGAGGCCCACTTCCTGGTTCATAGATAACCACCATCTTGCTGTGTCCCCACATGGTGGAAGGAGCCAGGGAGCTCTGTGGGGGCTCTTTCATAAGGGCATGAATTCCATTCATGAAGGCTCTACCCTCATGACCTAATCACCCTCCAAAAGCCCCCAAGACCATCCTACTGGGGATTAGGTTTCAACACATGAATTTTGGGGAAACACAGACATTCAGTCTACAGCATAGTAGGAGCCTAATAATGGTTAAACAATAACGGACTCGTTTTACCAAGAACCAGGGCTCAGCAGTCTTTTGGGAGCCACAGAGCAGGGAACTAGAATCCACAGTTCTGCTGCCTTGTTTCTCTTTGTTCAAAAATATATGATTAAAAAATTTTTTTTTTGTTTAAACTCCAGAGAAGTCTGCTTTCCTATGTATTTCAAAGATGCACCTGCTTCTAGCCCAGCAGGCAGCAGCTGCCTTTGCCAGCACGTCTGTGTCTGGGGACGGCAGCCTCTTTGTCTTAGCAGTGACCCTGCCATCACCAGCTCCCCTAGGAGGTGACGAGGCATGGAGCAATGTTGCCTCCTGTGCCCATGGGATGGGAACTGCTCCCGGATACCAAGGTGGGACAGGCTGGGGTCAACACTCACCCTGTCTCTCTTCTGTTGTGGGCAGAAGCGGGCCAAGACCAGAAAGACACGGAAGCCACTAGGACCACATCCCCTCCAGGTAAGCACACTCGGCTTCTCCAGCCTGCAGATAATGGCTGTCCCTATACGTTTATGAGCTCAAGTGTGTTCTAAAACACGGAAGAATCATTGAGACTAATTTACTTTTATGCTGTCCCCACCCCCAAAGTAGACAAACGAAGTTAAAAGGTAGATTCATTAGTAGGAAGAAATGGAACCCTACCTGATAAAGAGACACATTTAGAAAAATCGAGAAAACTGTGTTTTGTTTTCTATTTAAATCCCCTGTACTTCCATGTTATACAGATAGCCACTTTTACTATCTGAAGGTGCTCCCTTCTGACATCTCCCACCTGCCCGAACATATCCATGAATATAATTAAAATGCATTTGAGATCACTTGGCGCCACGGCTTTGTAGTCTGAGCTGTATCACTTAAAAAATGAGATGATATTCCCTGACATTAAATATCTTTCTTTCTTTTTTTTTTTAAAGATTTTATTTATTTATTAGAGACAGAGAGAGAGAGGCAGAGGGAGAAGCAGGCTTCCCGCGGAGCAGGGAGCTGGATGCGGGACTTGATCCCAGGACCCTGAGATCATGACCTGAGCCGAAGGCAGACGCTTAACCATCTGAGCCACCCAGGCGCCCTAAATATCTTTCTATAACATGATTTTTAGTAGTGGCTATACCATAGTTTCGGGTGTGGAATACCATAATGCATTTAACCAATTATTTCTAACATTTGTTCTTATCAATAATAGATATACACCTTATACCCATCCACTTCTGATTAATTTGTCACAGTAAATTCCTAGAAATTGAATTACTGAGGGTGTAATCATTATGTGTATCCATACAATATGTATGTATCCATATGTTGCCAAATTGCCCTAGAGGAAATTCGAAACAACTTACCCTCATACTTGTATCCCATGGCTGATGCTGCCTACTATTATTTAAAAGCAAGTGGACAAAAACCTCTACCAAGTTAATAGAAAAAACCCACAGTAGCTCATTTCTCCCCCTTCTCCTCTCTGATGAAAATGGAAAGTCGTGCTTTTTGTATCCGAGCTGGGCTGGCCTCTCACTCTGGGAGCTTTGGACCAGGCCTGGACAGAATTCCCATATCTTAACCGAATTTAGGGAGATGGGTCACCAGTGTCAGCGCTAAGGGCATTGAGACTTGGGCCAACTTTGCCCTCAGGTGCACAGTGACCTTCTCAGGCTGGGGGTGCGAGGGTAAGAGGAATCTGTTCCCCAAATGGGGCGGCCATTCAGGAAGAGTGATGAATGCTGCATGCCCTCATCTAAGGGGATGAGGTGGGGGGTCTCACATTTGATTAGCACCAAGAATCCAGAGAGTTCTTGCTCAGAGGGTGAGGGCTTCTAGGACACTCAGACTCAGCAGGGAGCACACACGGACTTCTGGGGCTCTTTCTGCTTGTCGAGTTTTCCGCCTGGAGTCTTCACCCCAGATCAGATGTGTCTTCACACTCACTGAGTGATTCTAATGGCTGGTCTTGACTCTTCCCTCCTTGCTAGGAATTTAGCTAGAAGGATTATTCAAACACCAAAACGGTATTATTAATACAGTTTTACAAATGGGGAAATCAAGACTGAGAGAGGCTAGTGATTTGCCCAACATCACATAGCTAGTATGTGGCTGAGCTAAAATGCACACTCAGATTTCCTTACCTCTAAAACTGGGTTCTACCCACTCCACTCCACTGACTAGGTGAGTTTACTCAAAAAGAAACGGAGCCAGGTGTTTGTTAAAGGTGGAAAGAAAGATTTTACTCAGGTTTCCGTAGCGGGGAAGAGAGACTCCAGGGTAACCATGTTCAACTCTGATCTGTATGGAGATGACTGGGCCTTTTAGAGGGAAAATGGGAGGGTGGACAATAAGCCGGAAGTCCGGCAGAATCAGGGGAGGGGAAAATTCCAAAAAGGGGATGGGAGCTGTTTTCTGAAAACTTTAGGCAAGGCAGGTGTTGGGTCAGTGTGGGTCTCAAGCTGTAAGTTCTTTGGGCTGCCTTGAGCTTTCTTGGGCAGGAAGTCAAGAGGAAGCGGGAGGCTGGGTCATCCCAGGGAAACCAGGCTGGGGTTGGTCTAAGTCTCCTAGTGTGGGGGCAAGGCGTTGATGAAATAGTTTGTGCCACGAGTTTGCAGTTCTCATAGGTCAAGTTTGAGGCCTGGTTGAGAAGAGGGCCCAGAGGAGCCTGTCTAAAGTCTGGTCAAGGAAAGAGTCTGTCAGCTCCCAGCAGTCTGGAGCATGGTGAAAATGAACCAGTTCATGGGTTTCTGTTGTGGGATTGGAGAGGGGGTGGGGCATGATGTTAATTAGACCCAGAGGACTGAGGGTGCAACAGGGCCACTAAAGCCCTGCTCCCACCCTCCAGGCAATAGAGCACTGAGCAAAGACATGGAAGCCCGGATGTATGAAGCAAACCAATATGGCAGGTTTGGGGAGAGACTGCCAATCAGGGGGCCCCTGAGATGCCCAGGCTTCTCGCAGCGCTCTGGGTTTGCAGACGGTGGGGCAGAGCCTACAAAGCTCCCTTTGTCTGGACCAGACTGGGTTGGAAGTGTCACTGCCTCTGGTCAAGAGAACAGGTGCGGCTGACACAGAGCGAAGGGAGACCTGGACGGCCTGGCACTTAATTCAGACTATGATGAGAAGGTCTTCCAGGATTCCCAGGAGTTCGAGGCGGGTTGTGCTTGCCTACGTTACTGAGCACCAGGAGTTAGCTTCATTTCTCCACCGTTCTTATCTCTTCACTTGTGAACACCATGCATGGCAGGCTCATGGTAGTAAATATGACATAGTCTGGGACAGTCCTGGTCGCAAGATGTCACGCAGCTGGTCCAGCGTGGGCTCCTGTCCAATGTAACGTTATCACAGAGTATGTGTTTGTTATATTTATGTTCCATTTATTTATTTAATATTTTAGCACAATACATTTCATTTATTTATTTTTGTTTCAAATTTTTATTTAAATTCTACTCAGTTAGCTTGTGTAATATTGGTTTCAGGAGTAGAATTCAGTGACTCATCACTTACATATAACACCCAGTGCTCATCACAAATGCCCTCCTTAGTACCCATCCCCCAACTAGCTCACCCCCCCACCCACCTCCTTCCATCAATCCTCAGTTTTCTTCTCTATAGTTAAGAGTCTCCTATGGTTTTCTCCCCTCCCTTTTCTTTTTCTTTCTTTTCCTTTCTCCTGTGTTCATCTGTTTTGTTTCTTAAATTCCACATGAGTGAAATCATACGGTATTTGTCTTTCTCTGGCTGACTTATTTCACTTAGCATAATACCCTCTAGTTCCGGGGCGCCTGGGTGGCTCAGTCGTTAAGCGGCTGCCTTCGGCTCAGGTCATGATCCCAGGGTCCTGGGATCGAGCCCCGCATCGGGCTCCCTGCTCAGCGGGAAGCCTGCTTCTCCCTCTCCCACTCCCCCTGCTTGTGTTCCTGCTCTCACTGTCTCTGTCTCTGTCAAATAAATAAATAAAATCTTAAAAAAAAAAAATACCCTCTAGTTCCATCCACGTCATTGCAAATGGCAAGATTTCATTCTTTTTTGTGGCTGAGTAATATCCCATTGTATTTATACCACATCTTCTTTATCCATTCATCAGCTGATGGACATTTAGGCTCTTTCCATAGTTTGGCTATCGTTGATAATGCTGCTGTGAACATTGAGGTGCATATACCCCTTTGAATCTGTATTTTTGTATCCTTTGATAGTGCAATTGCTGGGTTATAGGGTAGTTCTATTTTTAACATTTTGAGGAACCTCCATACTATTTTCCAGAGTGGCTGCACCAGCCTGCATCCCTACCAACAGTGTAAGAGGGTTCCCCTTTCTCTGTATCCTTGCCAACTTCTCTTGTTCCTGCCTTGTTAATTTTAGCCATTCTGATGGGTGTGAGGTGATATTGTGGTTTTGATTTGTATTTTCCTCATGATGAGTGATGTTGAGCATCTTTTCATTCCCTCGTGATGAGTGATGTTGAGCATCTTTTCATGTGTCTGTTGGCCATCTGGATGTCTTCTTTGGGAAAATGTCTATTCATGTCTTCTGCCCATTTCTTAACTGGATTGTTTTTTGAGTGTTGAGTTTGGTAAGTTCTTTATAGATTTTGGATATTAGCCCTTAATCAGATATGTCATTTGCAAATATCTTCTCCCATTCCATCGGCTACCGTTTAGTTTTGTTGATTGTTTCTTTCTCTGTATCACAGAGTATTTGGAAATTCTCATGTAACATCTGTGGATCTGCAAGCCCAGATTGAGGATGCTATCCTAACACTTTGTTCTTCTGAAATATCTGCATTTGGGGTTGTTCGTGTGTCCATCTGCAAACCTCCTCCTGAACTGCTTGTTGAATATGAGCCATAATGTTGTGCATTTTCAGGATCTGCAGAGATTGTTGTCTCGACAAAAGGAGTAACCATGGTCCCCGCCGGTTTAAAATCTTTGGGCTTAGCTGTGTCATCCATCAAAAGTGGCCTGGAGGAGACAACTGGAAAAGGTGAGTGGGAGCAGGCAGAGAAGCCTCTGTCCTCTCTCAGACTTGAGATCCTCTGGATGGGTTGGTAACAAAGGCCCTTAGGCCATGGTGTCATACCGTGACCTCTTCATGTCGGTGGGACTAGAGGGGACCACCCCTTGCCAGGTGAGGTCATGGGACACAGAGGGGACCCGACTTGCCTGTGGCCACTCAGCTGCTGAGCTGGGGAAAGGGGCCCGCTGGCCTAATGCTCCCATCCCTCTTGCTGGTGCCCAAGGGAAGAGCTTGGCATGGTGCACACCAGGTTGTTGCCAAGAAGGAAACACCTGGGCTTTCACTCCCTCCCCCTTCTCTCTCCTCTTCCCAGGGGCCCCACTAGTGGCCCTACACCTGCAAGGAGCTATGGCCACAGAGGAGGGCTTTGTTAGTACCAGGCCAGCCCTCCACAGCATGCACTGCAGAGTGATGGAAAAAGCAGCATTTGAGAGGGAGGCTGGGCTGGGAGCTCTTCGCAAGGGCCCTGGCTTCTTGGTTCCCCCCGCCAACCCCGCCACTGAACCTGTGATCATGGGGTCTGCACAGTGGACTGTAGCCAGGCTTGGCCAAAGTTGCGGGCAGAGAAGGAGGGGACAAGGGTGGAGAGGAGGGTGCAGGAGGGCGGAGGCAGGGGCAGAGAAAGAAAAATCAAGGGCTCTGAAGGCGAACCCAGGCAGAGTGTGCTAACCTGCTGGAGTCAGGAGGCCTAGGAGGACAGACAGGATGCCTCCAGGACGCTGGGCGCTGCCCGGGCCTCAGCGGGACATGGTCACTCTACTGAGCAATCACATGTGGCCGAAGAGCACCTCTGGTCCTGACCAGCCCCCCACCCTTCAGGGGGATTTAACCAGGAGTCTGGGCGGAGCTGTAGAGGCCTGGCAAGGAAGACTGGCTCTCTGAAAGCCAACTCATGCCAAACGGGATGCTAGACAGGGGGACTAGCCCGTAGCAGCTTTCCCAGCAGAAGGGCAATGGGAGGTGAGGACACAGCATTTCCTCGGATGTTCAGTACCCATCTGGATCACTGACTGCTGCTGTGAACTCTGTCCCGATGTCCCTGCTTTCCTGACAGCCCTGTTTCTCATCAGCCTGTGACAGGTTCACCTTCCTGCATCTGGGAAGTAGGGACAATGCATGGGTGATGCCTCAGCTCGGAGAGATGCTCTTCTGCCTGACATCCCGATGCCCAGAAGAATTTGAATCTTACGGCTGTTACTGTGGGCAAGAAGGACGAGGCGAGCCAAGGGATGCCCTGGACGGGTAGGGACATGTGAGGGTGGCAGGCCGGTGGTGCCGACGCTGCCCCTCGTGGAAGGTGATAATTCTCCTCTCCAGTGGGCATGGCTTCAGGCTTCACAGAGAGCACTGCCTGACTCAGGACGGCTGCTCACCATCATGGCCAGCTGAGGCTCAGACTTGTCCACGGTCACTCAGCGGTGAAGGGGTGGAGCCACACAGATCCTGACCTGTCTATGTGGTCTTTGGTCCAGGTCTTTGCCCTGCAGGGGGCCACATGAAAGTTAGCTTCTTAATAACTTTTTAAAAAAAGATTTATTTACTTATTTTTAGAGAGAGATTGAGAGAAAGAGAGAGAGAGAGCGAGCAGTGGGGAGGGACAGAGGGCAAGGGAGAGAGAGTCTTAAGCAGACTCCGTGCTGAGCATGGAGCCCGACACGGGGCTCAATCCCGTGACCCTGAGATCATGACCTGAGCCGAAACCCAGAGTTGGACACTTAACCAACTGAGCCACCCAGGTGCCCCAGCTTCTCAATAACTTTTAAGTATAACTGCTCAATTTTATATCTACCACTCTTGGAAAAATTTTCAGGGACCTCGTGCATTGGTGAATCCATTCATTTATGTATGCGTTCAACCCTCCTTTCTTGAGCTTTTGCTCTGTGCCAGGCACTATGCTGGGTGGTGGAGACACACAAATGGTTAAACCTGAAGGAAGCAGAGGGAAAGAAACTCCCAGCATCCCCAGAGGAGCTGCCTGGTGCAGGAGATGGGCACTTCAACCAAAAGACCACCAACATCATAAATGCGGCCGTCAAAACAGGGGGAACAGTGGAGGAGTCAACCTAGACATGAGCTGCAGGAATATTCCAAGAGTGGAGTTGATGAGGCGTAAAGCCTGGCCACATGTGGGGACTGTCCCAGCCCGTGGCCAGTGGGCTCTGCGCTCAAAAGGTGTAGGACCCTTGGGATGGTGGGGTTGCTGAAGGAAAATCCACAGCTGGAGTAGATACTGGAGACAGGGAGAAGACAAGGCTCAGTGTCGTTAATATGCAGCCTGAAGTGATGGCAGGCACATGGAGCACGTCACCTGCAGGTGTCTGGCTGGCTATGTCACTCCCCCAGCCACCCACCTCCCTCCCCTTTCTCCCCTCACCGCTCACGGCCATCTGGCCCTACCATCCGACCAAGCTCTGCAGGGCATCCGGTGGGGAGGAAGGTAGGGGCTCTGCTCCCAGGCCACCTTCAAAACTTACCTCCCACCGGGTGACACGGAAGATGTGTCTACTCGAGCAGAGTGTAGACCACACTGTGGAATCGTAAGCATGTCTACATGAGCAAGTTCAACAATGTGGGCTCCACTCTCCGAGACAGAGTACTCAGTGAGACAAAGCAAGCGGTAAGAGTCTAGGCAGAAGTCACTGTGTCCTGTTAAACCCCATGGAAAGAAACTGGGGTCGCTCCTGACCACTGGCCACATTTCACAAAAACATGAGATTTGATCGGGCAGGCAAGTAAGTTACAATATGGCTTCCCTGACCTCCATTGGGAATAAATTAAAACAAAGCCATCGCCTTGACCAAGGAAGAGTTACTCAAGTTGATCTCATCTTCTGCAAGGGTGTCTTCTCAAAACTATGTATACTTTACATTCTGGGCAATTTGAGTGACTTCTAATGGTATTTTGATCATAGGTGATTTCTGATTTATTCACTGACTTTAGATTTTAACTATGATATGAGCTTTCCACCACCACCTGCCCCAGGCAGGTGCACGCACCAAGAGTGTGTGGCTCAGCCATGAAGACAACTGAGTGGGACTGCCATTTGTAACTGACACAGACCTCCAGCCATTGGCCACTGTGCCAGGCACAGTGGTGGTGCTCCCCCCCATTGCTGGCAACATGGGAAGCTGATACTTGGCTCAGCACAGGCTCTACAGAAAGGCATCCAGCCATGACGGAGCCCTGCTCTGGCTGTGGCCTCTGACGCCATGTAAGAACTATTTGAGGATGGGGTGAGTGAGTGGTGATGGGAAGATTTTGGGAGAGTGGGAGCTCCTCTGGGCTGGAGCCGTCACAAGATTCCTCTGGATGTCCATGTGGCTGGGGGACCTGGAGACTGTGAGGCTTTATCAGGCCCTACTGGGGGGTTGTCTAGACACCAATTCATTCCCATATGGTTACTGAGGTCTTGCTCCATGCTGGACGCTTTGCCAGATGTTGTTCTTTATTTATGCTCAAGATCAATACTCTGCCCTCTTTCAAGGCTGGGGTCCAAAGGGGTGCCCTATGGATGTGAGATTAACTGTTCTATTAGGTAAAATGTTGGAGGGAGTGGGGTCACTGCTAGTCCTGATGGTACCTTTATGTAAACGAAAAATGGCACCCCTTCCTCAAGACTAGTTCCATCTGTTGGAAAATTACTGGCATAAATATACAAATGATTATCTTTGCAGAAAACAAAGTGATTATAAGAATACAAAAAAAGATTTTTTTGTAAATAATAATATATATACAGTGTGACTGACAGTTTTAGATGTGGCATCTTTGTGCAGTGCACAACCTAAACAACCATACATGGTGGTCCGATGTGCACTGGAAAGGAGGGCTTGGCTTCTCTGTAGGGATTGTGGGAGAAGCAGTCCTTGTAGGAATTCCTGACTCAGCTGGGTTTTCCTCGGTCTTAGGTGCTGTTTTTCCCACCACTGCTGCCTGGAGCAGGTGAGGAAACTGGGCTGCCTGCTTGAGAGGCTTCCTCGGTCACCAGTGGAGTGTGCGGACGGTACAGCCAAGTGTAAGTGCTGTGGGCCTGTTCAGTGAGCTATGCCTTCACTCAGGTCAGGCCTCCCGATGCTTTCCCAACCACGTTTTCGTCTATAATGTGATTTAATACTTTTCTTAACCGTGGGGCACACTTACTCCCTGATCCTGCTGAGGGCACGGAAGTTCAAGAGGCTAAGTCAGCTGCCGAAAGTCAGAGCTGGGTAGGAGCAGACCAGGAACAACAGAGCCCATGCTTATGGAGTGCCTGCCACGTGCCGGCCAAAGCTCTCAAGATGGACTAACAGAGTTAATCCTTCCAACCATCCTGTGCGAAGGCCCCCGAGTCCTCCCTTGACGGAGGAGGCGGCCGAGGCCGAGGTCACACTGTAGAAAGAAGTTGGTGGTGGGAGCAGGAGTGGGGCCTGGACTCTGCCCTCGCTCAGCAGCGCAGGGACCTCCCTGCCTCCTTGCGTGCAGGACCACGTGCACCTGTCACGTCCGGGAGCCCCGTGCCACTCCCGCACTCACTCACTCACTCATCTATCCCACACGCCTTTCCTGGGAACTAGGAAGGCACTGAACAGGCACGATCCCTGCCCCAAGTCCCCCACAGCCTGGAGGACAGACAGTCGGGCAGGTGACTGCTCTCATCCCGGGTGGAAGGTGCTCACCGGAGTGCAGAGGCTCCGGGAGCTGCGGAGGGGGTCTGAGCCCCCAGAGCAGGACGCGGCGGCGGGAGAACTGAGCAGAGTCAGAATGATGGTGAGGAGGGATCTTAGAAGAGGTTGTCAGGTTCCCAGATGGCCACGCTGGGTGTGGATGTTCCAACAGAAGTGAAAAGAGGAAAATCGTGGCATTTGGGGAACTCCTGGCAGTGTAAGAACAGAAAGTGGGGGTGGGGGACGGCTGCGGTGCCAGGTGAGGCGGGGAGTATAAGTATGCCCCAAATGGATATACTTATATGAACATATTGATCTGAAATTCACATTTAACCAGGCATCCCATATTTTATCTGGCAATGTTAAAATAGACTGCACCAGAACTACTTCCATCTGACAAAGGGGGAAGGTCTGGCCCAGAGAAGTAAGGAAGTAAGATATTTAACAGTTCTGTCCAAAAAATATTTTCCGAGTGCCAACTCAGGAAATAGGGGTCAAGGACTGACTTAGGTGCTTGAACACATGGGCTCTGCCAGCAAGGTTCTCCATGCAGCGAGAGGGAAAGGTAAACACAGACACAGTTGATTCATGCGCAGTGTCATTAACACACAACCTGCTGGGGCAGAAGGAGCCACAGGTGGGATCTGATGGGAGCCCACGGGGAGCTATTCCCTTTACCCTGGGGGCTCAGGGAAGCTTTTCTGGAGGAGGGGGTGCCAAGGGGAGTCTTGAACAACAGGTATGAGCTCACCAGGAGAAAGTGAGAATATTCCCAGCAGGGAGATCACGGATGCTGGACGTTGCGAGGCTCCAAGATGGTGGGTGGGGGGGCAGGGCTGAAGGGGCAGGCAGGCTGGCCACATGCCACCCTACGTCACACGTCTGCCACTCTGTTCTTGCCCTCTAAGGTGTGGGGCAGAGCCTGTGCGCGAAGCTGCTTTGTGCCTGTGACCAGACGGTGGCAGAGTGCGTGGCCTCTGCCTTCTTTAACCAAAGCCTCAAGTCATCGGGCGCACATGAGTGCCAGGGCCACCAGCTGTCCTGCGAGGACAGCATGCCCGGGGGCCCTGCGGCTTCCTCCCCTGGCTCCAGCTCTGAGGAGGACAGCGAGGAGGCCATGTCCCACACAGAGGGCCGCAGAAGAACCAGAAGATTTCTGGGGAAGTCACTGGGTCCTGTGGGGACTAGGCGACAACATGGCCCCAGAGAGACCCCTGGAGAAAGCAACAAGCGCCCCCCCACAATAGGTTCCTCCCATTGCTGTCCTCTCTTTGCGCCTCCATCTCTGTCCTCCCGTCCTCAGCACAGGCTCAAAGGGAAAAGAGCTGGCGAGCCCCTTGCATTGTGATGCTTGTCAGCTCGCATGGGAATGTGTTCTATACTTCCTTCAGTGCACCCTGGGAGCTCAATAAAAACTCCAATCAGTGTTCGTTTTGGTCTTGTTTTGAAGAAATGCTGTAGATACTAGTGCATGAGTAAATGCCAAACGTAAGATGACAGCGCCATGGAGCCAAAAATTATCTCCACTCCCTCATCACTCAAAGCTACTTTACCTTCTATTAGAGAAAAAAGGGGGGTATATATCTAATCAATCTTAGGGGATTACCTGTGGGACACCAGTAACCCGAGGATATGTGCCAAGGACTAAAACGACAGCTTTTCTGGTATGTGCCCCTAAAAACACACCTGCCATTCAAGTTATTCTGAGTGTCCATATGCCACGGCCACCACCACCACGAAGAAGGTCCCAAAACTTCCAGCCACTGGAATAAACCGTATTAAAAAAAAAAAAAAAAAGTCGAGGACCCAACTTTTTTTTTTTTTTAAATACGGTTTATTCCAGTGGCTGGAAGTTTTGGGGGTTTAAATGCCCATGCTGACAGAGGCAGATTAATATCACGGTAATTGTAGAAACTTGAAATTATATCCATCCTTCTATCACTCACCAACCCTTTAGAGATTCTCCCGTGTTACCAGGCAGAAGGTAGTGTGTTACGAGAACCTCCCTCCATATTCGATAGGAACACGAAGTCCTTGGTTCACATCACATCCTTGGTTCTCAATCCCCATAAATCACGTGTCTGGTAGTGAGATGGTAAGAGTCCCTGCCTGCTCCTCAGACAGGAAAGCAGAACCGCTAGAGTTCAGTGTTGCTGACCTTCTCATGGTAGGAAAATATTCTGAAGTTGGCAACAAGTTAAGAAATTAAAAGGTAGTGGTGCCAAGCCAAGAGCAGACATCCTTCCTTCCTTGCCTTCCAAGGGATTCATGTGATGAGCACCTTTTTTTTTTTTTTAAAGACTTTTTATTTGAGATAGACAGCGAGAGAGAGCGAGCAGGTGGGGAGGGAGAGGGAGAAGCAGACTCCCCGCTGAGCAGGGAACCCGATGCGGGACTCCATCCCAAGACCCTGGGATCATGACCTCAGCCGAAGGCAGACGCTTAACCAATTGAGCCACCTAGGCGTCCCGTGATGAGCACCTTTTGGTGAATCCAACACATTGGTACCTTTTTCACCTGGTGACCTTAACTAACCACCAAAGCTGGGTTCTCCCAGAAGTGACCCCTCTGACAAGAACTCGAGAGCAAGTTTAGTTGGCAAGTGAGGGAAAGCCTGCGTGGAGGCCGAAGAAATAGGGCAGGAAAGGTAGCCAGTGAAGGATGCGTTACCAAGCCAGTTACAACTAGAATACCCTACACACCGAGAGAGGAGAGAGGTGGGGACATCAGCCTCTGTCACATCAGCCTTTACTCCCGGGGAGGGTGACATCTCCTTCTGGCCTGCTGCACACGGGAACAAAGCAGGCTCCATGGCAGAGAAAGCCTTCAGGTGCTTCAGTCAGCCAGCGGGCATCCAGTGGCAGAGGGGGCACTGGCTGCAACTAGCACATGGCTGGCTGGCTCCTCCCTCCTTCAGCCCGAAGCGAGGTCCCAACGGTCCACTCCCACCGGCAGTCCCAGTCGTGAGTTCAAGCCCCGAGCCGAGATCAAGATTTGGCCGCTTAATGGACTGAGCCACCCGGGCGCCTGAAACACATCATCTTTATACAGAACAGTAAGGCCTGCCCTTGGCTCCCAAGGGTGGGCATCCCTACCTTCCTAGAGTCTGTTTGCTAGAATACATTGAGAAGATAGTCCAGAATAAAGGCTGTTGGTGTCTGCATGCTCACATGACATGCACAGACACATGAATTGTCTGGCAACAATGGTCTCAGCTAGTATTCCACTGAGAAAACTGAAGGTTTCCAATGGGAATGCCCTCATCTTCCTGCTGCCAAAGCTACAAAATTACCTGCAGTCTCTCTCTTCCGTCTTGTTACAATGAAGTTAAGTGTTCCTTATTCAGATCAAAGGTCAATCCCTCCAACTAGGCTCTGTGTATAATGAATGCTCTATTGCCTTCTCGGGTTGGATTCCTTTAAGTAATTCCTTTTTCTTTTTTAGAGACAGAAAGCGCACGCGGGTTACGGGGGAGCGGAGGGGACAGAGGGAAAGGGAGAATCTTAAGCAGGCTCTACGCCCAGATGCAGAGCTTGATCTCATGACCTGAGCTGAAATCAAGAGTCGACACTTAAATGATGGAGCCACCCAGGCATCCCAATATTTCCTTCTTTAACCAATTTATTCTCTTCTTCTGTATCAATCTTATCAGCATGGAAACATGTCCTAAAATCTCCCATCTTTAAAAATCCCTCGACTCATTAAGCAAGATGGGGGAAGTCTGGAAATTGTCAATCTGATGCTCCTAGCTTTAGTCTCGTCCTTAAATGCCAAACTAGATGGTGCTCTGCTGGACACTGTTGACCTGACTCAACATCATCCAACACCTACCTCTTACTCCACACACTGCTGTGTGAACCAGCTGCACATGGGCTTCGACCTGCCTTGTTCAGAGAGGTGGGATCTGACAACGTCTGCCTTCGAACTTCCCTTCTTCGTGCGTTGACACAAGACTTCTCTGAGGAGGAAGCATGGGGCACCCTGGGAAACTACTCAGCTCTCAAGCACACACAATCCTGAAATGGGGGGAGGGTTGCTGCCAACAGGCCACCCACGTCCAGCAGGACGGACCTCCAGTCACCTACAGTGATGGACAATTCCCACAAAAATCCTCTTAATGAGCCTTTTCTCCTTGCAATTCACAGTTTCAGGCCCTGGCGGGGTCTGCTGGGATCGCAGCCCAGAACAACCCCTGCGTGCCGGCCTCTGTCTTAGCACAAGTTCTCTTAAAGCAGAGCCTGCGGCTCAAAGAGCAGTTAACTGGCAAATTTTATAGCAGGAGTAGGAGGCGGCGCCTGAAGTTCTACCTTGGCTCTACTTTTTCACTCATGTGAACTTGGTGCTTGAAATCAGTATCTATCAGAACAGCTGACAGGGTCCAACCAGTTAAGGCTGGAAAGAAAGCATGCGACACAGCACGTAACATGGACGCTCCTTCTACACCGCGGCTTCCTGGAGGTGGAATAAGCAAACCAGGGTGGCACAGGGAACCAGAGCCACTATTCTTTTTCTTAGATCCTTTGTGTAAGTTATACAAGGAGAGAGGGTTGAGATGCAAACATTAAAACTGAAGCAGAGAAGGCAACTGCACTTTCCCAGTTCACACTACGCGCTCTGCCTTCACCACATCTCGCCGTGACCAGCAGTTATGGTTCTGATTCTCCTTCCATGGAAGTGAGGATGCATCCACCTGGCAACCTGATTTTTTACCCAAGCTCTTCATTTTTAACTAAAGCAAAATATTAAATAAACTTAATATAGTAAATGTAATAATTATAAATATCCATGTATCCAGAAGTAATTTGATTTTGTTTTATTGCTTATATATGAATTGCAAAGTGAATTTTTACATTTCAAAAAAAACTCACCTTGTTACATTTATTACATATATTGGCATGAATAAGACAAATGAGTTCCATGTTCAGATAGGAGGAAGAGAAATGTTAATTGCTGGTAAAGTGTGGTATTATTCTAAAAGATAATGAGTTCAGAAGCATTAAGGGGTGTTTGTGTTGTGTGCACGGGCGTGTGTGTGTGTATTCAGGTGAATTCCAATGACAGTCGAACTCTTTATAAGCACAAAGTCAACACAAATATAAGGAATGTTTATATGTTAGCTATTCAGTGTAAAGGAAAAAAACAAAGCAAGTGTATGCAGCAAAAAGAGAATGATTAACAGTTTATTAAGAGTTTTAAATATCTACAAAAATATAGCCATATGGTGAACTTCAACAAATCCTAAACTTTCTGTCTCCAAACTGGCTAGAATACGGAACACACACCCATTACCTGGCAGGATGTCCTGCAATCTCCTGGAAAGGACAAACCAAAGAAAAGACCCATTTTTTGGGAATCATTATTAACAAGACCAGTTCAGTTATCTAGGACATATAGAAGTCTACTGTGATTTAAAAACAACAACAAGAAAAAAAACCCTGCAAACCCCACATCAACAGTTTACAAACAGACCAAGAGAAAGGTGTGATCAACATTAATTCAAATGGTTTTCCTTTACATGCAATACATGCATTTCTTGTACCACAGAGAAACATGAAATTCTGTAAAGTTTGTTTGCATGAGTCCAATTGAATATAGATCTCCTTTACTTATACTCATCAATTATATATATTTTTCATACAAAAGCACACAGTGTTAATCTATAAAATGACATCCAAGTGGATGATGATTGTTTTTTTGCATGTCCCCCTGCTGAGATTTTGTTAAATGCACAAAAATTAATACAGTTCTTTAAAAATACAGAAGAAAAAAAGGGAAATAAAAAACAGAAAACTTGGCCTATTATATGACGACACATTTTACCCACTCAAGAGGCAAAGTTACAGTGACAGCTACAAGAAGGCCATTCAACGCCTGCACTATCATTCTGAAACAAGGTCTTGCTTACCTACATTTAACACACTGCCCAGGAGGGCTGAGTATCATTTTATGGGTTTAAATGACTAGGCTATTTTGCAAGATGTTTCAAGATGCTGTACTTCATTTATTAAAAAAATCTGGGGTATGCTTGTTCTTTTGTTACTTCCTGACCTTTCTGTTTCTTGTACAGGTGCCTAATAATCATAATAATCATAAACTCAAACCTGCCATTCTCACTGTAGGTTTTCAAACAAAAACAAAAGATAAAAACTGAATTAGTGTTATTGCTAAGAATTTGTTTCTAGTGCAGTTTTGATTGTTGCTGTGGTCATAAAATAAAATTCAATGAAAATCTTTAAAAAAAAACTGAATTAGTTTTTGAGCTACAATTTTTGATATGTATATTGTTCTTTGTAAAAAGAAACTGAATCTGAAAAGGCAATACAATTATAAAGAGGTTATTCTATAAAAATGTCCTACGAGAATTTTATAAGACTTGCAAAGAAAGTCATTCATTTTTGCTGTGTGATGGAATTCACTAAAATGTACATAATTTTAAGAAAACACTACAGGTCTCTGAGCACATGTGTAGAGTACACATGTAACCTTGGTAACTTAAATCAACAGAAGCTCACAATGACGATCCTTAGCACACTTGATTGCTAAAGCCATAGGCACTCTTTTCAAATGTAATACACCAAATCCTCAACAAATGTATACAACTGAACAGTTCAAATCTTACAAATTAAAAGTCCATTTGGAGAATTTTCTGACTATGAAGATTTTAAACAATGCATAATATAAAAATGTAAGTAATGTGCTTTTGAAAGAACTCAAAATGTACATACTCTTCACAGGTGAACTAGTAGCTGTTTTAAAAGTCTTTTTTTCCTACACTAAATATAGATCTGATTTCATTAATGGAGCCACAGCAAAATACTACTATAATGTCAAAGTATAGTTTGTAAACGAATACATCTTATGATGTAAAAAAATATTGCACAGTTTGGTATGCCAAGAGTAAGCTCTAAGCTTGTCTCAAGTAGAATGGTCAAACTCTTGGCAGAAAACACAGTATTACAAGAACTAGACACTTTTAAGTATGGCGATTTTAGGGTTGGTCATATTCTGGGACTATTACTCAACAGATGTCTTATTACCATAAACAAGTTGAGGAATGCCTATCACATGTTGTTATAGATCACAACATCTAAAACGTGGGGACAATAAGCCACAGAACAGTTTTGCAGCCCCAAGATTAGCAATATATTTGTATGTATTTGCTTTTGCAGATAAACAAACACAAAAGCAATTCTATTTCTAAGCAGTTGTGCAGATGTTTAAGAAATACAGTAGACACTTCATACATCTTCAACCCTCTGGAGGCATAATATGTTTTAAAATTACATGTTTGTGAAAAGTTTAAAATATACTGCTTAACTGTGGAATGGGAGATCGATACATGTCCAACTTCAAAAGCCAACAGGAACTGCAAAAGAAATCCATCTTCTAAAGTATTCTAAATCATGGATGGCTCCACCATTTCTAATGTGGTGTGTGCCAAGCGTTTGGTTGAAGAGAAGTCTCACTGTTATTCTCAAGCATTATGTTAATACACATTAAGTAAACCCTGAAAACTCAGCGTGGCCTTCATTTTTCGGCTTTAGATCCTACGCTGAGGTCTTCATGAGCCACTCAGTACACACACAGATCTGGAAACTTCATCTCATAGACTGGGATGGACTGGTACTGGGCATGCCCAGAAGTAATGGTCAGTGTTCCTGATGGACTGGGAGGAGGGCTGTAAGAGAGAACAAGCACGGTCAACAGGTTCACTGGAAAGCTGTTCATTTCACAGAACACTCTCCTAACTGCATGCAAACAGCTGAGTGAGACACCCAGCGTCGCTGCTGGCTAGCTACAAGGCTATGTGGGGCAAAAGATCACAGTGCTATCAAGCTGTTCTTAAGTCTGAACCAGACATTTTCTTTTGAGTATGTGTGTGTGTAATTTTTTATAATAGGATTACACTATACCATTCTGGTAAGCTTGCTCTGCTTCACTAGCAGAAAAATCTTTCATATGTACACATATTGTCCTTTTTGCTGACAGTATGGTATTTCATTATGTGGATACACTGTAAGGGTATCTGATCTAATCCAGTGGATAAATGCAGTATTTATTTATTCCATTTTCCAGTATTATAAATAATATTCAGAGGTCTACTCTTATACACACATCATTTTATCCTGATTGTCTCTAGGTTTACAGTCTTACAAACACAATTTCTTAATCAAAGCATACTCAAATTTGACTTTGATATATATTGCCAGAATACTAGGAATTTATACATTCAACACTGGAGTATATTTGTTCTCTTTTTCTTCTTTTTTTTTTAAGTCTTTGCCAATCTGGCAGGCAAAAGGGGATTCATTCCTATTTTTATTTTTAATTTTTGGGTTACTACTAGTGCTACATATCACAAAGATATCTACAAAAGATTAAGTACCCATTTTGTTTCTTTTAAAACAAATTGTCTATTTGAGTCCACTGCCTATATTTGTACTCAGATGTTTTTCTCTTATCAATATGGGAAACTAATTTTTTTGTATGATATTAATGCGTTTCCACAATTGTACTATTTGAGTCTCAACCCTGTGTTTTGGGTTTTGTTTTGCCAAATGCTTAAAAATCTTACCAAAAAACCACTTATGATATCTTCTGACTAAAACTATAGATTCATCTGCAGAGAACTGGTGTCTTTAAGATACTAATTTTCTATTCAAAGCAAGGTGTGAGTTTTCATTTATGACGTATTCCTATGCATATTTCAGAGATTTATAGTTATTTTATATAAGTCATATTTAGTTCTTTCAGTCTGTTAGTGTTTTATAGTTATGAATCTATGGGAATACATTTTCATTACCATTCATATAGTAATGACTTTAATGTATGCACAAATATTAACTTCATATTAACTGTCTAACTGTAAACTGTTCTTAAGCTATTCAGTTGTTTCTATTTTCCTAATATATTATTCTATTTCTGGCAACTAATAATTATTTTGCAATCACCATTCCAATAGTTGTAATATCCCCCCCTTTTTTACTGAGGGATAATTTTCAGAGTGAAATGCACAGGTTTTAAGTATACTGTTTGACAAGAATTGACAAACATATACACTCATGTGATCATACCCCAATAAAGATAATGAACATGTTCGTCATTCAAAAAAAGTTCCTTCGGTCCCTAGTCAATTTCTCCCTACTCCCATATCCCCACACCCAACAACCATGTTCTGATCGCTATTGCTGACGATTAGTGTTGCTTGTTCCTGAATTTCATACAGTCTATACATACAGCCTGTAAGAATGGTCCATACAAGCTACACTCTTTTATGTCTGGTTTCTTTTGCTCAAGATGTTTTTTTAATGAAAAAAAAAAAATGTGTTCCTTTTTATTGAATAGTATTTCACTATATTAAGAATATCACTATTTGTCTATTGTCTATCCACTCTCCTATTGATGAACATTTGGTAATTATGAAAAATGCTGCTATGACATTCATGTACGTATCTTTCTGTGAATGTAAGTTTTCATTTCTCTGGGTAAATAAATACTGAGAAATGGGATTACAGGATTAAGAGCAGGTATATGTTTAACTTTGTAAGAAACTGCTAAAATTTTACAAAGTGTTTGTACATTTTATATTCCCGTGAGCACTGGTAGAGCGTTCTTCTATAATGTCCAATATACTGTTAGGCTCATCCTATGAAATTCTTTCATGCACTGTATCACTCTGTTCTTGCATTATGAGCTGGTTCTTTTTTAGTTTCCTCTTCTCTCCTAAAACATGTGTATATTTCCCTTTAAATTCTTTAATGTACGTGTGTGTATTTTTAGGTCCTTGTCTACTAATTCCAATAACTGGATCATCTGTGGGGCTGCTTACTCCCCTTACTGTATTTTCCTGCTTCTTTGGATTCCTTATCATTTTCTTTATTGCACTAAGACCAAAGGGAATGAAAGGACAATGGAGACTGAAGTGTAAGAGTTTGTTCGGTTTCTTTTCTTGAGAAAACAAACCCTTTCGTCTGTCTGGTGGTTAGAGTGTAGGCAAATGAACAAGAGGAAATATATCAAACAAGAACAAAAAGCTCTGTATCATGTAAGCTATCCAGAACTCCTCCTTCCTAACTAGGTGACCTTGGATGAGTTACCTAACTTCTATGTGCCTCTGTTTCTATACTTGCCAAGTAAAATTAATCACTACCCTTTTTAAAGGTCTGTTATAAACATTAAATGAAATAATGTACTTAGTATAGTGCCTAGAAAAGCAGAAGTGTTCAATAAATAATAACTATTAGTAGTAAGTGCTCAATAAATGCTATTAGTAGGCTTTAGAGTACCGATAAAAGAGAATTAGTCATAATCCTTATTCTAAAATATTCAATCCATATAGCCATGACGGTGTGATTAAATGTAACATGGTGGGTCCTAGCAACATTCCTTTTAAGAACAGTTATGGATTTGAATTTTTATTTTTCCACTCAGTAGCTGGATGACCTACAACAAGTTATTTCTCTAAAGCCTCAGTGTTTTTACCTAGAAAGCAAAAAAAAAATAGCATCTACCTATATTTTCAGGACTGTGGTGAGAATTAGCAAAAATAACAGATAGAAAACATGCAGAATAAGATCCATTATAAAATAGACCATAACTATTATAATTAACAGCACCAAGTAAGTAAATGCCCACAGCCATCAATTTTCTCTGAATCTAAGGTATATCACATATTGTGTATTATAGTCTGAATTTCTGTTCTGAAATTTTTTAAATGAGTAATTCTTAGCTTAGTGGGGGTGGCAGGCTTGGTGGGGAAATGCTTAGAATAAGAGGTGTACTGATGAAAACATGCCTTGCACAGGACAGCCGAAAAAAGAATGAACTAAAAAAGCAAGTGGGGGCGCCTGGGTGGCTCAGTTGGTTAAGCGACTGCCTTCAGCTCAGGTCATGATCCCAGGGTCCTGGGATCGAGTCCCGCATCGGGCTCCCTGCTCTGCGGGAAGCCTGCTTCTCCCTCTCCCACTCCCCCTGCTTGTGTTCCCTCTCTTGCTGTGTCTCTGTCAAATAAATTTAAAAAAAGGGCACCTGGGTGGCTCAGTCGTTAAGCATCTGCCTTCAGCTCAGGTCATGATCCCCGGGTCCCGGGATCGAGTCCCGCATCGGGCTCCCTGCTAGGCGGGAAGCCTGCTTCTCCCTCTCCCACTCCCCCTGCTTGTGTTCCCTCTCTCGCTGTGTCTCTCTCTGTCAAATAAATAAATAAAATCTTTAAAAAGAAAAAAAAAAAAGCAAGTGGACGACAACGTGTACCTGTCTCTCCTATTTATAGAATCCTGTGCTTGAAGCAAAACAGACTTAGCTCATCAGGTTAAAAATATAAAACATACAGCTGATGTATAAAAAAAACTCCAAAAGCACAGCTTTGAACTATGCCTCCTCCACTGTGCCACCTCAGACAAAGGCCAGCGTCCACACTGAGGTCACAGAAGGACGTGCATAAACACTTTCCCTAGAGGGAACCTGCTGTTGTCTCTCCCTCGGTCTTGTGCTTCCCTACTTCAGCACCAACAGACGCAAGCATGTAACCACGTGTCCAAGTATGTTAGATGCCGTATGTTTGGGACATAAAGTTACAAAAGGACTGCAATGGGATATGACTGAAGAAAGTTTAATGATTAAGTGAGCCATCTGCATAGGGAGAATCAGTCTTGCCCTGGAAAGAACCATGAGGTTGAACCATATAAAACTGCATTTTTTTGCAAATGAAAATGGTTAAATATGAGAAATTACCTGGTTAAACATATCATTAGAATGTGAGTCTTCTAAATTACCCAGATTTCCTTATCGGACCACGTGGAAGGAAGGAATGATCTAAAAAGGAAAGCTAGGAGACACTCAGAAACGATGCTATCAAGGTCTGTCCAAACAGAATAACCACCAAGACAGAGGCACCTCTGTGATCTTGTGTTTGCCCTAACTGAAAACCACTATTACTTCAACATGATCAGCCACAAATCGACATGGGGGTTTAACAATTTCCATTTTGTTGTTATTCTATCACTGTTGTAGTAATAAAATCTTTACCGTATGGTGAGTTCCAGTATTTGAGCAAGTCTATCATGAAGCAAATTTGCCTACAAGGAGAAAAAAAAACGTTTAAGAATGGATTTATTTCCCAAATATCCATCTGTACTAATGCAAATGCAATTTAAAGGACAAAGCATAAGTGCAACCACGAAGCTGATGGTACAGAGCGCTTCCATGTTTTGGCTTCCTCTGTCCCATCCCCTGGAACTTAATGTCAAGTTTCTCTTCCACTTCCTAGCTCACTGGGAGAAACAAACCAAGAGACACATAAAACCAAATACCCATAGCCAAGTCCCTGAAACCCACTACACAAGAAGTACCACAGCAGCAATGATCCTCAACATTCAGTCCGGGAGCTGCCTTCTCCATCGACTTGTACTACACACACAGATCACCGAGGCCTCCCAGCCAGGCCACCAGGGTTTTCAGTCCCCACCTGATACATTCCCGTGTGTTCTGTGGATCTGCACGAAGCGTGGAACCTACCAACTAATGACCAAGAAGATGTCCACAAAATCAAACTCTTCCCACATCCCCTTTACTATTTGTTCACTTACTTTGGATTCACACTGTGCTGCTATTTCTTCAAAAGGTGCTTTCTGGAATTTCTCTATCACAAGACGCCTCTTTTCCTTCTCCTGTTCTTCCGTTCCACTGGTATCTATATAAATGTTTACAAAGACCCATTAAAGGGATTACAGATTTTCACAGAACCTTGCCATGACCATAAAAGCAAACACTCTATAAATCAAAAATAAAGGTAATTTATAGGACTAGTTTTAAAAGGAAAAAAGCAAAAGACTGAACATCCCTGAAATGTCTATAAGGCTAGAGAGCAGATATACAAAACATTTTTTTAATCTAAGGGTTAAAGCTACATAGTACAAGATCCTTTCTCAAAGACCACCTTTGTCTCTCTTCCCAAAAAAGCAGGAGAATGACAACTTCCTGCAAGCCAAACAACCTCAAGAACCCACCTGAAAGATGATTCTTGTATGAATACTCATACCTTGGTACATGAGATACTAAATTAAAAGTCTGCTGAACTTGATACTGAATGGTACAGCGGAAATACAGAGCAGCCATTTGGAACGTATTGTTTCAGACTTTTGCATTTATTTCCAGTTTGAAAAGACATGTTTTATCTTAAAATGATGTGTGGCCTGACCAAGTTTGTGAGACAGTAAAATAAATAAATGCCTGTTACATCTGCTTAAGAATATGGAAATAGGCCTGATTTATGGCTTGTTAATGGTCTACCGCAACCCCCCAGCAATTCTTCAGGCTGTTTTGTTTTTTTTCCTGGTCAAGAATTTCACAGGATGAAATACACGGTGTTCTACGTTCTTTAACCCAGGCTGCTTTTCAGGTAGACAAACTGTAGGTTACAATTAGCTAGTTTTAAAAAGTGGAAATAGAAATAGCAGGTAGAAAGGAAACAGGCTATTACAGATTTTTCCTTTGAAACTGTGGCAGGTTAAAATAATTGAAGAATTTATACACTTCTGAATGACTAACAGAGAATTATGATCACCTCTCTGTTGTTCACTAGAACAGGGTAAGCAGCTCAAATGGCCAGAGGCCAGGCGGGACACATAAATGTTTACATTAGGTCAGGTAAAAGCAGTAGGAAATAAGGGAACGTGGGCAAGATGAGGTAGATACACCCTGGTCTTATGTCAATTTCTGAAGATACTTCAAACTAAATTTGGCCTGTAAGCAGCAAGTCTGTTTGCCATGCATTAGGCAGTTCTCAAGCTTTTTGGTTTCAAGAGTCCTTTCCTTTACATCCTTGAAAGTTATGAAAAAACCAAATCGTTATATCCATTGATACTTTCCATATTACAACATAAAACTGAGGAACTTTAAAAACATTTAATTCCTTTAAAAATAATTCATTTTAAAATTATGACACCATTATATGTTAACATAAATAACATTTCTTTAATGAAAAAATGACCATACTTTCCAAAGTGAAAAAACTCAGTGAGGAGAATGGCATTGCTTTGTATTTCTACAAATCTCTTTAATGTCTTGGCCTAATAGAAGGCAGCTGGATTCTATCTGCAAATGCATCCAAACCACTGCAGTGTGTTATTCTGGTTGAAGTATATAAAGAGATATGTACTGGGGGAAAGAGTATTTTAATAGCCTTTCACAGAACTGTGGGTATTTTTTTCTTGGACATTACAACACAATTTGAAAAGTGGTAGTTTTGTTAAAAGTTAGCTGCAATACGAAATTTGAAATCTTACTAATAAATTTTTTGTAACTGGTTATGGTAAAATCCATTGGTCTATTTTACACTTTGAATAATCTTTATTTATGCATGATTTTGTAACATCATGCAATAGTCATGTGGAATACTGATCCAGTGATTTATGCAGGTCCTCTAAATGTAGACATGTTTCATTATACAAGATTTTTAAAATCATATTTGGTAGTTACTACCACTGATCTCATTAGAAGCGTCTAAATATTTGGGTGCTGTCAAACTCACAATAGCAGACAAAAGTCAAAATTTTATTTTGTTCAAAGTGCAAATTTTATCATTAGAAGCAAATATCATTAGAAGTGAGGATGGTTTTGTTTTTCCTCTTAAAGTCACAGCTTCGTTTCATTTATTTTCCAGAAAATGCCTACCAAATACCATAGGTTTTCTGTCAGTCTTTTTTTCTTTCTTTTTGAAATAAAAATGGTGTTCCTTATAAAAATCGACCAGTTCAGGGGCACCTGGGTGGCTCATTCGGTTAAGCAGCCCACTCTTGATTTCGGCTCAGGTCATGATCTCAGGGTCATGGGACTGAGACCCGTGTTGGGCTCCGTGCTTGGCAGGGAGTCTGCTTGAGATTCTCTCTCCCTCCCTCCCTCTGCCCCTCCCCCCACCGACTTGTGCACTCTCTAAATCTTTAAAAAAAAATCAACTAGTTCAGCTTGCAAATCAAGGCAATCAAAGAAGTGCTTTATGTGTACTTCCCAAAGATACGTACCCATGGGTTGAGATTTAATAAAATAATTTACAGTAAGAGCATTCCTAAATAAAATCTCATTTTAAAGTAACTGTGTGTGTGTGGTACTAAAGAATATGATCACTGCTAGACTAGTGTGATGCTACGGTCTCCTTCATTCCTGTTATCTGACGTAGTACAAAGGCTAACAGTGTAAAGACACTGTTAGATGAAAATATTTTTTGCTTGAAGGATCCCTTGAAAGAGCCACCACAGGCTACTGAGGGATCCACAGACACACTGTGAGAACCACTGTCCTAGACTGTAAATTTCTCAACATGTCCTATCCTGTTGTTACTGTTATTTTTAAGTAGGCTCCATGCCCAACATGAGGCTTAAACTCACAACCCTGAGATTGAGTCACACGCTCTACCAACTGAGCCAGCCACGCACCCAATGACATGTCCTATTAATCTTTAAATGTCTCAAAATATATTGCATATAATGGATGTTCAAAATTGCTTACTGAATTCAATTAATTTTATTTTGGTAAATTTGACATTGTATTACAATAATTCAAAAATCCTCTAATGGATTAAGCCAAAAAAGGTCAGATTTTACTTCATGGATGATGGGTGCTAGAGCACTCCACTTTCCTTGATACTAATTTTTTTCTTCTAACAGCTCTGAAAAGATGAGAGCCCATTTCCACCCTATATTGCTTTACCAGTTAGAAAAACTGAGAACAAGGTATCATTAGCCTAGCAGTAATTTATATCAATACTTAATTGAAAGAACCGTTTTAAAATTTTAAAAAAGAGGCAAATCATATAAAACTTATTTCCATAAGGGACAAAGGAGAAAAAAAATCAGAGTAATATTTTATGCAAAGTAAAAAGATTACAGTCAGTCAAATGTGGGTACAAAATCTGGCATCAGCATTTACTTGCTATGTGATCTCAGAAGAGTTTGGTAATTTCTCTGCACCGATAAAACAGCAAGAGTTAACATGGTCCCCTCTCTTTTTTTTTTTTTTTTTTTAAAGATTTTATTTATTTATTTGAGAGAGAGAATGAGAGAGAGAGAGCACATGAGAGGGGGGAGGGTCAGAGGGAGAAGCAGACTCCCTGCTGAGCAGGGAGCCTGATGCGGGACTTGATCCCGGGACTCCAGGATCATGACCTGAGCCGAAGGCAGTCGCTTAACGAACTGAGCCCACCCAGGTGCCCTAACATGGTCCCCTCTCATGCCTACCTGCTAACAATCTCAGCCAGCTCCTTTCTCCTACCCCATTAGAAACACGGCTCTAATCACACTACTGTGTGCCTGTTAGGTTACTCAATTTATTCAGAATTTTCATCCCCCCATGTCCTACAAAAGGAAGCATGCTATTTCTCCTAAGAAGTTCGAGCAGCCTGCAGGTTGGCTACCAAATAAGTGTGGCATTAAAATATACTGACGTGCTTTCTTAATTCTAGGACAGTCACTGTACAGAGCAGAACTACCTCTGATAAGACAGGACAAGTATAAAAGTCTAAAAAACAGCTGGGGGGCGCCTGGGTGGTTCAGTTGTTAAGCATCTGCCTTCGGCTCAGGTCATGATCCCGGGGTCCTGGGATCGAGCCCCACATCGGGCTCCCTGCTCAGTGGGAAGCCTGCTTCTCCCTCTCCCACTCCCCCTGCTTGTGTTCCCTCTCTCGCTATATCTCTGTCAAATAAATAAGTAAAAAATCTTTAAGAAAAATAAATAAAAAATAAAAAACATAGCTGAATAAATCAATTACAGATCCACACACAAATGCCATGCTGCTTCTGTTTATTCTGGCACCTCATCAAGTACTAAGACAGAGATAAGCTAGCAAATCATTAGGAGAGTTAACAAAAATCTCACCAATTGCTTTCTTCAATGCTTCAAAGGTGATTTCTTCAGTGTTACTAACCTAGAGAAAAGTGATTTTAAGTAAAATAAAGAGTTAAGAAAGGTCAATATAAATAACACCTTCACCTAGTTACAAGTCATCTAAGAACTTTTATAGTTGTTTTTCTTCTCTGTGCTGGCTGGATTTGTGATTATCCTCCACAGTATCCCATAATCTCCCCTTCCTCCTCAGTACCAGTGGCCTACTGCAGGGATTAATGCTAGGCTGGCAGGATCAGCATCCTGTAGGCAACCCAACCACCACTGAGTTACAGAACTCCATCTCCACTCACGGGGTGTGCAACAGGCCTGAGGCCCACTGACTGAACTAGGCTTCCCTAAGTGAACAGTGCTTTGAGAGAGTCAAGGCAGAGAAAATAACGTCAATACAGTTCAGTTATGTAATACATGAAAACTAAGTATACTCTACACCCTCTATAATTTTGGTGCCATATACAGTTTACAAATAAAAAATACACTGAAAACTTTAAATGGTTTAGAAGCAAGAATCACCACTACTTTGGGAAGTGTTCAAATGAGTACAATTAACATCTTAAAACATTCATATTCTGGGTCTTCTAAGGTCAACCACCTACACTTATTTTCCAGAAATACCTTTTAATAAGAAGCTCCCCCCATTTCTTGCTTTGAGATATATAAAAGGCATGAAATCAATTGCCTTATGATAAAAAATCAGTAATACTTTTTACGGCACCAGCACATTTTCAGGGGGAGCAATACACCCAGTTACTATAGTATCTCTGAATAGAAGTTATGAAATGATACCTGAGTACTTGCCTGGGCCTCTGGTCATCCCTAATTTTAGCTCATGAGCTTCTTTTGCTAAGTCTAAGGCAGCAAGACTAACGAAAGCAAGACTTCATGCTTTGCACCTTAGCTTCTCTGTAATACAAAGGCTTTAGCTGGAAATCAAGCAGCAAGCGTTCCACTACCTCAGTTTTTCTACTGAGGGTTCATATTTCTAGTTGAAGTCAGATTAAACTTGGGAATCTTCAGTTGCTTTGTTCTAGATATTTGGAGCAGATATACAGGATTAGGCTCTGGCTCATTAATTATTTGTACCTAGCAGCAGTCTAGTACCTCAATGAAAAAAACCCACTGTCGTTCTTAAAACTGGTTAGGAGTTTTAGACTTTTGAGAAGCAACTACAGTACAGGGAAAAGAACACACAGAAGAACTACGAGGCCAGCCTCCTTGTTACATATAACTTAATTATTACCTATTTGATCCCTGGTAAGTGAAAAGTTAAAGTCCTTTATTCCAAGAACTCTTCTCTATTGGTTCTTGTTTTCCCTAATTCAGATGATCATGATACAGTCACTCTGCCCCTCTCCTTTCTTGTTTTTAACCTCCTTTCTCGGACTCCCTTTTAGTTACTTCTTGGACCTGCCCATCCTGCTCTGGAACAGGCTACTGCTCTCCTGTCCCCTACCTTATCTCCAGCCTGGCTACTGCAGGTCCTCCTTACCCAAACTGTAGACTAGTAAAAGGATCTACTAGGTGGCCTCTCTACCTCCGGTCCCTTCTTTTCAGTTCAGCCTAGCCACGCTTCTGAGATTCCTTTCATGAAAGCAGAGCCGTGATAAGGACACTGCCCAAATTTCAGTGTTTCCCTACTTCCTACCAAATCACACACAAAGCCCTCAGGCAGGTGACAAAACCTTCTATAATTTGGCTTCAATCTTGTTTCCCACTCTTTCCTTTTGTGAATCCTATTTAAAAAGGAAAAAAAGACCAACTGCTTTATATTAGTGTTCAACGATTCATATTTTTCATACAGTGTAGCTACTAAATACAAGCCACCTATTTCATTTGGTGCCCAACCAAACTACGGTCTATTTGCCTCTCTAGAACACCAGTTGTGTGTTCTGGAGAAATGGTGCAAAGGCACCAGGCTCGAGGAGTTTCAACACTCCTTTTACTCTTGATGACTTTTGCCTTATTCATGATCTACAGCTCTAACCTAGACTGTACAACACCCTTGAGCCTCCATAAAATGTGTTTGTCTTCTTCCAATCAGACTAGTTGTTATGTTACTTCCGCTGATATCTTACTAATTTTATAGCACCTAGCAGAGCAGCTTCCGACTCATATTATACTAGACTTGTTTTGTTAGCACACATGCAAGTTTCTTTATTCGTTTATGGGAAAAGGCAGGAGTGTGTAAAACAAAGATCTGTTATTTATCCTAGAATAAATGACAATTCTTTTTAGCCAACCAGTGACTTAATTTTGTACAAAGAAAAATTCAATATGCACTGAAAATGTAATATGTATAGCCTCCCATTCATTCCCCCAAATAATTAAGCACTATTACCTTTTAGAAAGAAGAACTGAGTGGTGATTATTCATTAGACTACAGTAACAATTTAAGTTATATCTATGGAAAACATAAGTTTGCTATGATCTCATCTAAACATTCTGACTTTAAAAAAATATGTAAGCTCTAAAAGCAGATATTGGATATATCTGAGGATTAACTGGGATTATGTATATAAAATTTCAAATAATTTTTATCAAATACAAGAGTACTGTTTTTTAAATGAGTAATTCTCTTATTTGACTGTTAGCAAATATACTTATTCATAGTTTGATATTTTGTTACACCATTAATTGGTGAGCACTTAATTGACATTTATTTCTCCTTTCCATGCTATGAAATTAATTAGTTCTAGTCTAGAGGGTAATGTTATTTTGTCTTCTGGTTTTTGAACAGTCATTCCTAATACACAAAATCAGATTCCATAATGGTAAATGAGTTTGAAACACCAATGTGCTCAGGTAAATCTTATAAGAAACTGTACTTAACTTTTCAAATGCTCGGTGTGCAGCATATTTGACTTAGGACTTATAGCAAAGAAAAAACAGGGTCTTTAACAAGTTAACAAATGTATTAATGGACTTTTAATTGCAAAATGTATGTTTAAGAATCTTCTTCCTATAGTTAAGTCTTTATACAATGCAAATATTTTCTTTAGTTCTTTTTGCCCCTGCATGATAAAATGTTTTTATCAAAATAGATGGATTTCTTTGCAACACCTTGAAGTGTTGCAAAGGTTATATGTGTATATATATATATATATTTTTAAATAAAAATGGTTAACAAAAGGAGAATGGGGTACCACTCAATAAAATTTACTGCACTCTTGATAAAGTGTATAAACTAAGGCTTTAGATTAATTTTCCCCCAAAAGGTAACAGCAACAAATTCATAATCATTAAAATACAGAGCTAGCACAATACCCTCCTGACCAGTAAAAAAGTATATACATTAAGATGGCTTTCAAGAGGTGAATTTAAACAGGAAGATGATTTTTCTTGAGCTTTAAACTGGCAAGAAACTACACCCACTGTATTTCAAAATGAACACTAACTGCCTCTTAACTACTCTTGACACTCTGCTGATAATGTCTTAATGAAACTGATTGGTTCTACTTAATGGGGAGTGGAACACCATAAAAGATGTAAGCTAATTGGCTGGAACTGGCCACCAAAAAGTTCAATTCCTGAAGACTGACAGGGATTGGGGAGGTGGGGGGGAGGGGGGGAAGCGCTGTGACAGCATGAATTCAGGCAAATTCCTTCCCCTTTTCTTAGATGGATAATCTCTTAATTATTTATACTGTACCATGAGAAATAATGAAAAACCTAGGAAGGCAAATGACAGATAAACTCCAAGGAGGAGGCTGACATCCTGGTATTTCAGCATTTTTACTTGACCATCAAAAAATTCTCTGGTGATTTGTGCAGAGTAAGTCTTAGACAATACTGGCTGTTTTCTTCTTCCTAAAACTCAGGATACACTTTTGTGTTCTATTGAAACAGGAGGAGAGCATCAAATCTCTGACCTTTCAAATAAGTCACAGTCCTTAGAGAGTACACAGGGCACTGATACAGTGTAGCCTACATTAAATCCATTATAGTTACTATCAAAGGATAAAAAATTTTCCCTCCCAGATGAGGCTTTGAAACCTTCCACATAGTACTTGCCTTCAGATGAGATTGTACAGTTCCCTTTATTCTCATAATTTGTTTCATAAATCTTTAAAAATAAATAGAATTTGGAGCACCTCCCAATTTAATAACAGGCCTTCATAACATTTCTGATAAAAACTTAGTTCTGTTTCACAGTTCCTTTTATTACACTAAATTACAATGTAAAGCCTAATGACCTCATAATACACAATGTTAAGTTTATGTATCTTTACTGAGAGCTGACATGAGTTTAGTAAAATAAAAAATAAGCTCAAGGCTAAATCAGATTAATGTCTACTAATAGCACTGTCGATATGGGGATAATTTAGAGTTATATTTGCTCCTGTTTGAAAGTATGGAGGGGCAAAAAGTTATTTTAAATTGATACCTATCTCAAGAAAGTACTCTGCCATACACTTTCAGCAACTTACCACATCATCAGAAGGAATGCTGTTGGGTAAAATATCCACCTGAATGGATACGGTGTCCACAATACTTTTTCTTCTAGAAAGTCGATCTTCATCTAAAATCAAAATGGTTTTTTCCCCCATTACTTGCTAGTTAGAAATGGTATATCATTTAAAAACTCTACCTATTTCAGATTTCAAAAAATCTCAGAAAATAAACAGTTGTCTTTTTTGCTCTTTCTAAATGTATGAAGCATTGTGTTCTCAGATTTTTAAATTTTATCAAGCAGATTAAAAAAAATAAAACTGATGGGGTGAACTAAAGTTAACAGTTTTATTTTCCAAAAAGGGGCATTCAGAGCAGCAACATTACCATTACCCTAACAGTTTAATAGAAAACAAAAGTCAACACTAAAAGGAGGAATTACATAATCTAAATTGAATACATTCATTTTTACTGAACACTCACAATATTGCCCTTATATCTCTCATTTCTCCCCTGAAAGCTGTGCACTAACTATGGATCTAGCTCAGGAACCCATGTCTGCAAGTGTTTACCATGCACCACATTTGTGGACTGAAAGGATCTGCTGCTTCAGTCAATAGCTCCTTCGCCACCCTTTCCAGCCATTCAACTCCACCGGCTCCTCACCTATCCGGAAAAACTTACCCTTCACTTCAGTGCTCTAGATAATCTACTTTCTCCCCACTTTTGCAAACATGCTTGGTCTGAACCAACTGCTGTAATCTGTCACCACCTACTCTTAACCCCTGAAGTTATAATCCTGCCCTTAACCACTCTTCTCAAAAGAGTGTCTTCCCACCCAGTAAGTTCAACAGCTATCCCTAGGCCCATTTTAGCTTAATCATTTCGTGGAAATTTGAATTTTTTTTATTATAATCTCCCCCCCACACATTTTTTTCTACTTCGATTTTCTCCTTCGGCATTCAATAAATCTATAAAGTGATTAGACACCATGTTAGGTGTTAGGGACAGACTGCTGAATGTAGTCCATACCAGCTTACAGTCTAACAGATAAGACTCAAAATAAACAAATAGTTACAGAAATAATGAAGCACAATGGAGAAGGACAGGGTGCAAGGAGAACAACTAACAGTTATGGTTTCATCCAAAAAAATGAAGCCACTTTATGTATTCCAATACATAGAATTAGAGGTTTATTCAACCACAGTTGAACTGGACAAGTATATTTTCTCTTCTGAGCTCCAGTTCAGTATTTCCAATTTCCTATTAGTCAATTATATTCGACATGTTCTAAACCCAATTTTAACATCTCTAATAAACCATCTTTATGTCACACTGCCCTATTTATTTTCAAGAGGGCCATCATTAAAATTCTGCATCTTTTTTGCCTGAATTCTTAGGATAGCTTCCTACCTGATCTCTCCCTTTTATACTGCTAATAGTGTTATTTTGAAAGTAAATCATTTTTAGTCTTAATTATAATTTTAAAACAAATACAGCCCACACACTGATACAGAGCTTCCCAAGCTTTTACAGTTGGGTTTAGAACATGTCAGAGTAAAATGGAAGAGGCTGCTCACACTGTAGGCTCTGACTGCCCCAGCCACAACCCATTTACTAGAAGGGCTAAGGAGATCAATATCCAGACACATCTGAAATGTTCCCAAAAGCAGCTGGGAAGCTCAGGTCTAGAATCTATGTCTGACAGCACAGTCACTTCATAATCTGGCAACACCCCATCTCTCTAATCCTATTTTATACATACTGTGATTTTCTTCTACGGAAAGAGTCAAGAATAAAGAACCACAAGAAGGCCAGCACAGATGAAGAAACTGGTTTCTTACTGACCACTTCTACTCCATGGTAGCCTTCCATGGTGGTAATTGAAGCTGGTGATCAAATATGGTTGTTCACCCTCTTTCTAGGCAGCAAGTAGGACTGCAATTCCAGCTTCTCTGTGGTTTAGAGGGATTATGTAACTAGTTCTGGCCAATAAGAACAAGCAGCATTCTAGAGAGCAGCTGCTCCATCAGCTTGGATTCCAGATATGGATGCTATGAAGTTATGCACAGTTAATTTGAGCAACAAATCTTTACTGCTTTAAACCACTAAGAACCTATGATTATTATCATAACTTAACTTAGCCAGGGTTAAACCCTGGCACTACTAATCTTTTGGGCCAGATAATTCTTGTGGTGGGGGGGGGTTTCTGTGTATTGCAGAATGTTTAGCTTCTACCCACTAGCAACCAGTAGGGCTACCCCACCTCTCCTTGCCCCACAGTGGTGATAACTAAAAATGTCTCCAGGATAGACAAGTATTTCCTGGCATGGGCAAAATCACCCTCAGATGAGAATCACCGACCCAGTCCATCCTCACCAGTAATAGCCCCTTCTACAATATTCCCTATATGCCACCATCATATCATAAGTTTCTTAAAACACTAACCACATCACTCCACAAAGCCACCCACTTCTTGATGAATTAAAAAGCCATTCTGGGGTCTCTGGTCAGATCTACCAACAGTAACTTCAACTGCTCCCTAATTTATCTAATGTTCAAGTAAAATGTGCTATTTTCCCATCTCTGAGCGTGCTTTGGCCTCCTGCCTTCCATGCTTTCCTAGAAACAGAAACCCCTACTGGAAACACTTTATTTCTTGTCCTTCTTTACATCCTCCCACTATACAAATTCTCACATCTTCTAAGGCCTAAATGAATATTACATCACTTCCTTAAAATTTTAAATATTACTCCATTTATTTTTACTTATCCCTCTTTCTTTCAGATACAAAAACTTACTATCACAGTTATGATTGATCTTCCCCATCACCATTCCATCAACAGCACCCTTCAAACATTTCTTGGGCCTTGTACTAAGACATGTAACTTAATGCCTTATCTCGGTTATCACAGCAGGAATTCAGTGACAAACTCTGCTTTGCACCTACCACACAGGATTCACTCGGGTTCTGCTGTAAGAAGGCTGTAGGTACAGATGAATACATACTCAACTGTGACACATCAATACAGATTGCGCTGCTACAGTTTTCAGACTGAAAATACCCCATCTCCTGCTTGTGGCTATGACTACGACCTAGACACTGTATTGTTTTTTCTTCACGATCACGTGCTTTGATATAAATTACCAAACATAATGACATCAATAGGACTGCTACAAAGTAGTATGTGGTCATCACTGCTGACTTGCTTTTACCTTCTAAGCTGGTCAGCTGTCAAGGCCTCATCAGAACTCAAAATGAGGAATAGCAGCCTGTTTCTCACAAAAAACCCCATAAAGGATTTCTAGGCTAACATACAAAGGCTGATGGGGAGCACAGTAAAGTCAGCTTTAAGTCGAAGATAAAAATAAAAAGGGAAGAGAGGCGTGAGGGCAGGGAAGGAATCACTGGATGGCAAAAACCAATGAGAACATAGTCCAGAGGGAGTTGATTTAAGATTAAAAAATTTTAAAGGGAAGAAAATAAAACGTAATGGGAAACTCTAATGTTATGTTCTCAGAACTTTATTCCTTTGACCTATACAATCACGTGCTTACAGGTGACTGCAGAAAAGCCCAGGTACAACTCTAATCAGATATCATGGATATCTACACGAAAGTAAGGTTTCTAAAACAGAGCTTACGGAGATAATGCCCCTGGTCCCTGTGGGCCACCTGCGTCTGTTCCTGACCTGCTCTTCCAAGCTTACTGAAAGCAGCCTCACTGCAGCCTCCACGGACTACACCATCCTGCTGTCTAGAGAACGTCCCTGTCACCATCTCAGTGTCTGATATAGTGATATACTGGTCTCTGGGAAGACCGCTGCTTTCCATCCTCAAGATGGGCTGGGGTCGTCCCAGACACTGTTTGCTGTGCCCTCGTCACTTTCCCATCCCTCCTCCTGCTCTGCTTCCTGTGTCTGCTATTCATTCACAATGGTGACCATCGTCTCTCCTTATTGTTTCTAACTAGGACTTGGGAGTTTAGAAGCAATTCTTAGACAGAGCTATGCTCACTACAACCTCTGAACTCCCACACAAAACCCATCTGTGACTCTTAACTGCCTACAGGGCACATGGTTGCTCACTGTCAAAGATACTCAGCAAGAGGCTGATTCCCTAAACTAGCCACTTCTTCCTATTCATTTCTGTGAATAAAAACTCCATTCTGTCATCCAAGATCCAAAACAACGTATAGACAGTTACATCTAAAATGTGCATCTTTTTCTTTCTTCAATTAAACCCAGTCATATCACCCAACTCTCCAAAAAAAAAACAAAACAAAAGCAATTGAAGCAGCAAATACACTCCACTCTTACCCTCAGTGGTGTGCCATCCATCCACCCAAGCATCCAAGGCAGAAACCAAGACAAATCTTTGGCTTTCTCCTTGTCCCCTCATACCAATCAACTGCTTATAAATTCTTTCTTGTAGGTTTTTCTAGAACCACCCACTTCTCTGTATTCTCACTTAGTGCAGGCCATGGTCCTCTCTCCTGGAAATTACTGACGAGCATTCTAAATGGGTGCTCCATCTCCACTATGCTGTAATACCACCAGAGTAATACTTGTACAATGCCTAACCCTGTTTAAAATCACTCATTGACTCCCCACTGCTTGCAGAATAGTGCAAAATATGCAACCTGTGTTTACAATTCCCAACCCTACTCCTCTGATTCAGTCCAAGTACGCTAACTTCATACTAATTCCCTGAAGAATCATGTTCTTGCCTATGTCCATTCTTTCATACATGCCATCACACTTCTGAAGAAAACACTTGCCTAACACCTGCTTCAGGTTCAGCCCAGGAATTGTTCCCTTTGGAAGACATCCCTGGCCCACCAAACCTGGACCACCAAATGCTCTCCTAGCTGCTGCCTGGGACCCCAAACTTCTCTGATCATAGCCCTGAAGGTCTGCTGTAACTGTCCAGTTATTTGTCCTGTTCGAGACAAATTGTATAATGAATTAGCTTCTTTGCTATGCATCTGGAATAAAACTGGTAAAACGCCATCATGGGGGAACTGAGAAAATAGTCACGCAAATCATCTTCTGTGCTTTGTGGTCCAGATGAAGAACCCAGTTGAGAAAGACTATCAATTCTGTGAAAGTAGGGACTTCTACTACCTATTTTCTTCGTTTTTGCTTCTGTTTGCATAGAAGCTGGAACTGTAAATACTCATAAACATTTAACTATACAAGTTTACTACAGCCACTGACACTTCTGATTGATCTAGCTCATTGATCTATTACGGTACCCCCTCATGGAGGAGTACTTAGAACACGCCTAGACCTACACTATTCACTCAAGTTCTAGGTGGATTTGAGATTAAAGAAAAATGCTATAACCACCTTATATTTAGGGCCCACTTACTATATGTCAGTCACCAACAGTTCAATAACTTTTAGGCAGACCATTTCTTCTTTCTTTAGAACCAACTACCATTATATTTTAATCATGTGTCCGCCTTCTCCACCAGATTTTAATCCTTAACATCTTTCTACCCTCAAAACCACACCAATTTTTGGTATATAGTAGGCAGTCAGTCAAGGTTTATGGAATACGTGAAAGAAACAATCTGGATCAGTAGGGATGACTGAACAATCTTTATGTACATGGGAAACAGTAGTGTTACCTACTGAAATTATTTAATTTCCACCTCATTATTCTCATTTGTAAACAAAGATAATACTACCTACTTCATCAAACCTTTAAGGATTAAATGAGAAAATGAATACAAGTGCTTATCTCAGTGACTGGAACAGAGTTAATGCACACTAAATGGCTGCTAATATTTTCATGATGATAGGTATATGCATGATACACAGCAAACTAAGTATGTTTTGCTTTTTATTTTGATATATTCTTCTTAAATCCCTGATTTTTTTAAATGAATATCTGATGGTTACACAGCAAAAAAAATTTTTAATAACCAATTGATTATACCATAAAGCATCACTGCATCTTCAAACTCTGCATTAAGGCAGAGCGTACATGCCATAAACTGGTTCTAAACTATCAAAGTTTTTATAAATCAGAAAAACCTTATTCACACTGAGGGATTTCTATGCAGTTACATAAATTAAATATATACTGAAATATTCAGAATTCTTCCAGTCAATGATAGAGAGGCATTAAGAATGAGAATACATCTATTGGGGGGGGGTGGGGGGAGGGAGAGAGCAAACCATCTGTTAAAAAAAACAAGTACCATAATTTTCATTAAAAATTGTTACTTGTTAAGAGTCCCATCTGTTAAAAGAGTTAAAGGAACAGGGTAAAAGGAAACAACAAAGGTGAAAATATACTATGGTTACTGGGAAGGTAAAGGGAAATAACCACTGAACTTACTACTACATAAAATATACGGGCCACTGGCTCCATTTCTAAAAGGCAAATTTTATTAAGCTATTTTCCTAGAGGACAGGTGAGGGAAGGGCAGGCCAAACTGACACTTGGATTTACCTTTGTGCTTGTGCCTGGGTTTATGAGGTTTTTTGCCTGAAGGAAAGAGAGCTAAATCCAAATTATAAGAATGAAATATTTTTAAGGTCTTTTTTAAAAAATGTTTTAAATTACAAAACTGTACCACTGTTATATCCCCAAGGAATTCATGAGGTATAGAACTTTCATAGTGTAGAATGTAAAAGAAAATGCAAAAGCATTCATTAACATCTCAGAGGATTACGAACTATCACTGTAATAAATGTGTATGTTTTGGATCCACATTATAAAAAAGATAGCTATTTACAAAGATTGTGCTATTTTTAGTGATTAATCCAGAAAACTGCCTAAGTCAAACAATTCTCATATAGAACAAAGGTGTCCCCAAAGCAAGAAGTAGTTCTTCTGCCAAATTTAATACTTATATGATCATCAAATGACAATGAAGGCGCAGAACAGACACACTTTGATTTTAGTTGTTAAACACTAAATGCAAGACACCATGCAGTTTAGCCTTAAAAACAACAGAATTACTTGAGGCAATGAAGAGAACGGAAAGAAATACATGGTGCACAGAGGAAAACACATACTTAACTTAAAAGGTCTGAAGCCTTTTTTTACAAAGCAGTCAGCGCTTCCAATGACAGCAGTTACCCGACTCATTCAGCTCAGCAGTCACAAATCACTCATTAAACAATTTACATATATTTCCATAAGCCAAACACAATATGGGTTAATGAAGAAAGATACCCATGGGCTCCTCTGTTTGAAGTACAATAATATGTTAAGTATAATACTAACAATCACTTAAAGACTCCGTTTGTTCATGATAAAATCATAAGAGATTTACTAAAAGGTTTTCAAGAGCAAAATTTAAGTGAAAGTAAAACCTAAGCATTTGAAAAACTGTGGTAAAGTAAGTATACAAACAATGAATTTTCATTGCTAACTGTGTTAATGGAAAAATTACCGAAACATAATCACCAGAGTTAGAGTTCCAATTACCCTCCTCTTACCTGTGACTTGTGGTACATACGGTACTGACAACCTCTCAACACTATAGCCGCTTCCGCCTAGTGACTCTGCAATCTTGTTGGTCAAAAAGTATAAATTTTTGTCATGCTTCTCTAAAGATTTTGGAAGCCTGTCGGGTTGATCATAACAAAAGTCATTCAGCATTATTTAAATTACTGAGCAAAAATAAGTTAACATGCAGGCATGCTAGATCCAAACCTAAATATAAATATAAACACAACTTAAACTGTAATTAGTGATAGAAAAATCAGTGTATTTTTGGTGACCAATCTGACTATAAAAACACATGGTATGTGGTCCCATATGTTAAGCATTCTGCTGTGAATCCTTCTCCAATAACGTTCCAATGGGGAAGTCAGCCTTAATTATTCTGTGGGTATTCACACATTAAATGATGAAGAGGACTAAATTCAGCTTTAACCTTCACGCTAATTAAAACTCTGAGAGAAGAAAAATCAAACTGTAGCTCAGCGATTGCTAATGAAACACCTATCAGCCAGCAAAGTGATAGGAAGCACCTGGCCAATCACATAAAAAGGTCCACTTTCTTCTCAAACTGTCTGACATTATTTTATGCTGATGCTTCCAATATTACACTGCTTTTACAGCTCCAAAGTCTGAATAAAGTATTGTTCACATATATGTTCTTATTTTAAGAGCAAGGGAGAAGGAAGGGTATAACACTGATTTTTCTTAATACACTCTCTGTCCCACAATTTTGTGAGTACTGTTAGCTATGAGTGCTGAAAGTCTTGAATAGGATACTGTATTCTCTTAAGGAAATGCTTATTTATATATGAGAACATGCTATATTTGAGATATACCTCCATACTAAAAAGAGGTAAGATATATTATTTTCATCAAAGATTGACTCTGTGTGCATGAGTCTACACTTATACTGTACAAGAACTTTTATAGCAAGGGAAAGAAGTCAGATGCATTAAATGACAGAAATACGAAATACACGAAAATAGCCTAACAGTTTACTCCTTTGTAATCATCACTGAAAGGTTTCTCAAGTCAGTGCCCTTTCCTTAAAATGTAAAGAATTAACATACATGCACTTATCTCTGAAAATATGCTCTGGTAGAAAATAAGGGGCTTCCATAGTTCGAATTTCAATAACCTGAAAAATATCCAAAAACAAAAGAAAAAAATCAAAAACCTCACTCCTCAGGACCTGGCTCTGAAAATTTGGAAAACCAAAAACACTGAAATTAAACATTTGGAAAGATACCAGCACTTTATTTTGGAATTTAAGCTATGTTTAGAGCACACAAACAGGGTTCATTTTATTTTCACATTTATTATTTTAAAAATCCAGAAGGTAACAAAACTAACAATAAAATAATACATGTAATAAAAAAACAATGATGTACCACATCTGATTGAACCTACGACAAAAGGATAAGAACACCTCGAGTGCCACTGTGTTGGAAACCCCTTGACAAAGCCCAAGGCCGTGGGCACTCTCACTCTTCTGTAGCACGTGCCTGAGGTCTCAACGTACTTCTGAGGTCAGGCTCCTCTGCACCGTGAGCAACTTAGAGAGGGGGGCACTCTGCTTTTGTAGCATTTGTATCTCTAAGGGCAGGCATCAGGTAGTCAACCACTTGTCTAACGAATGAATGAGTTTTATTTCTTAGAATGCACTAAAAGCCTGCATTTTAGCATGGACTGAGAGATGTGCTTCCAATTTCAGAAAAATGAGGCTCTCCTTGACCAGTATCTTTAAAGAATAAAAATTACATTGGACTTCCTCTGCCAGGTAAGTTAGAGGCTCTGAAACTCATATTAAATTGCGTAAGTAGCTATTTAATGACTTATTGCTGACAAAAGCTGAATATAGTTGAATGACAAAATCTCTAACAAATGTTTTCCTTCAACCTTGAGACCTGGCTCAAGTAGACTGATTTAAAACAATAACTAAAATCGTATAAAACAGTATAACTAAAAATAATTTAGATACTAAGATTCATAATGGCTTAAAAGGAAAACATATATTAGAATTCACATGACATTCTAGAAGAAAACCATGCATTCTACTTGACCACTATACAAAAAAATTCTATTAAAGCAATAGGCATCAAGGAAAAGTATAAACACTAGCTGTAGTTTTAGTTTAGTTTCAGTTAAGTCACTACTGAAAAAGTGATGCATACTTTTACAGCATAATCTTTATAATCTGATACTCAAATCATCAAAATTAAAAATAATCAGCAGTCCAGAGGAAAATCAGCCATTTTTATATAAAAATCAAGTCGAAGGACTTTTCCAAACATCCTACCTTGCTAACATGTTGGCAAAATGCAGGGACAGCTATCATCTGACTTACAAAGTTGAGGTACGCTGCAACCAGCGCCATGATCCCACAGCGATGGAACATGGGCAAATTATCCTCATTGATAATCGCACTGTCCTTTAATAAAAAACAAACACAGCTTGTGACAGATAAAGGTCTTATGCTCCATTAGTGTTTTCTCTATGATTATACGGAAAAACCGCAGGTCGTTTGGAGTGATGACAAAACTGTTACCTTTTAAGAAGTTGTTTTTTAAAGAATTCTGAAAGGAGAATAAATGTCCATTTACAGGAGAGTTCAATCTCTCGAATAGCTCTTTCTTAGGAAAGTCTTTTGGGGGGTGGAGGGGATACACAAATACACACATACGTGTGTGTGTGTGTATATATATGCGCACACGTACCCATATGTATCTTACACTAAAATATATCTGATACATATTCCCATCACACTGTCCTTTGCACACTCCAACGAGACAGCTACATATGTAATGACTATGTAACGACCCTCTTCCCCACTAGACTTAAGACTATGGGTGGAGGGGCCATGCTGCCCCCCTTCACAGTATTCCCAAGTTTCTGAGTAAATGTGGCACACAGCGGATGCTCACTCAATATTTGTTAAAAGAATGAGTATGACCATAACTTGGAGTATTTTTTGTTTAAAACTAGAAACCTCCCTTTTAAAATTCATGTCCTTGGATAAAGGCAACAGCAACACCACTTTAAAGATGGTGTCTAGTTCATTAAAAAAAAAAAGTTTTCTTCACTGAAAGATTATGAAAGCATACCTGTAAAGCAATGGCTAATCGAATGAGATCAATAACCACGTCTTCATTGGCCAATTCAATAGTTATAAGAGCAAGAGAAGTATAAAGTAGCTCATAGTTTTTCTGAACATTGTCTTCCTCTTTACAGCCCAAATATATGTGGCGATACAGTTGCTGCCCATTCTGAGAAGGGAAGCGACAGAGGAAAAAGATGATTTTGCTTAAAAGTAGTACAGGCAGATTTCATATGCATATAACCTCCTAAAAGGTGGTCTTATCACCTAACACGGAAGAGAAACTTAAGCTAATAACCAGAGAGTCAAACTGTATTACAATTATCAACATCAACAAGTATGCTGATATACAACTACCAGCTAAGACAGAGTTTAAGCATGAACCAGAAATAAAAACAGCAGCTAAGAAAGAGTACCAGTGTAAACAATGAGATGCTTTTAGTGATAATCTGAAAACACAAAAGCAAGTTATAGACTGATTCGGGAAAAGGCTGAAATGGCTGACAGAGTTACGGGAGATACTTCTGCAATACAGCCTTGGCAATGATTAAAAAAAAAAGAAAAGAAAAAAAAACATTTGGCTAAGGGGAAATATACTCAGGCTTTCTTGCCTCTGGAGGCAATCTCCTGTGAGGTGGGTTAGGAGCTGTCCAAGGAAGAGCATCTGCAGGTTCCACTACACTTTGGCGTGGAGTGACCAAAGGCAAGCCAAGGGAAGAGGTTACAGAAACACTCCAGGGACTGCAAAAGGTTTCCCCCTAAACCAAACTAATCTCAATATGTTAATACAGAATGGAAAAGCTTTTCCTATCTAAAGCATTCCTGAATATAGGTTCAGCTGCTAAGTGAGAGCTGACAGAAATTTGAGTGTGTTCTCCATTTAAAGTCACTATGTGACTATGTGGTTAATTACTATGTGGTAATTAACTCAACCTGTTGCATTGGTTTTCAACACTAATTGTAAACTACAATCATTGAGAAAGTGGAATGACCACCATGCTTCTACCCTCCCCACTGCCCACCCCCAATATGATTTAGCTGGTTAGTGGAGATGCCCAAATATTTTTGAAGCCCAAAGCTCCCCAAGGTGATTCTTTTTTTTTCCCCCCAAGATTTTATTTATTTATTTGACAGAGAGAGACAGCGAGAGAGGGACCATAAGCAGGGGGAGTGGGAGAGGGAGAAGCAGGCTTCCCGTTGAGCAGGGAGCCCGATGCGGGGCTCAATCCCAGGACTCTGGGATCATGACCTGAGCCGAAGGCAGACACTTAATGACTGAGCCACCCAGGCGCCCCACCCCAGGTGATTCTAATATTCAGCCAGGGTTAAGACTAGGGGCCTATTCACTCATATGTGGAGGGACTTTAGCTTAACACCCCAGGCCTATTTCTCAGCGGGTTCATCTGACTGTTCATTTTAGGGGAAAGGACTGAACAAGACCAACACAGTCTTCTGAATCCAGATTCTGCTTCTCTCAAATGGTTCTATGCTTGGGTGTGCAACAACAGTCTATATATTGGGCCCTCTCCAACTCTATTCTTGAATCCTATGGTTCCTAAACATCATTAACATTAAAGCTTGCACACATGGGAGTTTTAATGTCAGGTTCCTTAAGTAATTCAAGTTGATATTATACCTACTATGTACCCATCAGGTTAGACAACATTAAAATCTAACATTATGTAACTATAATAATACAGTGTAAGTTGGTGTGATGACTTCACAAAGTGGTCTGGAATTGTCTAATAAACCTAAAGAACCCATTACTTGGCAATGCCTCTCCTATAGGCCTTAGAGAAATGGGAGTTACATGCGGTACACTACATGTACAAGAATGTTCACAGCAGCCCTGTCTGCAACAATTCAAATGTCCCCAACAGGAGAACAGATAACTTGTGGTATATTCCTGTTATGCAACACCATACAGCTACACATATGAATGAATTTTACCAAAGTAGAGCTAAATGAAAGAAAACATAAAAGAACATGTAACAAGTGGTTCCTTTCACTCAAAATACAAAAACTGACAAAACTACACTGTATTGTTCAGGAATCGATAGATGTACACTTAGGTGGCAACCTGCAAAGAAAACGAAGCAAGGAGTCCATTTGCATAAAAGCACGGGGACTGCTACCCACTGTGGACGACACGGAGCTGTGGACAGGCTGGGCATGTGGGAGGCCTACACTGTTGTTCACTTCATTAAATAATGCCAGTGCATTTTTTATTTCGTAGTAATTGGTACCTTTTTTGCTAAGTGATTCCCTGAATTGCTGAAACCATTAACAAGAGCTCTTTCATCTGGTGACAGTCTGCCAGGATTATAGCTTTAGGAGAGGAGCCCTGCCTGGTGAGACACTAGATACTGAGTGGCAGTGGCTTTTCCTTGTGTCTGCAAGTACAGCTTCATTAGGAAAGAAGCTGTGAAGGAGCACCTCCCAAGGGTAAACTGTGAAGGCCTCCTGCCCCAGGACAGTCTTTCAAACATCGACCCAATGTCTACGACGTCCCTAAAACATTCAGGTGGAGCAGTTTTAGGCTGGATAGTAATATCCAAAGGGCAGTCCATCATCCCCTGACTACAGAATGCCAACTTTTTTTTCTTTAGGTCTTTGTTGAAATTTCCATAAGGTGCCAGATAAAGCTGCCTAAGAAAACCGAACAGCATTTTGACTGATAGGATAAATTGGAAGGTAAATGAAAAAGGGTGTCCAATTGTAAAAATAAAATTTGATTTACAAAAAAAGTGAACAGATTGAACCAAAAGAAAAATATACTAAAAAGAAGTGGTTTATACTAACAGTAACAAATGCTTAGCCAGTTATTTTAAATTATAAAATCGAAGGATAACTAATTCAGAGAACAACTTTAAGAATTCAAAATTTAGGGCGCCTGGGTGGCTCAGTTGGTTAAGCGACTGCCTTCGGCTCAGGTCATGATCCTGGAGTCCCGGGATCGAGTCCCGCATCGGGCTCCCTGCTCGGCAGGGAGTCTGCTTCTCCCTCTGACCCTCCTCCCTCTCATGCTCTCTGTCTCTCATTCTCTCTCTCTCAAATAAATAAATAAAATCTTAAAAAAAAAATTAAAAAAAATTAAAAAAAAAATTCAAAATTTAACATGGAATAATAGTCCAATCTTTCGGTTCAACTGGACCCTTTCAAAATTAGTTGGCTAGCGAAATTAAGGAAAGAGAAGGATTATTTCTATCACTGTCATACCAGATAAAATAAAATGAATCCAGTCCCCAAATTCAGGATTTCTTACTATCATTATATGAAGTCAAAACCTGAAAGTTATCAGTGAGTTTTCAAAATTCATTCTATTAATCATGATTAAAAGTTCTTCCCTTATGAGAAACGGTTTCTTTCATTAACTGGATAATATAAGGAAATACTGAAAAAAGCAAAAGTTGGAAAGAGCTAATGCCTTTGCCCTACTTATTAACCACTTTTTTCATACACAATAGAGCCAAATTTAAAGAATTACTCTATTCACATTAATTTAGTAACTGTTATTTTAGAAATCATTTTTCAAATGAAGTTTTTAAACTGTGGGGACATTGACTTGAAACACAGCAATCAACAGTAATAGAGACAGCAAAATAAAAGATGGTGACAGGGACAAAGCACACTGTAGTAATGAGCCAAAGAAGCACATGGATTACAGATCTCTGCACCTGTCTTCCTATGGGCTCTCTGTCTGTTGTTCCCTGCCACCTCTACACACCAAGGCTCACTTATCCACCAAGACTGGGATATCTCGAGGCCAGATGGCATGTGTGTCGTGGATACTACTGTATCTCTCAGTGTTGAGCTCAGAAGCTGGCAAATACTAAGTGCTCAAGCTTTGGATAAAGAATACACAGAAAGATTATTCAATATGCTACATAAATTTAGGTGTCACGATTTTCTAAATTCAGCCACTTGCCAACAGACGTACAAAATTCAACCGATCATAATGAAAATCTGGTTACATATTACGTTTAAGGGCAGAGATCCTGCCTACCTCATCCTTATATCCCAAATAATGACAGAACAATGCCAAATACAAAGTAAAAACATAAAACCCTCATTATATTTATTTATTCAATGGTGATAAGTATTTTCAAAAACCTGAAGCCATTAAAACATTAAAGTGGAATAAGTGTGTGTGCCTGGGGTGGAGAGGCGTGTAGGACAGAAATTACAGGGAGACACTTTTACTCAAATGCAGAATTCAGAACTACTGCAGCACCACCAATGCTTAAACAGGCTGGAAGAGACACCATCAAGAAGGTTGCGGTAATGTGGGAAGGCTAAAGATGGCGACTTGAGATTTCCAACTCCACAAAATTCAATGGCTTCCTTTTAAAGTCAGAGGATCAATATAAAACTACCTAACAATTCGAACAGCTATAACTTATATCATGCATTATTTTTAAGAAAACAATCTTACCTTTTTCATGAAACTTGTGTCTTGTCTACAAATTTTTTCTCTTTTTATCTTTAGGTCAGCTACATCTGGTATTATTCTAGAGACAACATATAATTCTTAATGAATAGCACATTTAATCATAGTATCATGTCTTCTTAGGCAAATCATAGTTATACTTAGGAGTTTGAACTATTTAACACATTTCAGTGAACATTTGAAATAAGCCTATACGCAATGACACTACTGAATTACCAAGCTCAATTAAGGGGAATTCATAAATTCATCTTGACTCCTGTCATTCCTAAGTTTAAAGCAAAACCAAAATAAAATTCACGTTACTAGTAACTACTAGTAGATGAGATCTCCGAAAGTACATTAAATGACCTTCAAATATTTGCTATCTTAAATATAATAATTAAATTGTCTAATACCAATTAAATAAAACTTTGAATTAATAAAACTTAAAAATCTTAGATTAAAAAAAATCACAATACTTGACTACATTAATGTGGGAACTTAAAAACATTATCACTAAGCCTATTTCAAAATGGCCCAATACCTGATCCCTCGAAGTTTTGCCCTATTGTCATGGCGATCCATGAGATTATGCATTACTTCCAAGACTAATTGTCTCAGTTCATAGTCTTCCATGAGGGATGGTGATAACAAAGGATCCAGAAAAGATCCAGGCAGTGCAGTAACAATTGTCTTTGCTTTGTATCCAGAGGTTACCTGATTATAGGGAGGAAAAACAAAGAAACAAAAAAAACCTGTCATGAGTCCTTCTTTGGTAAAATTCTCAAACCGTTTTATAAAAACCATAAGCTTAGGGAAACAGCAAGTATGAACATAAGCCTGAATGAAAAACAAAAAGGAAATTTATAAGGTAATGAGGATTTTGTGGCACCTGGGTGATGCTGCCAGGTTAAGTGTCCGACTCTTGGTTTCCTCTCAGGTCATGATCTCAGGGTCATGAGATCGAGCCCCATGTGAGGCTCTGTGCTCAGTGTGGAATCTGCTTAAGATTCTCCCTCCCTGTCCTTCTCCTTCTGCCCCTCCCCACAGTGCTCTCCCTCTAAAATAAATCTTTTAAAAAATGTAGTAACAATTTTAATGAATTTTCAAAAAATCATAATAAAGAGAATAAAATTAATAAAAGCACATCTTTACTATGTGCCAGGCACAAGTCTAAGTACTGTATGAATATTAACTTCCTCTTCACCACATCTTTATGAGGCGGGCATCAGTGTGCATCCCCATTTTGTAACAGAAAAGAGGCTCAGAGAGATCAAGAATCTGGGGGATAGGTAGTCAGTACTAAATGGACACAAGGTATTAGGTAGCAAATAGTACAGTACAGGTAAGACCTGAAAATTTTAAAAATTGTCAAATTATTCTTTTATTTTAAAGTAAGCAGTTTAGGTTAACAGGGATACATTTTTATTTTGGAAAGCTGTATTTTATTCATTACTTGATCTGACATTTCTGAATGTATCCCTATCCTCTAAATTTAAACGTTTTAAAGAGCATATACTTAAATGCTATTAAGCATTTTAACTATACCACATAGACATGCATTCAGGTGAGTCTGGTGCAATTAGAATTAGAGACAAGATGATTTATTCAGGGTATTTGTTTAATTAAAAGGCTTAGAAACAAAAGAACTTTCATGTGGGGAGTCTCTATTTATAGTCAGGATTACAAGCGAATATGGGTATTTACATTTGGGCACTTATTACAGCATGGAGGTGATTTTATAAGTGAACAAGGAAATTGGTTAGGACCATTGCCACCCGCCTAGAAGAGTTAAAAATATACCCAAGTCTCACACCACATGCAAAAATAAACTTCAAATATCTAGCTATGGAAAGCCAAATTCTAAATACTTTTGTAAAAAAATATAAGCAAAATGTGCTCGTAAGAGTAGGCAAAAGTTGTTAAAACAAGACACAAAATACATATGAAAGGATTGATAAATCTGGCTATATTAGATTTAAAACTTCAGTATAGCAAGTACCATAACCAGAATTAAGAATGAAACACAAAATCCTAGGTATGAAATATTTATTTAAAAAAAAAGGGGGGGGGTGGCGCCTGGGTGGCTCAGTCGTTTAGCGTCTGCCTTCAGCTCAGGTCATGATCCCAGGGTCCTGGGATCGAGCCCCGCATCGGGCTCCCTGCTCCTCGGGAGGCCTGCTTCTCCCTCTGCCTGCTGCTCCCCCTGCTTGTGCTCTCTCTCTCTCTGTGTCAAATAAATAAATAAAATCTTTAAAAAAAAAAAAGGGGGGGGTTGCCTAGGTGGCTCAGCTGGTTAAGCATCTGCCTTCAGCTCAGGTCATGGTCTTGGGGTCCTGCGGTTGGGCCCCGCATTGGGCTCCCCACTCATCAGGGAGCCTGCTTCTCCCTCTGCCCTCCACCTACCCCCCCATGCTCTGCTTGCTCACTCTCTGTCATGCTCTCCCTCCCTCTCTCTCAAATAAAATCTTTTTTAAGGGATCATGTACAATCAAGATTTCCTAAAACAAATTTTAAAGTTTTTTAAAGATGCAGAAAGGACACACATTCCAAATAATCAGCTCCTACTTTATTCTTGGCATTATACTAGATATAGTTAAATCAAAGATGAATATAATTACTATAAAATAACCAGAGGACTTCACATTTTAGGTACGCTTTTCCCTTTTGTCTATTTATAGCTGAATTATTTTCCAAATGAGAAGTCATTATTTGGTCAGTGTATGGAGGAAATAGATGATTTGTAGAAAGAACATGGTTTCACATCCAAGTTCTAGTCTTCAGCTTATTAACCTTGGTGAACCTCTTCCACTCCTTCCACTCCAAGTCTCTGAGCCCAGGCATCTTTGTGTATTAAACACAATACTTTCTATCCTCTGTATATGTCATCTTATGAAGATCAAATAAGATGACAGAAGTGAGAAATAAACAGTAAAAGAATAAAATAAAATATTTAAGTATATAAGCCATAGGAAAAAACTAACCATAAATAGTTTCTTACAGTGTAAGGAAAAACAGATAATGTGAAGCTATTCTTTCAACCTCTTCAATAATGTAAGTGTATTCTTCACTTATCTTAAATGGCTTACCATAAGTAAAGATCTCAGCAACATTATCTGAATCCGCCTGGTTCCCAAATCCCTAAGATATACAAAATACTGGCATTATCTTATTAATAGAGTAATTAACATTAACATTATTTCATTTACTTATATTACTACTTGATTTTAAAACTCTATTCATTTTGATTAAATAGACTGTTTCCATACTAGCTGAAGTCATGGCTCACTTTATACTCATCAATTTCATATCAATTAAAAAGTTGTATGTAAAAAAACAAAAATTCGAACAAAAAAATTAAAAAGCTATTGGCTTTTTAATTCAATCATATGCACACACAGTGAAACAACCCCAATTTAAAGACACTGTAAGAATATATTTACCATGAACATAACTGACAAACATAGTATCTATTTAACATTTATCAATAAGCAGATACAGACAATTAAAAAACAAGCTAGCAAATGGAAAAGGGTTATTTAATTAGTGTCAAAGAAATATAAATCAAGTAAGACTATCATTTCTTTATGAAATTAAAAACACACAAAAATATTTCCAAACTAAAGCTTTAGCATGTTGTAAAATCAAATCAAACTATAAAATGAGGGAGCCAAAGCATATAATCTTTAAAATCACTCTCAGTTCTAGCATTCTAGGAATAAGTCAACATTCTGGCAAAACTGACATTCATTTTTAAAATTTTTATAGGAAACTTGAAGATTTACCCTACATTATGTGTGTATATAGACAATGTCCAGGCTAAGTAAACCTTCAACCTAGTCAATATAAGACATAGAAAATTTGAGAATTTATAATTATACTGAAAACTGATTCTAAATCAGGAAATGTTGATAGAATTGCTTAGCAATGTAGTGCCAAAAAAACAATGATTTCCATAGGATTTCTATTACCAATGATTAAAAAAAATAAAACATACTCTATATAACCTTAAGATGAAATTTAACCCAAGATTACAATTAAAATTTACAGTTGGAGAACACAGGAAAACTACATATGCATACCCTAGTTGACTGATATCCAAAGTATGGGTGGATGTTCCAAAAACAGGTACTCTCCCCATAATGAACATCATGATTTCTGACCTCTGATAATCTGGTAGGTTACTTCCAAAAAATCCTATGAAAATATTAAGATAAAGTTAAGATAAATTTTACAAATTGGAAAGGTTATTTTTCCATAATACTCAATCATAACATATTTTTAACCTAAGCTTTCAATATGTGGTAAAATGATGTCTTTAAGTTATATATGTAACTCTAAAGTCCTTTTCTGTCCTCCCTTCTTGCTGCTTACTGTGCCGGCCATGTGTTCCCCTGTGCCCCTCATAGCCACGCCTGGCAGAACTGAAGAAATCAAGGACTTTCTGCTCACGGCCAGGTGAAAGGATGCCATACCCGGCAAGATCCAGAGAAGTAAGGATAACGTGAAGTTTAAAGTTCAATGCAGCAGATACCTTTATATCTCAGTCATCACAGACAGAGAAACTAAAGCAGTCCCTGCCCCCAGGTTTGGCAGTGAAGGAGCTGAAATGAACCTGGCACACTGATTTGAACTGTATTATAATTTAAAAAATTCAAAAAACAAAACTCCAAAGATATTCTAATTTCTTTTATTCAAAGTCATTTACTCATGTATAGTAGAAGACGTACACAATAGACTAATACTTAGATAAAACAATAAATGTCTAAAAATCTTTTGCATATGGTTTATAGTGGCAAACCATCAATTTGAGTTGGACTTTTAGAAAAATGAAAAAAAAAAACCAAAAACACCTCTGGAAGTATTTTTGATGAAACTCTGTTCACATATTGTGAGCCTAAATTCTTGTTCTGGTAAGGAAGTCAGTAATTAGGCCATATTTTGGTAAAGAGGTCAATAATTATGTCACTACTTTGGCTTCAATTGCTGAAATATTGTAGAATGTCATTACAATGAGCCAGGTTTACAGTCTAAGCCAGTGGGTTAATTCAATATATATTATTCAACTAGTGCAAAAAACCCCCACAAAACCTTATTTACTTGTCATTTTTCTCATATACTCTTAGTTCTTGTGGATATTTTAAATTTAACTGCTGTAGCCTTTGATGGTTTACTTTCTAGTCTAGAAGACTTAAAACATTTAATTATCACTTATTCAAACTTTATTGTTTCTTTGAAAGATCAGAACAGGTATTGAATCATGCTGGTTTTGTTCATTTCTCAAAATGCAATATAATCATTACAAAAACCTTCTCATTTTTAGTATTTCTTTAAGAATAAATTAGTTTTTCAATTTAACTCTTAAGCTTCTATGATTGGAATTAATAATCTGTGCAAACTCAAATTGTTCTACTTATCATCTGATTGGATTTGGGGATGAAAGTCATTTCCCATTATCACACACTTCAGCAATCAAAAATCTCATGATCTTAACATTACGCAATCCAAGTAAAGCATACGATTCTAACACTTCAGAAGCACTATCTATGGGGTTAAGAAACTACTTTGTATTTGGATCCTCAAAATAACCGTATGAGTCTAGATACTATTTCTTATTAACCTCAGTTGCTTCTTGTGGAAATGTGGATTAGAGAGGTTAATAGTTCAAACCAAAAGACTACACAGCTAACAGTTAGGCCTGAGGTGAAGGCTATTCATTTCCAAAGCCTATGTTATTATTACCCTCTCCTTCCTCCTTGTAAGGTACTTTCAACTTTGCAAGAACCCAATTAGGTATGTTGGTAATCACCATGCACAACTTGACACTGATTTTCTGTTCCAAGCAAGCCAGTCACTGCCACAAGGGCATAAGTTTCCAACATAATCCACTGTGAGGAGAGTCCTGAAAGGAATTAATTCTCTATACCTACTGTTTGTACTTGAACCACTGAGGGTAAGTGCTGAGGAGCCCCCCCCCACCCCTGACTGGAAAGAAGGAAAGAACATTGCAGGGAGCTATGTTCTTGATTACTGTTAAAAAGGAATTTGTACAATAGCCTTGTATTGTCAAGTGCCAAAGGCACGCAGCCCTGCTCCAACAGCAATATCCACACGAGCTGGTAACTACCAGAGTACTGAGAATTTCTAAAAGAAAATACTGAGGAAATGAGAAGTGTGATTAAATAAAAATCTTACTGTGCCACACTGCATTTCTTTTCTCTCATGGTTTCATTTTCACATGTTATTTTGAAAGTGTTATGTCACAGAACTATTGCTTGAGCCTATTATATCTATGTTTTATAATAAAATACTTAAAAAAATAAATATTCTAGAGTGAAAGAGTAACCATGAATTAATTAGAAATCATGAAAGCAATTTAAATTAATTCTGTGAAAACAAGAATAGCTGATTTATCTTAAATATCACAAAAAATCCATAAATTATCCAAATAAATTTAAGAGTCACCAAAAGTTAGGTTTACCATTCACAGATCTAATGTTTTAAGGAATATCTAAAATGTCTCTGCTATACTGAGATTCCATGGTAATATTGGACTTCCATTATGTTTTGTCTTTTTACTGGGCACCAAGCAGATCAACCACATGCGTCCACAAGGGGAGAGCCATATGCATCACAAAATCCTAGTATGGGGCCTGCTGTATATACAGCATTCAGCACATATGTAAGTGCTGAATGCTGAAGCATCATGCATATATGTATATCCACAGAACTTTAGAAAGAAAATAAAAAAGAGAAACTTTGTATTACATATTCCAGAGGACTATTATAAATAAGTAGCCTACACACAGGAAAATTACCCAGATAAAAGACATATATTGGGTTTCAAAATAAATTTACGTATGACTCTATTTTTAGCAGAAACTATTAGCAACCATTAGAAATTAGGTACTAAGCCCCAGGGTTACAGCTCTATTTTGAAATATGGTAGCAATCATGTAGTTCCATTAAAACATGATTTGGGATATTCTAAAGTTATCAGGAGGGGAAGGTTAAAGTAGAATAGGAGTTTGCTTACTTTAATTTGTATTTAATTTGTATTTTACTTTAATACAGTCACATCACTTTATTTCCACCCCCCCCCAAAATTCTCATGGCTTTTTTTTTAAAGGAAGTTCTTTACCCTTTTACTGTACTTTAACCATGTTTTTAAGAAAAAAACATATGAAATTAAAGCCCAAGGTAGCGGTCCCCACAACTTGGTTCCTAATGCCATTCCCCAGTAAAAGAAACCACAGCACTTTGAGAAATGACAGATTCCATGGCTGGGACAGGAAATACCAAATGAGCCTGAAACAACTTAAACCAGTAAGGCTGCGCTGAAAAGAAATAGGAGGATGTTACAAAGACATAGAAGATGGGAGTTCCCACTGGCCAAATCTGGGACAATTTCAGCACCAAAATATAATAATAAATACAGAATGAATGATGAAGCATGAAAATATAAATCCATAAGCTCATACCAATAATAAAGATATAAATACCTGCATTCCTACATACATACAGGGAAGAAAAAGGGACTCCTGCTCACCGCAGAACACAGAGTGCCACCTGACAGCTGCGGAGGGAGTGCCGAGTTCGAAAACCATCCATTTGCAACATTATGGTAAAGACAGGTTCAGGTTAGAATTATGAATGGTTACTAAATTCAGGGGGAGGTTTGGGTGAAGAGCAGAACATCCACATGGTCTAAAAGCATATCCTCAGAGACTGTTTACTGTTTGCAAGGATAAAAACTGAAACCGTACAACAGAGAAACAGAACACTTTGAGCAAAACTCCCATCACCAATGAGAAGCAAAAGTTCACTGTGTACCTCTTGGTATGCAATACTCTGAGAAGAACTTTATCACTTATGTAGTATCCAGACAGGAATGAGCAACCAGACAAACCCAAAGGAGAAAATTTTTTAGAAGGGGGTGGTATGCTCTTAAAAACTCCCATATCAGAACTGAAATGTTCCAGACTAAAGGAACTCAAGAAATATTACAACTAAATGCAATTTATGATCCTAGACTGAATCCTGGATGTAAGGAAAAACATGCTCTAAAGGACATGATTAGGGGTGCCTGGGTGGCTCAGTCGTTAAGTGTCTGCCTTCAGCTCAGGTCATGATCCCAGGGTCCTGGGATCGAGCCCCACATTGGGCTCCCTGCTCAGCGGGAAGCCTGCTTCTCCCTCTCCCACTCCCCTTGCTTGTGTTCCTGCTCTCGCTCTCTGTCAAATAAATAAATAAATAAAATCTTAAAAAGAAAATAAAGGACATGATTAGATCAAATGACAAAACTGAAATATGGAAGTCTGATTAACGTATATGCCAATGTTAAATTCACTGATGTTGATAACTGTATTCTGGTTATATAAGAATCTTATTCTTTGGAAAAAGTCTCTGTGGTAAAGGACCATGATGCATATGCACTTAATCTCTAGTGGTTTAGGGAAAAAACGAGGATACATGTATATACTTATATATGCACATATATGTACACACACACATACATACATGTACACACAGAGAAATGGAGAGAGGGAGGAGAAGAGGGGACAACATAAATGATAAAATAAATGGCATAAAATATTAAAAGATGAATCTGGGTGAAGGGTATACAGTGTTCTTTGTCCTATTCTTATGTGTGTTTCAGAATATCAAGTTTTTTAAAAGTCTAAGCTATCATTCACCTTTGACTAATGTACTATACGAGACAAGTAACTTTCAGCAAGAGCTTTTTTAATCACTGTTTTACATAATAGTTTGGAAAAGTGAAATGTACTCACCTATTGTTTGGATGATAGCATTCTGCACAATCTTCTCATCATTGTCTTTGGAACTTGAGTTTAAGTTAGTACTGCCTACAGATCCCCCCTGTAAGTCATTTGCTTCAAATTCAACACTGAGACGCAGATGCTTTAGGAGAGTATTAAAGACTTCCAGCACTGTGGGTCCTGTAAACAAACACTAATGTGAGTTTTTCCAATATTATATACTCAAAAACAATTCTCACATTTCTCAGAGATTTTTGGATATTTCCAAAATAGAAAAAAAGTAAATGAGAAAGGGCGCCTGGGTGGCTCAGTTGGTTAAGCGACTGCCTTCGGCTCAGGTCATGATCCTGGAGTCCCTGGATCGAGTCCCGCATCGGGCTCCCTGCTCGGCGGGGAGTCTGCTTCTCCCTCTGACCCTCCTCCCTCTCATGCTCTCTGTATCTCATTCTCTCTGTCTCAAATAAATAAATAAAATCTTTAAAAAAAAAAAAAAAAAAAAAAAAAAAAAAAAAAAAAAAAAGTAAATGAGAAATACCTAAATAAAGTCTCCTAGTTACTCCAGCATTTACTGGGCATCTCTGAGCAACTGACTGAACCTCCAGTACAAACCACACAAAATGTGTATACGCATATAAAAAACTTTCCATCTATATAATCTTGTCTACTCAAAATAACATGTATTAGGACAATATTTAACTTGATTGTTGGGTCAGAACCCACAGAATTAGGATACCATAGCTCACTGTAGTGTCGAAAATTTATTTTGCATCTTTTGAAGATGAAGAAGGGATAATTTGCCTCTGTTATGAGAAAGAAACTAGCCGATTTATCAGATTCAGATAAATGAGATTTGCTTTCTGCTTTTAGTTCTATAAATACTGTGCACATGTTTGTCACTGCATCTATCACACTATAGTTTAATCAGTGTTTTTTATTTCTGCCTCCAACTCTTAGTTGCAATCTTCTCCACGACAGGCAGCCATGGTCAAATACTTCTTCAAATGTACAGAGCTTAGTACATAGTACTTCATACATAACAGACGTAAGTGTGTTAATTCAACATAGTATCTGTTTTAATATTTCAAATTAAGTAACTTTTCAGGGGCAACTGGGTGGCTCAGTCAAGATCCTGGGGTCCTGGGATCGAGCCCCGCATCAGGCACCCTGCTCAGCGAGAAGCCTGCTTCTCCCTCTCCCACTCCCCCTGCTTGTGTTCCCTCCCTCCCTGTTTGTCAAATAAAATAAAACCTTAAAAAAAAAATTAAGTAACTTTTCAGTTAAACAAATGCTTCCATCTCTTTGAGATAAATTATCAGTAATAAAAAGTCCATATCCAAAATGCCCACTCCTATTTGACACTGAATGAGCAATAGAGTATTTCAGTAGCTAATGTATTTCCATTTTGATTTTGAAGCAAAGAAACCATAACCAGATTTTTCTCCTAAATTTACTAATTCTATCATGGCCCCTTCCATTCTTCTAATGACATGCAGGTGAAAAATTGACCTCTGATCTGTCCCTTCTCTTTGTTAGCCATAGAGTCAGTCAGTGATCTAACCCTGTTTACTTCCCATTCCTGTGCTGCCATCCAAGGTCAAATTCTTTCCCTTGTGCCTACAATGCTGGCAAGCACCTGTTATTTCTGAAGTGGCCTACGTTTTAAAGCCAGATGAATTACTTATCCTACAGCACATCTTTGATAAAGATTACATTAAACCTCTAAGGACTAGCAATCAACTGTAGAATTACATCCCTGATTTGGCTGCAACTTTAACTTTAAAGCAATTTCTCGGACTTCCTCCACACTACCACACATTCTAGCCAAATGGGCTACTTAATATTTTGCTCTTACCAAACCATTTTCCATCCCTGGTTTTCTGAAGAAATGTGAACAAACCTGCCTTGAATTACAGCATTAGGTAAAGTTGTCTAACTTCAAGTAAACCATATGTTTCTTCTATCTATATCCTCCCAAATGTCTAGCGCATAATTGGTATTCAAAATTCTTTTTCATATTATTTTTTAAATTTAAATCAATTAACACATAGTGTATTATTAGTTTCAGTGATTCATCAGTTGTACATAATACCCAGTGTTCATTATGTCATGTGCCTCCTTCATGCCCATCACCTAATTACCCTATCCTCCCACCCGCCTCCCCTCTCCCCTCAGTTTGTTTCCTATGATTGAGAGTCTCTTATGGTTTGTCTCCATCTCTGATTTCATCTTGTTTTATTGTCCCTCCCTTCCCCTATGCTCCTGTTTTGTTTCTTAAATTCCACAAGTGAAATCATAATTGTCTTTCTCTGATTGAGAAATACTCCCTAGTTCCACCCATGTCCTAACAAATGGCAAGATTTTGTTTTTTTGATGGCTGAGTAATATTCCTGTGTGTGTGTGTGAGTGTGTGTGTGTGCGCGTGTGTGTGTGTATGTATATATACATATACCATCTCTTCTATAGCCATTCATCTGTCGATGGACATCTGGGCTTTTTCCATAGTTTGGCTACTGTGGACATTGCTGCTATAAACATTGGGGTGCAGGTGCCCCTTCAGATTACTGCATTTGTATCTTTGGGGTAAATACCTAGTAGTACAATTACTGGGTCATGGGGTAGCTCTATTTTTAACTTTTTGAGGAACCTCCGTACTGTTTTCCAGAGTGGCTGCACCAGCTTGTATTCCCACTAGCAGTTTAAGATGGTTCCCTTGCAGGGTGCATTCTCACCAACATCCTCGTTGTTTCCTGAGTTGTTAATTTTAGCCATTCTGACTGTATGAAGTGGTAGCTCACTGTGGTTTTGATTTTAATTTCCCTGATGCCCAGTGACGTTGAACATTATTTCATGTGTCTATTGGCCATTTATATGTATGTCTTCTTTGGAGAAATGGCTGTTCTTGTCTTCTGCCCATTTTTTGATTGGATTATTTGTTCTTTGGGTGTTGAGTGTGAAAAGGTCTTTATAGATTTTGGATACTAGCCCTTTATCTGATATGTCATTTGCAAATATCTTTTCCCATTCTGTAGGTTGTCTTTAGGTTTTGTTGACTGTTTCCTTTGCTGTGCGAAAGTTTTTTATCTTGATGAAGTCACAATAGTTCATTTTTGCCTTTGTTTGCCTTGCCTTTGGAGATGTGTCTAGCAAGAAGTCGCTGCGGCTAAGGTCACAGAGGTGCTGCCTGTGTTCTCCTGTAGAATTCTGATGGATTCCTGTCTCACATTTAGGTCTTTCATCCATTTTGAGTCTATTCTTGTGTATGGTGGAAGGAAATGGTCCAGTTTCATTCTTCTGCATGTGGCTGTCCAATTTTCCCAACACCATTTGTTGAAGAGACTTTTTTCCAGTGGACATTCTTTCCTGCTTTGTCGAAGATTAGTTGACCATAGAGTTGAGGGTCCATTTCTGGGCTCTCTATTCTGTTCCATTGATCTATGTGTCTGTTTTTGTGCCAGTACCGTACTGTCTTGATGATGACAGCTTTGTAATAGAGCTGGAAGTCGGAACTGTGATGCCGCCAGCTTTGCTTTTCTTTTTCAACATTCCTCTGGCTATTCGGGGTCTTTTCTGGTTCCATACAAATTTTAGGATGATTTGTTCCAGCTCTATTAAAAAAAAAAAAAAATTGATGGTATTTTGATAGGGATTGCATTGAATGTATAGATTCCTCTAGGAAGCATAGACATTTTAACAATATTTGTTCTTCCAAACCATGGAATGTTTTTCCATTTCTTTGCGTCTTCCTCAATTTCTTTCATGAGTGTTCTACAGGTTTCTGAGTCAAGATCTTTTGCCTCTTTGGTTAGGTTTATTCCTAGGTATCTCATGGTTTCTGGTGCAATTGTAAATGGGATCGATTCCTTAATTTCTCTTTCTTGTGGCTTATTGTTAGTATATAGAAATGCAATTGATTTCTGTGCATTGATGTTATAATTTACCACTCTGCTACATTCCTGCATGAGTTCTAGCACTTTTGGGGTGGAGTCTTTTCGGTTTTCCATATAGAGTCTCATGTCATCTAAGAATGAGAGTTTGACTTCTTTGCTGATTAGGATACATTTTATTTCTTTTTGTTGTCTGATTGCTGAAGCTAGGACTTCTAGTACTGCGTTAAACAACAGCGCTGAGAGTGGACATTCCTGTTGTGTTCCTGATCACAGGGAAAAAGCTCTGTTTTTCCCCACCGACAATGTTATTTGCATGGGCTTTTCATATATGGTTTTTATGATATTGAGGTATGTCCCACCATCCCTCTGTGGAGAGTTTTAATCAAGAAAGGATGCTGTACTTTGTCAAATGCTTTTTCTACATCTATTGAGAGAATCACATGGTTCTTGTCCTTCCTTTTATTAATGTGGTGTATCACATTGATTGATTTGTGGATGCTGAACCACACTTGCAGCCCAGGAATAAATCCCACTTGGTCATGGCAAATAATCCTTTTTGTGTACTGTTGGATCCTATCAGCTAGTCTCTTGGTGAGAACTTTGGCATCCATGTTCATCAGGGATATTAGTCTGTAATTCTCCTTTCTGGTGGGGTCTTTGTCTAGTTTTGGGATCAAGGTAATGCTAGCCTCACAAAAAGAGTTTGGAAGTTTTCCTTCCATTTCTATTTATTGTAACAACTTCAGAAAAATAGGTATTAATTCTTTTTTAAATGGTTGGTAGGATTCCCTGGGAAGCCATCCAGCCCTGGACTCTTGTTTGTTGGGAGATTTTTGATTACTGCTTCTATTCTTGCCGGTATGGGTCTGTTCAGGTTTTCTATTTCTTCCTGTTTCAGTTTTGGTAGTTTGTATGTTTCTAGGAATGCATCCATTTCTTCCAGATTGCCTAATTTGTTGGCATAAAGTTGGCTCATAATATATTCTTATATAAGTTTGTATTTCTTCAGTGTTGGTTGTGATCTCTCCTTTTTCATTCATAATTTTATTTATTTGGGGCCTTTCTCTTTTCTTTTTGGTAAGTCTGGCCAGAGCTTTATTGATCTTATTAATTCTTCAAAGAACCAGCTCCAAGTTTCATTGATCTGTTCTATTGTTCTTCTGGCTTCTATTTCATTGATTTCTGCTCTAATCTTTATTCTCTTTTCCTGCTGGGTTTAGGCTTGATTTGCTGTTTTTTCTCCAGCTCCTTTAGGTTTAAGGTTAGGCTGTATATTTGAGACCTTTCTTGTTTCTTGAGAAAGGCTTGTACTGCTATACACTTAGGACTGCCTTTGCTACATCCCAAAGGTTTTGAACAGTTGTGTTCTCATTTTCATTTATTTCCTTGAATTTTTTAAATTCTTCTTTAATTTTCTGGTTGACCCATCCATTCTTTAGTAAGATGCTCTTTAACCTCCATTTATTTGTGTTCCTTCCAAATTTGCCCTTGTGATTTAGTTCAAGCTTCAAAGCACTGTGGCCCGAAAATATGCAGGGAATGATCCCTATCTTTTGGTACCAGTTGAGACCTGATTTGTGACCCAGTATGTGATCTATTCTGGAGAATATTCTATGCACACTGGAGAAGAATGTAAATATTCTGTTGCTTTAGGATGGAATGCTCTAAATACATCTGTGAAGTCCATCTGGTCCAGTGTGTCATTCAGAGCCCTTATTTCCTTGTTGATCTTCTGCTTAATGATCTGTCCATTGCAGTGAGTGGGGTGGTAAAGTCCCCTACTATTACTGTATTATTATCAATGTGTTTCTTTAATTTTGTTATTAATTGGTTTATACAGTTGGCTGCTCCCACATTAGGGGCATAAATATTTACAATTGTTAGATCTTCTTGCTGGACAGGCCCTTTAATTATGATATAGTATCCTTCTTCATCTCTTATTACAATCTTTGGTTTAAAATCCAATTTGTCTGATATAAGAATTGCTACCCCAGCTTTCTTTTGATGTCCATCAGCATGATAAATGGTTTTCCACCCCGTCACTTTCAGTCTGGAGGTGTCTTTGGGTCTAAAATGAGTCTCTTGTAGACAGCATATGGATGGGTCTTGCTTTTTTATCCAATCTGATACCCCATGTCTTTGACTGGGGCATTTAACCCATTTATATTCAGAGTAACTATTGAAAAATATGAATTTAGTGCCATTGTATTACCTGTAAATCACTGTTTCTGTATACTGTCTCTGTTCCTTTCTGGTCTATGTTGCTTTGGGGCTCTGTCTTCGCTTAAAGGATCCCCTTTAATATTTCTTGCAGGGCTGGTTTAGTGATCACAAATTCTTTTAGTTTCTGTTTGTCCTGGAAGCTCTTTATCTCCTCTTCTATTCTGAATAACAACCTTGTGAGATAAAGTATTCTTGGCTGCAAATTTTTCTCATTTAGCACCTTGAATATATCTTGTTGGACCTTTCTGGCCTGTCAGGTCTCTGTGGATAGGTTTGCTGCCAACCTTATGTTTCTACCCTTCTAGGTTGAAGATCTCTTGTCCTAAGCTGCTTTCAGGATTTTCTCTGTCTCTGGAATTTGCAAGCTTTGCTATTAGATGTCGAGGTGTTAATCTATTTTTGATTTTGGGGGGGGGAGGTTCTCTGTGCCTCCTGGACTTAAATGCCTGTTTCCTTCTCCAGATTAGGGAATTTTCTCAGCTATAATTTGCTCTAATATACCTTCTGCCCCCCCCTTTTCTCTCTCTCTTTTGCCTCCTTCTTCTGGGATCCGATTTATTCTAATATTGTTTCACTTTATGGTATCACTTATCTCTGGAATTCTCCTCTAGTGATTCAAGAGTTGTTTACCTCTCTTTTTCTCAGCTTCTTTATTCTCCATCATTTTGTCTTCTATTTCACTAATTCTCTGTTCTGCCTCATTTATCCTAGCAGTTAGAGCGTCCATTTTTTATTACATCTCATTAATAGCCTTTTTGATTTCAGCTTGATTATAGTTCTTTTATGTCTCCAGAAAGGGATTCTCTAGTGTCTTCTATGCTTTTTTCAAGTCAGATAGTATCTTTACAATCCTTATTCTGAACTCTAGTTCCAACATCTTACTTATATCCATAATGTTTAGGTCCCTGGCAGTCAGTACTACCTCTTGGTCTCTTATTTGCATTGGGTTCTTCCGTCCTGTCATTCTTGCAAAAAGTGGTCCCTTTTCTATTTGTAGAACTGCAGCAATTCTTTTCTTAGATCTCCAGTTGAGTTTGCAGGTGTTCAGAATGATTCGACAGCTATCTAGCTGAATTCCAGGGACCAGATGAAACTAGGGTCCCCTTCTCCTCTGCCATCTTCCTCCTCCATCCAAAAATCTTCATTAGAAAAAAGGAGGAAGGGGAGACTGATATAGTGGAAAATGCTTAAGTGCACACTAAAGAAGTCTGAGAAATTCCAAGAGAAATTGTAGCACATTTAAAAACATTAAAGTATTTTTAAAGAGTTTTCCATACACTGCTGTATATACTGAAAAAAATTCTAGAGTAGATTAATGCATTAATTTTTCTGTTTAAGTTTTTTTGTTTTGTTTTGTTTTGCTGACACTCACCTATGGAACCTTTAGCAGCAATGGCAACAGCCTCTAACAGAACCTGGATGATACCAGCTCGAACCCGTGGAGAATCTTTTTTACGAGCATCAAGGTGTCCTAGGATCTCCTGAATTACATGGTGAGAATACTGAGCCTAAAAGAAGCAAAACAGTACACAAAGATGTATGAACAGTGTTATATATACTGGGTGGATTCTTAAGAAGGGAAAACCATGTGTCACTTAAACGTCTCACTACAGGAGACTGGTACTCCCATTACAGAACAATATGTAGCCATTAAAGACCATGCTTTTTAAGAATAAATAGGGAAAAAAAAAAAAAGAATAAATAGGGATACCAGAAAATATTTATAATACCCTGGATGAAAAAAGCAAGTTGCAAAAACTATGATTAAATTTAATCTGCTTTTTTAAAACAATATACAGGACTAGAATTATATACACCTAAATATTGACAGTGCCAGGATTCATGAGAAGTTTTTATTCTCGTCACACTTCTCTGTAATTTCAAAGAACATTTATATACTCTTATAATTTGATGATAGGACAAATGTTTAAAAATAAACAGATTATGATATTTACAGCACTTCTCTCTTACCCAAACTAGATATTATTTCTCATCATGGACACCTAACAATTCTAAACAGTTAAATCTCCCATCTCATCAAAAGCCACTCTCAAAATGAAAATGTTATCAGTGTATACCTGATTAAATTTAAATCAAGGTGATATCAGAAGATTTGCAATTTACAAAGGCAATTTTATCATAGATAATCTGATCAATCACACTGAATGATATTAGGACCTAAATCTAAAATAGGATAGCTAGACAATGTTTAACTACAATGAATATTTTCTCACTTCTTTTTTTTCTTAACAGAGTAGCAAAGTTTTGGTTTTTTAAACTAATAACTACACCCAGAAGTCATGAGTGATCTACCACCAGGTTATAAAAATCCAAAAACAAACAAAACAGGCTACGGCCCTGAATCTCCATGTCTGTGTTTGCCCTTGGGCCCCACTACTCTGTTTTCAGACTGGTTTACCTTTCTCTCCTTTGGAATGGGTAGTCTTATATTAAAAAGCAGTGTCCAGCACATACTGGCTACTCTGCTCAAAAGTGAAAAGAATTCCCCTCTACCTCTAACAGCATAACCAAATTCACTGTCAGGTATTTCTGGTATTTCTGTCAAAACACATGTACTTTTTTTAACAACCCAAGGTAAACATTTTCACCTTTACTTTCTGCAATGTTAAAACAGAGGAATTCCAGATAGACAGACACACACACAAAACTTGAAACCGAACTTCTTGGCCAGGAAACTGTATGCTTCTGATGTGTGAACCTCATGCAAATAGAATAGGGTCTTACAAACAGGATGGCAATTTGACTTATTGTCCAAATTAGGACACTTCAGAGAGTGAAAGTATTAATAATTACATAAAGTAGGGCTATCCTAAGCAAAGCACAGCACCTGTTCACAACAGCTCAAGAATTCCATCATGGATGAAAGGTGCATGGAGTGACAGGAACAAAACTGCAATGATGTTAATTATACTTTATGCTGAGTTTCTGACACAGGTTTACTAAGCTATCATGTACCTATAGTAAAACTCACCCTCACACTGAAGTTTAAAGCAATAGTAATGGATGCGTAGCTTTAAGAAGCAACATAATAGGGTAGTTAAGTGTGTCGGTAAGCCTTAGAGTCAGATTTGCCCAAATTCAAATTCGGGCTCCATCATTTAATAGTGTAATAGTATACAGCTAAAGAGATGGCTACTTAACCTTTCTGTACCTCAGTTTTCCTCATCTACAATATTTATAAAATAAAAAGTTATCTTATCTTGTAGGATTGTTATGGCACTTAAATGAGTTCATTTGTGTAAAGAATCTAAAATTGTGTCTACCACAGGAAACGTGCTCAATCTAGCCATTATTACTTACTCTTTAATTGGTGACTCCTCGGATAATATGTTACTACAAAATTAAACATAACAAAATGACAACAAAAGACATTTGATTCATAAGCAGGTGCCAGGCACTGTTCTACGCACTGTATGTGTATTATCACATTTTATCCATACCAACAGTTCCCGGAAGTAGCCTAACTCAATCACACTGTGCACTTCGCAGTGCAAATGAGGCAGGTTTTTAAGTAACTTGCCCAAGGTCATAGAATAATTCTAAGGGAGGGTCTAGCTGTGAATCCTAGACCAACGTCAGAGCCCAGATCTTAAATACACCTATTACCTTCAATTTAGCACAAAAGGTAAGCTTTAAATATTTTCCCTTTACCACAAATGCCCTATTATATTTGAAACTATCTGAAACTATGTCTATGTAACCCTTACGGATATAAATACTGGTAAGGCTAGCTGATGTTTTGCAGACAGGAAAAAATGTTACCTCAGAATGATTCCCATAAACAATTTTATGGTAAATAGCAATTAAAACAAGTTTATCAGAAGTTTTAATTGTATCAGGATAGTCTTATCAAACAGAAATTCCCATTCTACTGGGTACTACCATTAAACTTTTTTTATTCTTATGTTAATCCCCATACATTACATCATTAGTTTTAGATGAAGTGTTCCATGATTCATTGTTTGTGCATAACACCCAGTGCTCCATGCAGAATGTGCCCTCCTCAATACCCACCACCAGGCTAACCCATCCTCCTACCCCCCTCCCCTCCAGAACCCTGTTTGTTTTTCAGAGTCCATCGTCTCTCATGGTTCGTCTACCCCTCCGATTTCCCCCGCTTCATTCTTCCCCTCCCGCTACCTTCTTCTTCTTCTTTTTTTTTTTTCTTAACATATATTGCATTATTTGTTTCAGAGGTACAGATCTGAGATTCAACAGTCTTGCACAATTCACAGCACTTACCAGAGCACATACCCTCCCCAGTGTCTATCACCCAGTCACCCCATCCCTCCCACCCCACCCCCCACTCCAGCAACCCTCAGTTTGTTTCCTGTGATTAAGAATTCCTCATGTCAGTGAGATCATATGATACATGTCTTTCTCTGTTTGACTTATTTCACTCAACATAATACCCTCCAGTTCCATCCACGTCGTTGCAAATGGCAAAATCTCATTCCTTTTGATGGCTGCATAATATTCCACTGTATATATATATATATATATATATATATATATACCACATCTTCTTTATCTATTCATCTGTCGATGGACATCTTGCCTCTTTCCACAGTTTGGCTATTGTGGACATTGCTGCTATAAACATCGGGGTGCACGTACCCTTTCGGATCCCTACTTTTGTATCTTTGGGGTAAATACCCAGTAGTGCAATTTCTGGATCATATGGTAGCTCTATTTTCAACTTTTTGAGGAACCTCCATAGTTTTCCAGAGTGGCTGCAGCAGCTTGCATTCCCACCAACAGTGTAGGAGGGTTCCCCTTTCTCCGCATCCCCGCCAACATCTGTCATTTCCTGACTTGTTAATTTTAGCCATTCTGACTGGTGTGAGGTGGTATCTCATTGAGGTTTTGATTTGGATTTCCCTGATGCCGAGCGATATTGAGCACTTTTTCATGTTACCATTAAACTTCTGATCAATGGACTTCATAAAACGTATGCTGTACTTAAAGCTATTTGCAAAGAAATGCGGTGGACCAGCAGTTTCTTAACTTTTAATCAACAAGTATTTATTGATTCCTTAAGTTTCTTTGACTTTATTTACTTTATTAATTTACTTTGTGCAAAAAAGCAATTTCATTTAGTAACAAAATCTGAATGAGGAAGGCAATGAAGAAAGACAAGGCTACAAAAGACTAGGAGAACAGCCTTAATTATGCCCACAGATTGCCAGATCAACCTCTTACCTACTAAGTTAAAATTAAATTAAAAGAACTTAAAAGTTCTCATAAGAAGGAAAAAAACCTTGTAAGTATGTGAGAAGATGGATCTTGAGTAAACTACTACAGTAATCATTTTACAATATATCCAGTCATTGTATTTTTTATATTATCCTACCACATCCAAACCAGCTTTATAACTACTACTTATCTAAAACCCACATTATGGTACACAAATAACTTTAACTTACTGGTTGATTTACCCCCAAAATTTGTGGAACAGAATGACCAAAATTTAAATCCTGACTTCACTTTCTACCTGTGTGCCCTTCAGTGAGGTACCTAACCTCTCTAAAGATCAGTTTTCTGATCTGTAAAAGAATAGTAACAATATCTACTATATAAAATGAGGCGACTTAAAAGCAAGAAAGCAAATAGGTTATGTGCACAGTGCATAGTACATTCATTCAGCACTTGATAAAATGGTACTTCTATTTTAAAATATAAATGAACCATTCAATGCATGCATTAAAGTTTTCTTTTCAGAAACGAGAAAACTAGAACTCAGCGGGACTGAATAATTTGCCCAAGTTCACACAACCAGTAAACAGCACATCTAGGATGTGAATCCTAGTATGACCTACAGTAAAAGCCAGGTTTCTTTCTTACTCTACCTTATCTCCTTTGAATTGATGATGACTTTTTAGGGCATAAAAAAATGTAGACTTTGTTTAAAAAAAGGGGGGGGGGGACTTAAAATCCCACTTGAATTCAGAGCTACCTGGGTCTGTTCAGATTTCGAGGAGAACCAAGGTGTGTGTGGTCCTCTGCAGTACAGTTTCTCATCCTAAGATTCTATTATAGGTGAGAGGAGTTAATACATGTACTGTTTCATAGTAAAAACTCAATAAATGCTAGTTATTATCAGCTATATGCTGCTGTAATAAATTTCAATTCCAATACCAGTTTATCAGTGAAATATAAATATAATATAAATACACAATAAAAATATTCAAATAAATGAACAATAAATAGCATCATCATGAAGTCTTTTACTTCTTTTTATTAAATAACTTTTCATCTTGGCAAATAAGAAAATAAGTGGTAAATAAAAATGAGACAAAAAACAAAATTAAGAACATGCTGTGTATCTTACAGAGTTCTCTATATCTCTGATGACATGATTATCAATACAGAACCAAACTTAGTTATATAAATATGATAAATACTTAACCAATCCTTACCTGAATGGAATACATTATAATTTTAAAGCAGTGAACTGCAAATTCATTGGGATCCCATAGTTTGTGATGGTCTAAATGCCTGTAATTAACAAGAAAATCACTTTAAGAACTCCTTTTTTTATTCCACTTTCTTCCTCTAGAACCCTTAACAATATGTAAAATTGTACCCTAGAATGTAGCACAGAGAAGCAAAGGAATGAACAATATGTTAGAGAGCTTAAGAGCCATGAAGTAAAAAGGGAGAAGACCTAAAACACCTTTAGCAAGGGTTTCAGAAGAACAAAGATCAAATGAGAGCGAGCGCCATTTGAGGAGCCAATGACTGAGAATTTTTCTAATTAAAAACAACCAACCAAAGACCAAAACCCTAATCCTCAGGTTTAGAAATCCCATCAAGATAAAGAGATGGTTAGCAGGAGTCCAAGAGGAACAACAGCTCACCTCTAAAGGAAACAGAACTAGATTCACAGGTAACTCACCAAGAGCAACAACAGAAGGCAGAAAAGAACAGAATAATACCCTCAGGGTACTGCTCTATTAATTCAGCTTAGTATTATATACCGAGCAAAACTATCAATGTGGATAAAATAAAGACGTGCGATAAAGCAATTTCTGGAGCACTTATTTCAGGAAGAAAGAAATAAAAAAATGATTCCAGAATAAAGAACAGAAAGGCAAAAAGGAAAGCTGAGCAACGGAACTCAACAACATACACGTTAAAATACACACAAACACTGACTGAATAACATAATACCTAATTTGTGAAACTGAAAAACATACTAGCCGAAAGTAAACATTAAGACAAAATAATTCAACCTTGTATTCCTAAAGAAGAAAAAGAAAACATTAAACTTTACACCAAAAAAAAAAGGAACGTTAAACTTGAAATTTTATATAAAATGAATGTTACATTTCCTAAGAACTACACACAGAAGAATTATGCAAAAAAAGTTTGTGATTTTAAAAACTGACAGCAAACTAGAAATAAGAGAGAATTTTCTTAAACCAAGTTTTCTATTTAAAAAATAAAAAAAAACCTCAGCAAACACCATGCTCAGTGGTAAAATGGTATGGCAATCTTGAAAATTGGGGTCAAACCCCTGAACTCAAATGCCACTTAGTAACCGTCACTTTGGACAAATGATTTCACCTCTTGAATTTCAGTGTTCCTCTGTGTAAACTGGGGATGACACATTCCTTACAGGGCTGCTGGAATGACTAAACAAGAACTCATGTGAAAAATACCTCGCATAGTATATGGCACAGAACAGGTAATGAATGACAGCTTAATCTCAATCAGGTGTAGTATTTGTGGCCCTTTTCTACGTAATATGAATCATTTAAAATTATCACTTAAAACCGATGACTTAGCTCTGGCAGAATTTAAATTGTTTTGGTATCATAATTTCATTTTCTCCATTTATTTTGTCCTTATTTTAGTTCAGTTTTCAGGAAAGCATTGGCAAGTTTGGTTGAAAAATTCTTTTGGTTATAGCCTTTCAAGCCATTAGTCTATGTCCTGGCAGGTGTTTCTATATATTTAAATCTATAACTAAACGCACAGTGTTGCTTTAGGCTGTCTAGGACACAGAAGCAACACATCACTCCTGCCACTGGAGGGGAAAAAGCAAAGCAATGTTAAGGGTAATTCTGCTTGTTACCTTTGTAAGAAGAGCTCCAACCCACTGGCATGAGTAGCAGCCAGACTGCAATGAAACCAGGCAACAACTAGATACTATTTTTTCTAGAAGTTTAGTAGTAAGGGGAAAGGGAGAGGAAAAGAATTTCCAAATATAGGACCAGGGATTCTCAAATCATGTTTCTCAGACAACATGCAACAAAATCACCTTGGGATTTGGTTAAAAACAACAACAACCAGATTTCAGGGCTCTCTACTGTGCCCCAGTCCCAAGAACCGTGGGGCCAAAGATCTTACACATCCAGAGATTTGTAACTACAATTAACTTCTGAAAACCACTACCCTGGACTTATATACACAATTTACTACTCCTACTATCTTTGCAAAACAGGTGGGGAGTTTCACTTTGAGGGGTCACTGATGCACAACAAGGAAGAAAAAGTAGAGCGACAAAGTCAACTGGGTGAGATCTTTGAAAGCAAAAAAAAATAAAATAAAATAACTTAATTACTTCTAAAAACAGAACTGGTGCAAAATATATACAGTTCAAACAAAAATTATTTTAATTCTATGGTATGGATGCTAGTGGGGGATCTACTTAAGCACAGTCAGACTTAGGGGTCAGATGAAGAATAAAATTTTCACCCCTTAAGCGTCCGCCTTCAGCTCAGGTCATAATCCCAGGGTCCTGAGATAGAGTCCCACTTTGGGCTCTTTGCTCAGCGGAGAGCCGGCTTCTCCCTCTGCCTGCCACGCCCCCTGCTTGTGCTCACTCTCTCTCTCTCAATCTCTCCCTTTCTCTGGCAAATAAATAAAAATAAAATCTTAAAAAAATTTTTTTTCACCTTACTATTCCTTTCAGTAGAAAAACAATTTCACTGAGACTTTGAGAAAAAAGAAAATGCCTTATTTTTATAAAATATGCAAAATCATGGAGACACTGCATAAGGACAAGCAAAATTTTCAATAATTTATAAAACATGTGACTTCAAAAAAACTTTCCAGTTTCTTACTTTAAGCTACTTCTAGACAACCAAAGGTCAAACATAACAGTTCACTCTGTTGACTGTGGTAGAAACTTTAAGAAACATGAAGAGCTTTAATCTTTTATCACAGCTGTTAACATTCTACATCCAAATGTCTAATTTTGTCTCAAATGTCAAATTTTAATTTCAACAGGATTTTATAAGTGTTGAGGAGTAGCTTAGGTATAAAAATTTCCTTATGAAATCTTTACAGGTCCAGAATCAATCAATGCAAAGAACTTCAAAGTTTAGAACTATGGGCCATAGCCTTTCATTTGTAAAACAGGAGTGACAGTACCTTCCCCGTACAGGGTAACTGTACTGTGCAGACTGAATGAGATAAAGCTAGCAAAATCACCAAGCACAGTGTCTGACAATGTACAACATCAACTTTAATCTCAATCTTTATCTCTTTTTCCCTGCTACTCTGGCACCCCCAATTTTTGCCCCAGTATTCAACGAACACTGATGTTACGTCTGCTCTAAAAAGTCAGACTAAATTTTCTAGGTTCAAAACATTCAAAAAGGAATTGTGATAACTGAGTGACCATACCTTACTAAGATACATCTCTAACTAAATGTATGGTACTTTAAACCTAATCTATAAATTTCTCAAAAATTAAAATCTTGACCTGAACATATTCTGGTTAAAAAAAATCAGAACCATAATTTGTAAAACATGAAATAGGCAATCCTAATCCTAATAATCTAAAAAGAAATACCTTCAACTATATAAGAGTTAAAAATCTCTGCGTATAAAAATTGCCATAGGGACACCTGGGTGGCTCAGTCAGTTGAGCATCTAACTCTTGATCTCAACTCAGGTCTCGATGCCAGGGTTATGAGTTCAGGCCCTACGTAGGCTCCACGATGGGCATGGAGCCTACTTAAGAAAAAAAAAAGAGAAGAAAAGAAAGTAGAAAGAAAAAGCAAAACTATTTTACATAGGAAATGTATTATTAAAATCACATTTGCCTTCATGCTAATAATTTTTTTTTTCAATGCTAAATTAACTTTTTACGGTATATAAAAAAGTATGCAGTAAGAATAGTCTTTTCAATGACATATTAAGTAATTTTTTTAAGTAAAAATAAAAATGAAAACAGTGTAGCATACTTTGCAAAATTAGTATCTCACAGAAGTCTTCCTGTAGTAAGAAGGATTCATCTCCTAACAAAAGCATTTTATTTCTAGTTAATGAAAAAAGTAGCTCTTAAGTAGGAAAAATTGCCTTGGGAAATTACTTGCAAAAAATGCTTTAGTTCGACACTAAAGTAGGTTTTTTATTTCAATCATTATTTCATCTAGTAAAGAAAATAAATGATTTAGTAGAAATTTTGAATATCATATTTTTAATAAACAGTGAACACAACAGGAAACACTTTTCAGTTATTTAAGAATAGTACATAAATAATGTTTTCCTAAAAAAAAAAAAAAAAAAACTGCAGGTTTAAACTAAAGTAAAACCTCCTAAAGTAAGTCGTTTAGCACTAAAAGAAGCTATAAAATCCCCTTAAATTAAATTGTACCACTACTCTTCTACAAAGTTCCAAATGCACTTTGCTGAAGAAGCAGAAAATTGAACTTTATTTACCTCTTCAAGCATGGTAGCAGTTACTTCTGGTTCTTGCACCTTTTTGTCGAGAATTTTATTATATAGTAACCTCCTAACATACTGGCCCTGGCTCAAACCCCTCCTCAGACCTCATCTGATTAACTTTCTCAAAGGGCAGTTCTGACCATTTCATAGTTTTGAGCTAAGATCACCAATTCCTTACAGATTTAAATATAAAACTGTAAGATCTCTATGGTGTGGCTTGAACTACACCTTTCTCTCATCTTACACCAGCGCTTTAATTCTGACACTCCAGCCAATGGTGTCAACTAATCTCTGCTTCTCAAAGTCCACACTTCTCTGCCTCTGCTCATGCATCTCAACCAGCTAAAATCTACTTATCCACCTAACTATCAAAAAAGATCACCCCAATATCCCAAATTCGACTTCAATTCTTTGTTTTGAACTGCTATAGCTCTTTTGGCCTTTTCTCATAACCTATATATCGTATAATAATTATCGTGCATGTCAATTATCCATCGAAATTTTGCTGAGGACTAGGACAGTTTTATTCATGTATATATTCTCCAAAATATCTTACATAGAGAGGGTATTTAATATTAAATAGCTAACATATAATTAAATGTTTAATTAACAACTAACACATGATCAAGATTTAAGTCCATTAAGTTCTACATAGTAAAAAACATAGCCCACTTCAGGTTACCCAACTCAAGTAGAGTTAATTTAGTAGCTTCTTTCTTCCAGGATTGCTCTCTAGATTTTTAAGGCCTTATAGATTACCTCCCAGTTAATAAGAATATTAAGATAAAAACAGGAATTCTGAGATATTAAATCAGCAGGTCTGGACACTGAACAATACATCTGCCTTTAGTTATATATTACATAATTTTGTTTATTTCCTTACTAACACTTCAATAAGCCCACAGTCATTAAACAGTAGATCTCAATTTTGGGGGAGAGGCGGAATGGGGGGGGAATCATGGATCCCTTTGGAAACCTAATGATTCTCTGATTTTTAATATAATTTTGTGGCTTATAGACTCATATTAACTAAAGCTCAACTATGAACCCAAATATTTGCCTTAAATAAAGAATTCTGGGATACAGACTACTTTATATGCACTATAAAGACATTATTACAGTAGGGAAGGGAAAAGGATGAGGCAAATGATTAACAAAAACTAGTAAAAATGGCCAGAAATTACACAGAATTTTTTTTTTTTTAAAGATTTTATTTATTTATTTGACAGAGACACAGCGAGAGAGGGAACACAAGCAGGGGGAGTGGGAGAGGGAGAAGCAGGCTTCTTGCCAAGCAGAGAGCCCGATGTGGGGCTCGATCCCAGGACCCTGGGATCATGACCTGAGCCAAAGGCAGATGCTTAATGACTGAGCCACCCAGGCGCCCCTACACAGAATATTATACAGTAGATCTATCACCTGATGATTGAGTTAGAACACAAAAGCTTGACAACAAGGCTTAAGAGAGAATATCTCTGTGGAGAAACTCAAAGTTCACAAATGTATTTTCCCTGAGGGGAGACCAGATGTACAATGAGATATTAAATATTCCTGCTCTGACTAGTCACAGATGTAAGGTGAAATTTAGAGAAGTGAACGTGCACCAAGGCAGTCCAACCACAGGAGAAAGCAAGCCAAGAAACAGAAGCCAGGGACTACGAGGAAATGACCACAGAACTTACTAAAATGATACACATCACCCTTGGGCACTGTTTAATATTTTACTGTGCATACACATTTCAAGGTCTGAGAGTAGAAATTCACAATAAATGATGCACAGGATATCATGCACCAGACTGTATTTCATTTTTAAGGGGAAAAAGCTGGTGCAGTGGTTGAAAAGTGCTCAAACACAGGATGTCGGATCACTCCTATACTCTGCCCACAATGCTACACGTTCCACTAATAACACACTCATGCCAGCAAAAAGCGCCCTCTGTAAGGAAATGAACACAGCATCAATACAGCACAGTCACAAATAACCAGGAAAATACCAACTCCTTACGCAAAAACTGGTCTGACAGCATTATTCATGTTCCCAAAAGTTGCTCGACCCAGCAGTTCTCTGAAACAGTTTTCGGCCAGCACAGCGGGATTCTCTTCTTTGTCAGCGGCAGAAGGGGAAGGAGGAGGACCTGTGCGACTGGGAACAAAAAGGGAAATGAAGAAAGCTGCACGCAAGAACTCTAACACCAGTTCTAACAGCTAACAGAACAGACGTGACTCTGCAGAAATGTTAAAACGTTCTTCTTTTCTTCCAAAATACCTAAGAATAAGAAACAAACACAGTCTAACCTTTTGTTTAAAAAAGTGAATAGCAATTATCATTATTATTTTGGTTAGTTCTAACTGCCTAAGAAAAAGCATCCTGGATCTCTAAAGAGTAACATATGTTCAGCTGTAATTTCTGTTTCTCACACTTGCAACTTTCAGTATTAATTCAAACAGCAATTTGGATGCTCAGTAACAAGCAGCAAGTGTACATTTATTCTAAAAGAAATAAAATCCTAAATGTATGAGTAAGAATCTGTGGTCTACTAAGCCTAAAGATGAATAATTTTTTCAGAAAGGGCACATATTTAAACTCACTCAAGTTTACGAGACCACTATTTATATAATACTAAGGACAAAACTTGCTTATCCTGTCAAGCAAGCACACATACATATATACAAAAGTAACACACCCTCAACCCTAGTATCTTTATTCCATACCTGTCAACCTCTTCTATCTTTTGCATGTTAAACAACAGGGATGGAACAATTTTATCCATATGCTGGGGTTCCCAAATGGTAGCCCGAAGTTCATCATTAACTGTTTTGCGAACCACTCCTTGAATACCCCTGATTCCAGCAATTCGGATTCTATAAAAAAGAAAAAACTGAGTCATGAAAAAGGTTATATAAACAAGTCTGCCTGTTTAGCTAAGAGAATGGATGCCAAGTGAATATTATTATCTCAATCAACAAAATGAAAATAACACAACAAGTCTAAGAAATTAGAATCTCAAAAATCTAAGATAGAGGTATGGCAGTTCCAAAAGAGATTTACTTTATGTTTTTGTTTTTTAGATTTTAATGTAATTGCTACCCCCTTGATGCAGGGCTCAACCTCAGACCCCAAGATCAAGAGTTGCATGCTCTACTGACTGAGCCAGCCAGGTGCCCCAAGATTTACTCTGAATAACCATCTTTTTAAAATCAGCACTTAAAGTTTAAAGGGACTGTAAAGTATAATAATATCAAGTCTATGCATTATTTTTCAATAAAAAAGAATTTAATCAAAAGCATTAGGTTTTCCTAAGGGGATGATAATAGTTCAAACTGTTATGAACTAGAGTCTCCATTTCTTGCCTAGAAGTCTCAGAAGCTGAGTGAAAAAGAATTTCACTCTTCTTGAACACCCTTCAGTGCTTCCTCAGACTTTTTCACTGTTTCTCCCCCAAGGACCTCTCACTTCCCACAGTCCACATAGATGGAAGACTAAGCTGATTCCCATAAAGGTACTGTGACAAAGGAGAACTACCAAAATGGGAGCACAGATAACCTCAGCCATTTTTAAACATACACATCCATGTATACTAACATATGTACACATCATGTATATGTGTGACTAAAATCTATCCACATAGGGAGAGACCCTCTCTTGCCCTATTGTCCCATCACAACCCACAACTTCCTCAAGCTATTCGCTCTTCTGCACTCTTCTTTTTTAAAAAGTCTGTATGTTCAAGAATGAGAAGAAATATGATTAGAAAACAGCATATAAAAGCCGGGGAGGAAGAATCTCACAAGCAGAGCTAACCTGGTCACCCATTTGTCCCCAAACAACTTCCTCTGGCCCAATTTGATTGTTATTTACTTCTTTTTTTGCTTCTACCGGAACTATTCACCAGTAGAGGTTTGTTTAGCTTACCCAGCCAAGTCTTCTGAAAGTTACAGGTTTTGAAGAATGAAAGATATGGGGAAGGGGGTGACTATGCTTTACAAACCCATGAGGACATAACACAGGCACTGAGGAATGGCAGACGGAGAAAAGGGTAACAGGATACTGAACAGATAAGAAAGTGAACAGGAAACACAAAGACAGATTTTGCCTATTTCAAAGCTGTGTCTATAAATTTCGCTTTCTAAAACAAAGTCTCAAGAGACTCTTGTAGAGCTATCACAAGTGGGCAAGACTGGTATTACTATAATAGTGTCTGCTTTGTGTGCGTGCTGTTACTCCCTGGGTGATGAGAGGACCAAGCACAAAGTGGCAAAGAGCACATGGACAAAATGCTACAAGAAGGGGGGAACTATCTACAGCTACTACAGATCAACACCTGGCATCCAATTCAGATCTAGATCTGGCCTAACCAATATATTCTACCCATGCCCTTAAAGGAATTTTACAGTTTCTTCATCAGTAAAATAGAACTTGTCTTGACTAAAGCATAGGAATGTTGTAGGGATCTAAATGAGTTAATGAGCTAATTCAATTACAGTGTTTACCCAGTAAGATGTTAAATAAATTGGCACACAATTACCCACTGTTAGCTGCTCCTGCTATTGTTAATCATTATTATGCTGATGATGATTGCTACCATAACTGAAGGTTGCTTAGGAAATTAGAGCTTAAGATTATGATGTAGTACTTTATAGGTGGGAAGCATTTCTGCAGTGCAAATATGTTAAGAAAATCTTAAGTTTTCAGCCCCATTTCCTAGCACCCTGAATTCTATTTGATACAGTTTTGCTAAGAATAAAGGGAATGATAAGTAACTAAGTTAGAACCTAAAAAGGAGTATTAATATGCCTGAAGAAAACCAAAAGGACTTTCACTTAAAACAAAGCAGGGAAAAAAAAAAAATCAAATCCTAAATCTTAAAAGCGTTTTGGCTTACTCATTTGTTTCACAGTGATTCAAACAAAATGTCATTTTGGAATTTCAAATATATAATTCTGGAAAGACCAAGAATTAGGAAAAAGTTCCATAAGGCTTTTCATTTTTATTTAGAAAATTTCAAGTTTCTTCTTATAAATATTAGTGAAAAATGTTAGGTAAAAATATGTTCAAAAGACAAGATCTTTCACTAGGGGGCAGTACATACCTAAAAATAAGACACTTAATAATTTTTGAATTTTTTTTTTTAAGGTTTATTTATTTATTTGGGGGAGGTGGAGAATCCCCAAGCAGACTCCCCACTGAGCTTGGAGTCCGATGGAGGGCTCAACCCCAGGACCCTGAGATCATGACCTGGGCCAAAATCAAGAGTTGGCCACTTAACCGACTAAGCCACCCAGGTTCCCCTAAATTTTGAGCTTCTTAATGTATCCTTTCATAAATACTAGGATGTCACAAACACTTTTCACCTACACGGGTTTATATGTGAAACTCACTTCAACCAAAATTTGAGAAATGTCTGTATAGTTTACTAATCCTTATAATATTAAAGAAATACTACATTCTGCATATTTACCATATTTTAAAAGAAAACAAAATTGTCAAAATCTTTAAAAAAAAACTATACTTTCTTTAGGTAATCTTTATACCTTTTTGCCCCATTAGTAAGTTAACATCAGCCTTTGAGGACAGGGACAATCTTTTTAAGATTCATTTGAGAGAGAGAGAGCACACACACGTGCATGCAAGCCTGAAGAAGGGCAGAGGGAGAGGGAGAACCGCAAGCAGACTCCCTGCTGAGCACAGAGCCCCATGCGGCCAATCCCAGGACCCCGAGATCACAACCCGTGCCAAAATCAAGAGTCAGACACTCAACCAACTGAGCTACCCAGGGGCCCCAGAAGAGGGACAAATTTTATAAAACATTTTTTAAATGTTCCTTAGGGAGAAAAAAAAAAGATTTTAAACTGGAAAAAAGAGGAAATTAGCAAGACAGTTATAGTTATCTCCACCATTCTAAGGCTCTACACTCATAATAAAGGAGTAACAGCATAACTCTAAATGGCCAATACTAAGCTGAGGAAAAATTACACCTATGGCATGTCAGACAGTGTGTTTGTATCTGAAAACAACTAGTAAATCACTTCTCAGCTTTCTTTCTCCATGTTAAAATAACCTTTTACATTTGTTTTGGTTTTTATAAACCAAGCTACACTGTAGCTTGCACACTAAAAGCTACTTATATTTCTGCGCATTCCCTTATTTTAAAAGAAAACTAAAAATTACAAACATGCTAAATCTTGACTTTAAACTGCCTACAATAACTCTCTGAACTCAAGTTAGTTTCTTTCTTTTTAGTTGTAGTATCGTAAAATTCAAACTACTTTTTATTTACCAGATTCATTTTGATGTCAATTCTTAACTTTAAAGCTTCTCATTTCCACATAAATATCAACCTATAGACTGTGTTTGCAGGTAAGTATTTGATTCCAGATTACTAGGAAGTATCCAGAAGAAATGTTTAAAAATACCCCAGTTGTTATGATAAACTCAGGCTGACAATGATTCAGTAATATTCTTTCATTCATTCAACTTATGTATGTATTCATAAAAGTACTTAAAAGTACTTATTGAGAGCCTACTATGTGCTCAGCACTATTCAAAGTACTAGTGATACACCAGTCCTCAAAACAAGGACGTTGTCCTCCTGGAGTTCATATTCCATAGAGGAACAAGAAACAGAGATGAGAAGAAGATAACAGAGTAACTGGGGATGGGATGAGAGGCTGATATTCAATAAATAAAAGGTGACCAGTGGAAGACTCCCCTGAGAATGTGATATGTAAGCAGAGAGCTGAACAAGGTGAGGCAAAAAGCCCTGTGCATATCCGGGGAATCATTCTAGGCAGAAATCACTTAGTCCACAGGCCTTGAAGAACTGTGCCTGATGTGTTCAAGAACAGCAAGGAGACCATGTGGCTGGAAAGAGCAAAAAGAACAAGAAATGATAGGCCCACAGAATCTGACACTGGAGCAGAGGGAGCAGAAAGGGGCATTCCAGGTTACAGTAAAGACTAGGAATTTTAGTCTAAGTTGAGAAACCAGTCTCAGTTTGGCTACTTCAGCCAGTCCCTCTAAAGCAATAGAAAGACATATTTCAGGAAAAAAGTGTGTATTTTCCCATTTCCTTTGTTAATCGTTATGTAATATACCATATTATGTATTATGGTAATCAAAACACAGTACTCATCAATAAACCGCTCTATGACTCTAAGTCATAGAGTAAGGGCGTCTAGGTGGCTCAGTCGGTTATGCACCCAACTCTTGACCTCAGCACAGGTCTTGATCTCAGGGTCATGAGTTCAAGCCCTGGGTTGGGCTCCATGCTGGGTGTGGAGCCTACAATAATAATAACTCATAGAGTAAAATAATACATACTCTGTTCGTATTTCTGGATCACTATGACAGGAATGACACATGGCACTGAAGCGAGATACAAAAAAGTCATAACGTCTGTGATAGGATGGTGTATCTTCTTCAATATTTGCAAATTTGACAAACTAAAAAAAAAATATATAAACATGTTATCACCTTTTGGAAAGTTTGGAACACATTTCATCCATTATTTGTCACATTAACAAGAACTATCCAAATAAGCAGCAAATGAAACATATAAAATATCACAAACACTACATACATACAAAAGGAATTTTTTAATGAACTTGAGAAAATCAAGAATATAGCTTTATAAATATTAACTTTAACACTTTAATCCAGTTCCTTTTGAGTGTGCCCACTCTCTAGAAGGAAAGGTCTTACTCTAAATCTTCTCCATTTCCTAGACACTGACCGTACTTCAATGATAACCTCAAGCCCAAACCTGCAGAAAATTTTATTCCTTAATCATGGGCACCAAATCTTCTGACAGCTGTGACTTAACACACAAATGAGTAATATTTATACCAATAAGATGGGACATGGAAAGGAGACATAAATGGAAGGAAATGTACACTCAATAGAGAAGAAAAATACTGAGATGGTAAAATACATTCTACCTCCTTTCTAGATATAAAAAAGAGAGAAATATGTATGCATTTGGGAAGTTTTAAATACCCTACCTGTGTCACAGACCTGGCCCTAAGGCTCCTTAGGACATAATCTCTAAATGTCTTTCTCATTAGCTTTCCGTTCCCTCAGTGACGTGTTACTTCTGGTACAGCCTAACGGCATACTGTTACTTTACATGCAAATTTAAATATATAGAAACACCTGCCAGGATATATAGACTGATCGCTTGGAAGACTATAACCAAAAGAATTATTCAACCAAATTTACCAATACTTTCCTGAAAACTAAACTAAGGATAAAATAAATGTGAGAAAATGAAATTACGATACCAAAACAATTTAAATTAATTCCGCCAGAGCTAAGTCCTCAGTTTTAAATGATAATTTTATATGATTCATATTATCTAGAAAGGGGCCACAAATACTACACTTGGTTGAGATTAAACTGACACTCATTACCTATTGTGTGCCATACACTGTGCTAAGTGTTTTCACACAATTTAATCAGTCCAATGGCCCTGTATCATTATCCCCAGTTTACAGATAGGAACCCTGAAATTCAAGAGGTGAAATCATTTGTCCCAAGTGACAGTAAGTGGTGGAACTGGCGTAAGAGTGCAGGGATTTGACTCCAATTGTCACGATACCCATACTACGCACTGACCATGTGAAGTTTCAGAAAATATTAAACCAAGTATCTCTTTTTCATAAAAATAAATCTTAACCGACTGAGCCACGCGGGTGCCCTGTCAAAAACTAATGATGTACTATATGTTGGCTAACTGAACACACACACACACAAAAAAAAAAGACATGAAAAGTAAAACAGCCCAGGTAACAGTATATCTTTTGAAAGCATCAGTTTGTGGAAAAACAAACAAACAAACAAGACAGAGATATTGTGAAATCATGAAGAATTGAATCTTCCAGAATCCCAGAGAAAAAATTAAAACTCACATTCCGTTGCAAAAAATAAATAAATAAGTAAATAAACCTTAAATTGTATCAGGAAATGCTCAAAAATGTAAATGGAAAAAACACACACACAAAAGTCTACCTAAAATATGTTCCTCACTTTCCAATATATATTAAAAAAAGAAAAATATTAAAAGATTACTTCTGGATATTGGAATTACAGGTGTCTTGTTTACTCTTCCATGTTTTCTTGATTTTCCAAATGCACTACAAAAAGCATATTACTTTGAAATAAATCAGAAATGTTTTAAATGACCATTAAAATGTTAAATGTTCTGGAAAATTCTTAGAAGGAGAAACTTTATTCTCTTTTCACTTATTGAAAGTCACAAGTAAGAATACAGGCCAAGTGATCGTTTACAGAAGGAGCTCCTATTGCCTCTGAGTATGAAGAACTTACTTAATGGCCAACAGATTTTCCGATGCTCCTTATGAATGGTTAGTATCACAGATTTCACAAGAAGCAACAGAAAAAGCTAGAGACAGTGTTCTTTTTTTTTTTTTTTAAGATTTTATTTTTAAATAATCTCTATACCCCAAGTGGGGCTCAAACGCACAACCTCAAGATCCAGCTGCATGCTTTGCTGACTGAATGAGCCAGGCACCCCGAGAGAGGGTGTTCTAATCACCTACATCTGCATTGTCTGTCCACACGCCCTGAACAAAGCATTTGTTTTTATCGGGTAAAAACATTCTAAGAAGATACCAAGTCTAGATACACTAATTAACCTGAAAGTTAGAGAACAGTTTTACTCACAGAATTTGTTCCAAGAACTTGAAGCTTTGGTTCCCCTGATTCTAGCAGCTTTGCTACCATATGAAGAAAGCTTTCTACAAATGGCTTGATGCTCTGAGAATGGCAAGCCATAAGAAGCTGGTCCAATGCCTCCATAGCAATTAAAACATACCTAAGTGTAAGAGAAAAATAATGTCAAAGCATTTCTAGCTCTCCAAATTCTCTTAGGTGCTTTTTCATTGGAATAATTAAATGTAAATGCACAGAACAGAGAAAGGCAAATTTAGTAGTTCCTAAGTGAAATCTTACTTCTCACAAACACTAATGATCTCCGATTATATAATAACCCTCATGCTGAAGTATACAAAAACTATACTGTACTACCACCCCATTGTCTTCTCCTTTCCAAACTCTTCAAAGCTTCTTTAATATTAGCTTTGTGTATATTTTTCTTTGGAAACATGGACATTTTCTATTTTCCAGACTTCTAACCATCTATCTTTGTATCTGACCCAAAAGAGTTACTATAAGCAATGTGCCTAAGTTTCCAATATAATCTATTTGTATTTGTAAATATGAGTGTAAAAAACATTACCAGCAACAACAGAGTATCATAAGGAAACATCTCATAAATTTAACCTTACAATTCATCAGATTTTAAAGCTTATACTAAAAATTAAAATTGACTTTAGATAACTTTGTTTCAATAACCATAAGACTCACTAAAATGTTCTAAGAGCTAACAATATGGAAGTAGGGAAAACCAGTATCACTTGAAGAATGGAGTACTCTAAGAAATGAGGATCATAAAATGAATATGGAAAAGTACTGATAATCCACATTATCCAAGTTACTACTGTTCAAGCATAATGAATGGAGTAAGATGGCAGATTTTTATTTATAGGTAGGTATATAGCTAGTGCAGGTCCAAATCAGCATGCTTACGCTCTCTGGACCTTAATACTAAGCCTAACGTTCTTTTTCATCATTCTACTGATAAATACACTAAGGGAGTCAATTTCTACTATTTCCATTAAAGAAATATTAAAATACCAAAAATTAACGGATGCTTAGACTAAAGGCAACTCTGTTAACTCACATGTGTCTATTCTTAAAACACGACCATCAGAAAAGTAATAAAAGCTGCAAACATCTATACGGTATACATTTCCTTGTAAAATATTACGTTTTATCCTCCACATATCATCTTTGCATGACTAGATGACAAAACAATGTACAGAATGATTTAGCTTAGGAAGAATTTTCAGAGATACAGTATTAGCAGCAATTAGTTTCCTTACCCAGAACGATGTCTGACAACATCCCTGCTCAACCTCTCTGCTAAGTAAGAACCAATTCGATCCAGTTTCTCTGGAGCAGATACCGCATAAAATGTCAGTTTCTCCATGTCCGCTTTAACAAGGCCATCCTAAAAATAAGAAGAACAGCAAGATAAATAGGCTATCTGTATTTTCATAGTTATTTTTTATTTCTAAGCGTTGTTTGCTTCACATGTCCCCATTTGGGATTCGTGATTAATCCATTATTTATGCTGAACCTTTCTGGCTATAACCTCCTTACCGTAAATATTCATCATTCTAGATATAGAATTTTCAGAAAGTTAAAGAAATGCCCCCATTTAGGCAGAATACTTAAATATACCTTCACAAGCAATGAATTATTCTAACACCTTCCTAAATAGAGAAACAGCTCAACTAAATGCAATATGTAGGGAATGGGATGTATTTTAGTGAAAAGGTTTCAAACAAATTTATTTCAATTTTAAAATTTTAAACTATGTTGTTAAGCCTATTTTACTCCTTTACATATACAACAGTGAACATGTTAAAATGATTCCAAACTTGCCGACAGCATTATAAAGCCTTCTTTTAATTAATAAATGAGAAGGTATTAAGAACTGCATGAATCTGTTTAGCCAACATATTAAGAACAAGAGGCCCCCAGTGTGGGATTGGCAAACTTTCATTTGTCTCTGCCCCCTAAAAGGTGACAGGCCACAGGTCTGACGGTACTCCCCACCCTCAGACAACAAATCAGTTATCAGCCTAAACGTTTTGGTCATATATAGTCCAAATAACTAAATGCTTTTTAGGATTGTTAGAGGAGGTGGGAAGGGAGACGGAAAAATTATGTTAAGTGGTGAATCTACAACTAAAAATTTTATAAATCTACATTTTCAACTGTCCCCTCTACATTCTCTGGCTATTTTGTCCTTCCATTGCCAACCTACTTTTTACCTACTCGTTTTTCCTCAAACTTGCTACTTTGCCGCCTCTCTTCCCTCTCTGACATCAAATGAGCTCCTCTCCTCCTCAGAGAAGATGGAAGTCATCAGATTAGAATTTACTGGCAAAAACACCCCTGCTTTCTCAGTGCCCTCAGTGCCCTCCAGACCAGTGATTTTCAACCAGGGTGACTTCATTTCCCCAGGGTAATGTCTGGAGACATTCTGGATTGTCACAGCTGGGCGGTGGGTGTACTGGCATCTGGGGTAGAGGCCTGGGATGCTAATAAACATCCCACAATGCACAGGATAACCCAACAGCAAAGAACCAACTGGATCAAAAGGTCAACAGGACCTGAATGAAGAAACCCTGCCCCTGGAAAGTGAAAGCGCCCTATTTTTGGAGGACTTGTCTTGGAGAAATCAGTTTGCCTATGTTCTTGCTGTTTGCTTCACATGGCCCAGGATCTGGCTCCATCAAGTTAGCCTCTCTCTTTCCTGGTTTTTTAACCTCTCCCTCTGTATTAGTTCCTCTACATCATTACTTAAATATGACTGCCTCTCACCTATTTTTTTTAATCCCTTACTAATTTTATTGAGGAATTATTTATACACAATAAACTATAATTTGAACTATGACAGTTGTATATCTGTGAAACCACCACTAAAAAACAAGATACAAACATTTCCATCATTGCAAAAGATTCCTCATGCCCTTTGCAGTCCTTGTCTTCCTCTCCAGGCAATCACCACTCTGCTTTTCAGCATTATCAAAAGCAGCACACATCGATGGAATCATACAGTCTGTGCATGACTCCTCTCACTCAACTCACCTCTGCCTGGGGATGCTTCTCTAGCTCACCTGGGTAACTCCTACTCATCCTGCAGGTCTCAATGCCCTCCAAAAAGCCTTCAGTGCAACCTCCCAACATCCCTTCAGAACTTGGGTAAGAGGCTCCTCCTATATGTTCCTTTAGCTCACGGTACTTATCTCTATTATATTTTATCATACTGTTTTTCAAGTGCTAACCATGTGCCAGGCGCTGTCATTGACACTAGGGAAGAAAGGGTGAGCAAAGAATTGTATTAACTCATTTAATCCTCATGAGAACCTTATGAAATAGGAACTATTTATAATTTCCATTTCATGATGAGGAACTGAGGTACCTGCCCATGATCACAAGGCCAGTAATTATTAAAACATGGTTTGGTCCCCCTCACTAGATCACTCTTTGAAGGCCGGGACTATCACATGTAGACCTCTGTATACTGGGTAGTATGCCTGATCTATTTTGGCTATACTATGTGATTTTTTATTGTTGGTCAATAAATTAAAAATAACAAATAAGGTCAAATGGGTTATGATTGCCACATGTATGCAAGGTTTATGTAAATTTTTTAAAATCTTATTTTACAGATCTCCATTTGAAAATCTTATCTAAATACTAGGCAATCAATCAATCAATACCTGGCAAAAATATCCTTTCTATAACCATTCTCTCTACCTGTCATCACTCCCATGGTCACAAGTGTTCAAAACTCCCTCACTGCCTAGGAATTAAAGTAGATAAAGGAGAAGCTTTGTCTGTCATTCACATTCCTCCATAATCTGGCCTCCACCAATGATCAGAACACTCAGTCTATTAAATGACATGACTGGAATTTCAAATCAGAAATCATGGTCAACACGATTATCACCCAATACCCTCTACAATGAGGCTATATAAACCTTTATTTGAAGGTTCTTAATCTCAAATGTACCCCTTGCTTTCTCTTGCACCTGTTTGCCTTTTCTCTAGAGGCCCCTCACTTGCAACAAAGAGACTAATCTCACTTCTCCAGATGGCACACATCCTTCAAAGCTCAGCAAATCTCCTTTCCTCCGAGAATGCTTCCCAGAGATTGCCAACCCACAGTAAAATCTCTCTGCTTTAAAGGCAAAAACTTTACCACCTGTTTTACTTAAAATTTTGCTTACTGACTTATGCATTAGGATTTAATATTTAGTGTGCTGTTGCTTTATGTCAGTTAATGGATGGAAAGCTACTAAAGGCAGGTACCATATCTTCTGGCTTAATCAGCCACAAATTATCCAGGTATCTGGCAGCCAATAGTATGTAACAAATTAACCTCTTCTAAATGGCTGAATGTTTAAATCAAATTTGATTAAAAATAAATATTTCATATATCATGAAATATATAAATGTTAAGATAACCAAAAGGTTTCTATAATTGCCTATATTTTATTTATTTTTTTGGTAAACATTTTTTTTTTTTTTAATTTTTAAGTAATCTCTACACCCAACATGGGACTCGAGCCTACAACCCTGTGATCAAAAATCGCATGCTCTGTGGACTGAGCTAGCCAGGTGTCCCGGCTACATTTTAAAATAAAGCAATTAAACCCATCTAACATTTTTTTTGTTCATATCCACTTAACACTAGACTAAAGGAGTCTTGGAAAACTTAGGGACAGTGTCAAGCAAAATCAATCAAATCCAGTTGCTTTGAAAACAGTAATCTTCCATAATAAAGTAATGGTTATAAAAAATTCCCAAGCATTTAAGTAAAAAGAGAACTGCCTATTAGAATATTATTCCTTTACTTCTCACTTCTCTTCTGAAAATTGTGTGGCCAAACTATTTACTCTTCAGATCTTAGCTTAGATTTCATTTCCTTAAAGTCTCTGTTCTCCAGGCCCACATTAGGCGTCATTCCGACCCACTCCAGAAGTGCCCTGTGCGTCATCTCTCTATCATAGCATTCTTTCACACAATATTATAATAGCCGATTTCCTTGTCTGTGAGCTCAGCGAGAGCAGAAAACCATGTCTGTGTTCACAGTTGTATTCTTAGCATTTTGTCCAAATAATCTGGCACTAGCTCATAAATTTCTGAAAAGTATTACTTAAATATAGGAACTATCTAGATAAGAGAACACCATCTGTCCATCATTCCAAATGTTTTGCTAATCTATGAAAAGGATCTGAAAATTAGACAAGCAAGCATGGGTCATTTAAAAGTAAAAAAAAAAAAAAAAAGATAAAGATAAAAATAGTAGTGTACATGGTGAGATTTAGGGGTAGAAGTAGAGAAATGAAACTAGGGAAACCTTAGGGAGGTCAGCAGGGGGCAAGGATGGGTCAGCAAAGAGAAGGATCAGTAGATGCAGATCAAATTACTTTTGGATCTTCAGGGAATATGTTGTCCACCAGGCGTTTGTAGCGAGGACGCAGAGCAGAACAGCAGCAACACACTCCTGTTCAAAAAAGAATAAAATCACAAAGTACAAAGATTATTCATCCTGTAAAACTGACCTAGAAATTCAGGTTTCTGAATATTAATGAGTTATTTAAAATAAAAAGAAAAACCGCAAACTGGCGCCAATAGAAAACAGGAATGCGAATTCCATTACTGACTAAGAAATGAAAAAATGTCCTCTCCCCTCCCCAAAGACACTATAGGTCAAAGTGAATACATTAATGAATTATTCCAAAGTTCCAAATCGAATCATTTAGGGGCATGTGTGTGCGTGTGTGTACATACACACACAACCTACCAAATTCACCCTATAAAGGCAAATACATAATTTCTAACCCCTTTGCTTCCTATCTAATCTTGTCTCCTACCACCTTCTGCATCCTCCAGACCCACATTCCCACTGCCTGGCCCAATCCACTCACAGCCCCAGCCACAGTGGTCTTGGAGGACAGTCTGTTCCATTGTGGCTGGTGGAAACAATTAATACGTGTACTTACATAATGCATCATATGAGGAACTACACTAGAGGGGGAAACAACCTCAAGGGAAAGTCCAGGAATTTCAAAAATCCTCAAAGGCTGCTCTATATAGTTTCAGGTGTTGGTGTCTTGGAAAGAGCAATGGGCTGGCATGCAAAATATCTGGGTTCATTCCAATTCTTTCACTTAAGTGACTACATGGCCTTGGGTAAAGCACATCAGCTATCTGGAAAGAACCATGTAAGTGAGAGCGATTAGTTTTCTTGTCCTGCAAACTAATAACAGGAATGCTGGTCTGGAACCACTATAAAATTATTCCCATGATTTATGAAACTGGAGTATGTGTGTCTCTGTGGAAGTGTGCATTTGCATGTATTTAGAAACCAAAATATGATATGAAAGACTGCTTGAGCTAGAAATTAAAAGAACTCAGATCTAAGCAGACTACTATCTCACAGAGTAAGGTTATGCAAGAGACAACTTCTCCAGATCTCACTTTGCTCATGAAGTATGCACATTTATGCACGCATTCATATACCAAGTGTCAACCGATCACCCAGCACTGGCCAAAACAAGTAAGACTGAGTCCAGATTTGCAGTGAAGCAGAGTCAATAAAGTGATAAGAACAAGAGAGACTTAAGATTTGTACAGTACCTTTAGTGATCATAGAGCACTGTGCATATATAATAACATTTCTAGTAACCTAGTGAAGTATTACTACCATTACTTTACAGGAGTGGGAAGTGCAGCAGAACTGACCAAGTAACTTACTCAACAGCAATGTCTGGGTGAGAATCCAGTGTCTAATTCTGTAACCCCATGCTCTTCCCACAGCACCACAGGTACTAGTGGTCAAATCAGTCAACACCCAAGTATTTCATCTGTACCGATTATGTGCCTAAGACCATGCTAGATGCCACAGATACAAGAAAGTATAAGAGACAAGATCCCTGTCCTTGAGTTTATAAACTTATATATAAAAAAAATAGTGAGGGGCGCCTGGGTGGCTCAGTCGTTAAGTATCTGCCTTCGGCTCAGGTCATGATCCCAGGACCCTGGGATCGAGTCCCAAATCGGGCTCCCTGCTCAGCAGAAGGCCTGCTTATCCCTCTCCCACTCCCCCTGCTTGTGTTCCCTCTCTCGCTGTGTCTCTCTCTGTCAAATGAATAAATAAAATCTTTAAAAAAAAAAATAGTGAATTAATTTCAGCAATATATACTTGGCACTATGTGCTGATAATATAAAATGCTCTCTATTGTTCAGGATGTTTTCTACTTTAACAGAAGAAAAAAAATTCCAAAGAGTTCATTGAGGAATTTTTCAGATTAATGAACACCAAAACACCTGAACTTTTTTAGAATCCAAAAGTAAACACTGGTCCTATTACTAGAGGAAAAGAAGGGGGGGAGGAGAGAGAGGGAAAAGCCAAGTAAGCAAAAGTCGTATTTCTCTGTCTACTACAACCAGTATAAAAATACTTCAGATAAATATTAATACACTGAAATAAACTAAAATCAAATATGTACTGAGTGGTTATTATGCAGAGTACCAAGCTAGGTAATGGCAATGATGAAAAAAGCTTGCAACCTGATAAGAAGATTAAGATGAATACTCTGCTAACACTAATGCAAGGCCAAATATAGTACACTCAAATTGCTATCACGGCAAAGAGACCAGCAAGGGACTGAGAAACAAGTCTTAACTGCTTCAAGTTCCCTGTCAAAATGGTAAATTATGTTATTTTCAATAAGAAAAGATTCTTAATAGCTATTATGTTTCACTTACATTGACACTTTGGGATATCATACATTGCTTTTAAAGAGGTTTTAGAAAAGATATGAACTTGGAATACACACCATATGCAGCTCCTACTTTCAGAAAGCTTAGATCTACTGAGAGAAACAGGAGTGAAGAGGAAAATGACACACAGGCAGTATGCGGTTAAAGGGAGGGCGCTGGAGTCAGACAGGCCAGGGGTGACCGCAAGGTCTCTTGCTGTCCAGCTGGGTGGGCAGGTTACTTTATCTTACTACGCCCATGTTTCCTCATCAGTTAAATGGTATAATAATGCCTTCTTTGTACTTACTGGGAAAATTAAAAATGAAAAGAGTACAACATATAGCAAGCATTCAATAAAATAGTAGCTATAGTAATACAATAAAAGAAGTACTACAAGGGGTAAGCAGAAGGTGCTTGAGGGCCCTAGGGATAATTTTCCTGACAGTATGAAAACCTTTGCTGTAAACTAATCTTTAAAAATCACACCTAAAAACTAATGTAACATTGTATGCCAACTATACTTGAATAAAAAAAAAAACCCTCAACAAATTCTGTATATGGTTGACAATAAGTTTTCAGAAACAGTATCAGTACCAGTTTGGGGCGGGGCCGCGGGGGGGGGCAGTGAAATGTTACTTTCTGAGCACAACGTGTGCAGCATTATACTAAGTATTTTCCAACATTCCTCACTCCTACACCAACTCTCTGAAGTGGGTACCATCATCTCCCTCTGATAAATGGGGAACAGGCTTAGGGAGGCCATCTGTCCAATATCACGCAGCTGGTAAGGAGCACAGTGGAGCCGAGTCCAGCCCAGACTGGATGACTCCCCAGGGTAACTGCCATATGACATGCAAGCACAAGACAATTTTTAACCTAAACATTTTAGCTCTCCACAAACCATGACCAATGACCATGACTGCAGGAGTGAGTCTGACTCACAGACTAGGAATGCACTACCATGCAGGGAAGTAAATGATCACAGTGCGTTTCTCCAGAAAACCCAAAATGAAACAGGAACACCTTCTTGACTACTTATTATGAATGAAAAGCTACCAACTACAGAGAAGATAAATGCAACAAGAATTAAAATTTTTCAATTTACTGAGATTTCATATTGATGATAACATAAGGTTAAAATGACCGTGGCATCAGTAATCACGAAAGAAACACTATTAACTACTTTAGAGAAGAGAATACTGTACTTGTAAACATCACAAGAACAAGTAAAATGAAGTCACTGGACCTACTCAGCCACAGAAATGGGGTTGATTCCCTTGTCGAAGTCAATTCATAGGGCTTGTCGAGTTCTGCTGCAGGAACTTGAATGTAGTCTTTCATGTTGTAAGAGACTATTTTCTAGTCGATCTTCCTGCTTTTAGATCCTTTTCCTACTGCTCAGGAAGTGCCTAGTGCACTTCACTTGTAATTAATTAGCAGAGGGTACTAATGGACTGTAACTTATCTAACTGGTTGCTGACATCAAGTGTAAAGCTATCAAGAACTTGATAATATCCATATCAAATTCTGCTGCCAAGACCAAAGACCTTAAACAAGATACTACAAAAGTGCATGTTGCTAGTTTAATAAAAGCAGATTTTCACAGTTTAATAACATGGGAAAATAAAGCTACTTACACCTTTTTTCCTGAAAGCATTCCTTCAATTCCTCCCCATCCTTGCTTCTAATCCCTTCCAACAAACTCATTTGAGCCCCAGACCACCTTATTTTTGAGCCCTTCCCAACTTCCTCTTTCCAAAGGACTAAGCATATCACAGAATGCCTCAAGCAACTGGCAAGTCTGGGCAATCGATAGGAATTCTTCCATTACATTTAATTCTAGTACATAAGGAGAAGGGAGTCCACTATTCTCCTGGAGCGGGTGGAACTCAGAGCTTTGCTTATGATATGCCATTACAAACAAGTCCCAAGTGGGATAACTATAGAAAAATGGAACACGGGCACAGGTGGAAACAGAAAAATTGACCCCAAAAAAGTACCAAGCTACATATTATAGCAGTGTTCAGGCAGGCCCATGGAGCACTCTGATTAATGGGCTTTCTGAGTACTACACCTCCCTACCCACCTCTCAGGGTTAGGGGTACTAAATCCATATAGATATACACAGTGCCTACAATGTAAAAGTCATGTAACACATTTTTTAAGCAAATTTTGCATATTCCCAAATTACAATTTCTTCTTTAAAGACACCCCAAGACAATTTCTTCTCCTTGGCTCCCCTACCATCATTCTCATAGGGATTCACCAGTGTCTCCGGGTCCTCATCTCAGGCAGAAATGAGCTGTATTGACCTCTGGCAGCCTCCTTCTTCTTTGATGGTGAGGTGTTAAAATTAATTTCCAACCCACCCTGGCCCACAGAGGCATTCGTAGAAGGACTTGAGTAGCTGCACAGAAAACCTCATAGCTGAACTGAAAGTGAAATGAATCAGGCACATGAGCAAAGGTGCTGGGAAATCTGCTTAATGGACCAGTAGTCTAAGTGGTTGGCCCCCCGGGGAGTACTTCTAGTTTGTGATGACATTTGCTTTCCTATGCAGCTCTGTGAGTGTGGGGGGTTTGGATAATTAATAAAGACTCCTTTTCACATAAGCTACTTATATTTTCAATAAACTATATAATCTAATAAGTTAAATCTAACTGGAAATATTAAAGTCTCCATTATTAAACTATTAATGTTTCTATTATTAAACAACATAGCATTGGGCACTTGGGATAAAACTATCTTCTAAAACAAAACTAAGTTATACTAACACTGTCACTGGAGTTGAAGAATGCTTAGATCCTATTATGGGAACCAACTGTATGACTTTAAATTAGGTTTATTTTATGATCTGTAGAAGCAGAATATAATGGTATCTGTATCTTCTACACAGCAATTATATTATCTCAATTAATTCTTACAAGTAATATATTGGGAATTCACTGGACTATTTAGGGCTTACTAAATTTCATACTTTTAAATGGGAATGGCTATGATTACAGGATTTTGGTTCTTTATGCCTTCACTGTATATTTCTACAACTGTAACAATTCATTATACTTATTTATATACATGTCTGCCTTTACCACTAGAATATGAGTCCCTCCAACATAAAATCCATATATCTTATTCATTGTTGTGCATGTCTGGCATATAGCAGACATTTATTAAAATGTTTCTTCATTAAATGAAGACCCAAAGTTCACTGATAAATTAAACAAATTTAATATCTGCTCTGATATGTGCTATAAGAATAAAAGTGATCATCAAGAAAGTACACCTGTCCACCACAAAACACTAAATGCCAGAACAATAGAATTCCTCCAACAAACAGATGATGTCGACTGGTTCACTTTAAACAATTCATGTTTTATTTTTAGGCCTAGTGGAGGCCATCCGTAATCAAGGCGAAAAGGGACAGACTGTTTTTCTATTAGAAGATTTAAAAAATTTATCACTCCGACAACTATAGTTCTATGGTATCCTGAATCCTGGAAGAATGAGCATCACATTTATTTTCTCCAAGGTTAAAATTAAAAGTCAAGTTACTTATTCAATTAGTGTTAGAACAATACAATTAAATTCAGTAATGCTACAGTCCCACTCATACATATCCCTCCCAAGTACCAAAAGGTTAATATAGAAATATACATATACACATACACATATTTGTATATGCTATATATAAAGTCTATAATATGGATGTTATTCCTGCACTTCAACATGTATATAGCCACTGTGTGAAGAACCACAAGGATTAAAAAGGTAATGGTCTACTTAAAAAGACAAAGGTTTAAAAATTGATTTTGAACTAAGATTTGGACAGCATCTAAGGACAAGGGATATCCAATGTATAAGGGTCACCCATAAAAGTTCAAAAGAGAGAGAAAGCACCTCTAGCGCAAGTGAAGAAGGGTAATTAACAAGTGAAGAAAGGTTTTACGAAGGACACAAGATTTGAGAGCTCCCATGAAGAACGAATACACTGAATCATAAGGATAAACTCGGGACAGGAAAGGACAATTACAGTCAGATGGAACAATGCAAACATCACTATGGAGGATGACACGTGGAAAAAACCAAAATGCATTTTCTAATGGCCCACAGCTTAAAAAGGAAGGAACGTGGGAGGTGGCACAAAGGAAGCATCAAAAGGGTTTGGTGACTAATTAGATACGGGGTCAAAGAAACGGGAACAAAATAGTCTTATCTTCAGGGAAGTGTTCCTTTTAAGAGGATTTTAATCCATTAAAGGAATATTTTATTACACGATTCTTTCCACTTGTAATTCTATACCTTCTCTCCTTTCGTTCTCAATTTCACTATTTCTTCTTTATTCCCAGGCACATAAACTTTATGGAAAAGAAGGCAACAAAGGCAACAAATGGAACTAAAGCTTCAATTCTATTTTTAAAAAAGATGCTCTTTCCATTACGTTGCAATATTTGGCTGTACAACAAGCAATACGCAGACAAATCTCTGATATACTTTCAAAACTACACAGAGATACATACTGTCCACAGGAAAAAAAAGTTTTTTTCTGAGTCAACAAGTGATTGGTCTATACTCAACATCTGTTTACCCCCCATTATCACAATTTTTAAAGAAAAAATAAGTATTAGACATTCTCCTAATCAATTTAAAGATTTATACTTAGATTTAACTTTACAGTATACTATCATACTTAACTGAAAAAATTAAATATTACTCAGCAGAGTTACCAAAACAGAAACAATAAACATAGAATAATCCTGGCTTTTAGAAAATATAATCCTGCAAGATTCCATTTGAAAACCTTCTGGAATCATCATACAGAACTAAATTACCACAAATATTAAAATCAGAAAACACAATTCTCTATTCATTCCGTCTGACGTTGGCTTAAACAACAAATAAGAAAGGATCCAATGGATGACAGAAACTAGAGCTGCAACCAGGTAAGAAAAGTACTCTGTCTCTACCACGGTTAGGACGTAACATGTGGTTCATCCCCACTTCTAAGACCATATGTACCCCTGGATCCTGCATGCCACAGACCTTCTTCAAACGTGCTCAGGTGGCAGTCTTGGAGGAGTACAGCACTCCTGTGTCCCAATTTCCAGAGGTAAGTAATTAGATGAGGCAGAATTGAAAACTGAAATGGTATGTGATTCTCTTATTTAATACATAAAGTACTGACTAAATGTCTTCTATGATAATGTCAGTAGTACCGTTAAGAACTATAAAAAGAAGGGCACCTGGGTAGCACAGTCGGTTAAGTGTCCGACTCGATCTCAGCTCAGGTCTCGATCTCACGGTCATGAGTTCAAGCCCTGTGTTGGGGCTCGATGCTGGGCATGGAGACTACTTTTAAAAAATTATAAAAAGAATCATGTTTTCTGCATGTATAAATGTTCTAAAGAGAACAAGAAGTATGTGAGCAACAACCTTCCTCATCCAAACCATGGTACTATTATGCAGATATTTAGTATGCATAATTAACAAGTTTCAGGGCAGGGGAGAATTACAGAGTGGTTGAAGATATATTTAAAAATCATGATTAAGAGGGAGAAAAAGAGAGAAAGGGCAAAAGGTAAATCAGACTACTCAGAATTTATAATGGAACTGAGAAAGTAAAATACTAAGCACTGATGTGTTTTTAGAGTCTTATTTAAACCACAGTCAAAGACTCTAGGTGACCCCAAAACAACAGCAGCAGCAGCAGCAGCAACAAAACCTTAATTGTCAAAAGGAGATTGAATGCCCAACTAGGGGAATATGTGGTCAAGTCATTATGGGTTCTGACAGTTTTCATCTCTGGAGTATATTTCAACAAATCAATTGCTGGAGCTCTCCTACAAAAACTTATTTTCCACTTCTCAGAGCAAAGCTTGGTAAATATACAACAAAGCTAGCCAGAAAGTACAGGAGCATATTACTGTAAGGAGAAAAGGTATTCTTCAAAGATAAACAGAAATGGAGATCTATGTGTATCTAAAGAACTAATGGCAAGTTCCTTTAATTTGGAAGATGACAAAAGAAACTGCACTTACAACTTTCCTTTAGTTAGAATTTCTTGTAAAGAACCCTTAGCATGAACGAGTACTCACGAACACCATGGAACATTGGTTTTTATGCCTTTTTGAAAACTGTTTTTGTTCCATCAATGCTTACGCATAAGCAAATGGCCCAGGAATTCTCATCCATTTAGAAACCATTTTGAAAGGGCAAAAACTTTTTTGAAACAGCCAAAACCTTCTATAGTTCAAAAATAAGATTATAACAAATTAAAAATTCCACATAAAAACACGAAAATTCTCATTAAAAATAAAGATGCTACTAGTGTTTCTTGTAAGAGGATGCTGGAACATGGGAGTTAGAAATCAAAACACAGAAAGAGGCACGATGCTAACAGCACAAAGATAAGCCTACAGAGGCACTGAAGGACCTCTACAGAGAAGTGAAGGCAAGAACTCAATTTGCAAATCACTGATTCAGAGGCTTCTAAGGTCCTGGGTGCTTAGTACTTGAGTATCTTTAGATTGTCTGAAGATGCTATTAATAATTATGCCAGGACCAGTGGCAGAGATCTTGCCCATCCCAGGCAACCCAGGACCTACAGTTTTCCTACTTACTTACTCTCTTAGAGTGAGTACTGGGACATGTCTAAGGGCACCAACAAAGAAGTCAGATTTTTTATTATAGCTATAAAATGAGGAAAAGCAGCAACAATCCAGTCAAGAAAGATGAAGAGAACGGTAAAAGAAAAAAAGAAAAAGACTAGTAAATAAATAATAAGAGTAAAAAAAAAATAATAGTGTACCTAGTTTTAATTTTTCTCATATATGATAACTATGACCTTAATATATCAGTTATCAGTTGCAATAATTTTTGTATAAAGATCATTAACTGGGGCGCCTGGGTGGCTCAGTTGGTTAAGCGACTGCCTTCGGCTCAGGTCATGATCCTGGAGTCCCTGGATCGAGTCCCGCATCGGGCTCCCTGCTCGGCAGGGAGTCTGCTTCTCCCTCTGACCCTCCCCCCTCTCATGTGCTCTCTCTCATTCTCTCTCTCTCAAATAAATAAATAAAATCTTTAAAAAAAAAAAAAAGATCATTAACTGATAAATTCCCTAGACATTTATAATTAAATGTCTTATAAGATGCCTACTACAGTCAACTTACTAAGCTAGGCATTGTTGAGATGTGTTAATTCACAAAACTGGCTTCTAACATCAAGACTTTATAAATAAATGCAAGATTATAAGGAATCAAAGTTACAGAAAACAAGGATTCTTTCACTAAAAACAACAGACAGCCGCAAACAAAATCATAGCAAGTGATTGAATTCAACCTCAGTCTCTGGGTAGAATAATATATACCCAATTATGCTGTTTTTTTTCCACCATACTCTTAACACTATCACACCAAAAAACAATTACCACCATCCTCAATTTCCCTAACAAAGTCAATACTCACAAGTCTTCTACTGTGTCAATGTGTTTACTCTCTTCATGAGGTTACTTCATAAGAAATTCTATGTAAACAATGCTTCCACAGTACCATTAATGCTTTTCTTTATAAGCCATCTGAAGAACAGTGTCCTGGACTTGTTTTTTTTTGTTTTTTTTTTTTAATTGAATACTCTCTGGCCCCACCCAGGACTTTCTGAGTCAATTTCCAGAGATGGATACCAGAATTTCTATTTCTAAAAATCACCCGGTTTCCTACTATGACCCTCATGCACATCCAAATTTGAGAACCACTGCTCTAGAGAACCACTCCCCTGTATAATGATTTAAAGAAGCATATGACTTTTTCTTATTGTGTATTTGGGACATTGTCCTTATCTACGTTATGCAATGGACAAAAAGTTGTAATACAGGCTGCACCTTAAGATCATCTAACACACAGCAATAAATAAATCATATGAAGCACTAAATACAATGACAGAAATGATAAATTTGAGGGCATCTGGAAACCATTTCACAGAAAATGCTGCTGACATTATGAAGACCTATCACTGCCAACAACACGCTGGTGTCTGTGGCTGAGATCTCTAGAACTTCCTCATTACCCTGAAATGCTGCCACCATAGCTCCCTGCAGACTAGATTTTCTAAGTAACTCATATAAATGAATACTTGGCAGACCCATGCTAGAAATAAATCAGGGTGACATAAAGTGGCCTTTAAGATCCTAAGTATTGCAAGCAAAGGAAAACAAATGATTATGATCAGGCTTTGCAAATTTTTTGTAACACTAACAAGACCTTTGAAATTTTCCCATAAAAGACTGCTCCTGCATGCATCTCTGTATTTCATGCCACTGTGTCCTTCAAATTATCATAGTCCTCAAGAATTATTTTACATGAAACAGGTAGAGAAATAGCTATACAGTTTGTAAAAATGATTCTATTCTCCTGTCCCCACCTCTTCTAGAGAAGACTTCTGTTTTAAGAAAGAATGACTTTTTACTGGTGAGTCTGGATGAAGGAACTGAGCATGCCCTAACCCCAATCTTTATCCTTTGCACTTCCTTACACAATGCCCAGAACATAGTGAGTGCTCAATACCTATCTGTTGAATGAATGAACAAATGAACTCTTCAGGGTTTTTCAGATCTGCATTCTGCACGTCACTCTTTCTGCTTCTATATGATAAGTATATTTAGATCAGAAGCCGGTCTCTTTGTGGCCACAATGGGGTTACCAAGAAGTTCGGAGTCAGGATGTTCTCCTTGAAGAAGGCTAAGTATGTTTGCTCTGCCAACCTGGGATGTCCCTTAGACACACTGTTGAAAAGTCTAGATCTGGAGGACAGGTAGCCCTTGACAAAAATCAAGTCACATTCTCCGACCCAGCTTTATTAGAAACAAAGCTAATATTTTGACTGACATTAAACTGATTTTTATATTTCTCTCAGTTGGTTCCAAACTCAGAAGGTGACAAGGGTGTACTGCAACCCTCTTAAGTAAATCAACACCTATGCCTCAGAAATACATCTGATTGGGAAAACTGGTATACCCAATCACATCTATGCTTTTGGCAATGCTGCTTTTAATAAGAGGCCTGCCATGCCCTAGGCTAAATGCAGAGCATACAAATCCAGGCCAGTCTCTGGCCTTCGGCAGCTCACGATCTGGTGGTGGAAGATAATCACAGAGAGAACTGTTAAGTCTGTGTGGTAACAGCTATGGCGCACCAGGATGCTCTGGGAGAAGAGGTGCACAACACCTAACTTTCCTGCAAGAAGTGATGACTAAGTCTTTAAGAAAAACTAGGAATTAGGCCAAGACAAGAGGATTATCATTCCAGGTGGAAGGAGCCACATATGTTAAAGCTATGAGGTTTCAACAAGAGTGTGGTTTTAATTTGCAAACATGCATAAAGTTCTCTAAACTTAGAGAAGGCTAGACAAACCTGCAGGAAGCAGACCTGGAAACCAACTGAATGTAGATGGTAAGAAGAGGGAGGAGTCATAATAACTAGGACACGGGACAGTTTGGAGAAATGCTTGGATGGTGCTGTCACTGATCAACAAGGAACAGAGGAAGATACATTTTGGGGTGGGAGAAGGGTATCAAAAAGGAGAGAAAGAATTCTGTTTTGCAAATGTTCAATGAGGTAGCAACCTAAAACAGGAGATCCCATAGTAGGCAAGTGAAATATAAATTTAAGAACCAAAAACATATGAGTGATAGCAAAGCAGCTAGCTGGGAATCACCAAAGACAAACGGGAGGGAGTTAGGGAGAACCCTAGGGAAAGTAAACATGTAAGGGATGATCAGCAGAGGAGGAAGTAGAAGAGAAGAAAACTAAAGAAACAGGAAGAAAACTATTAAAGAACAGTATTAGAGGAGCGCCTGGGTGGCTCAGTGGTTAAAGTGTCCAACTGTTGATTTTGGCTCAAGGTCATGATCTCAAGGCCCTGCGATCAAGCCCCACGCTCAGCAGGGAGTCTGCGTGAGATTCTCTCTCCCTCTCCCTCTGCCCCACCCCGTGTGCACGTGCTGTCTAATAAATAATCTTAAAAAAAAAGTGTTAGAAACACAAAGGAGTTTTCCAAATCTTGTACCTTCTACAAAAGTACCAGTTACATAGATAAAAGAAATAAGGACTTCAAACAATTCTCCAAAAAAAGTAAGATCATTTAAAAAACAAACAAAACCCTCAGATTTAATGGTAATGTGAATTAAAATTTCATGATTAAATATTTTGATCAAAAATAAATCACAGCAGTGATAGTTTCAGAATATCCAGACTGAAAATCACTGTTCAAGAGACTCTAACTTGATATGGGGAAAAAAAGAGACTGATCACATAGTTTATGATTATAGGTTCTTATTAAAAATGACAAATAATACAAAACATCCCTCATAAAGATCTAGTAATATTTCACTACTGTTTTAATCAGTTTTTAGTAAGATACAAATCTTTTACCTAAAATATAGAACTAGATTATATTCTAAAATTTTGAGTAAATAATGACGGATAAAATAATTGACTAGAATGAGATAATCACAAAACAGAAGAAAATTTCTAGAAGAAGAAAATTTTACATCTGTGGAATCCCTACCCTTCACTTGGCACTTGGTGTTGAATGTATAACAAAAGCAGAGATTTCTTCTAATAAGATCAAGAATTGGTCACTGGTCTTATTCTAATAACAGATATAGTTTAACAGAAGTTCCGTATTTGGGGGGTTTTTCCAAGACAGACATTCAAAGAACTTTTTAACTATCTCATATGACTGGTCAACCAATCAAATTAGGCTTATAAGGTGTCTTCTACATGTAAGGTGTCAGAAATGCAAGAGGTGTATATTCAGGAAGTTCTCAATCTGGAAAGGTAAAATTCAAAACTTCTAGTTGTCGCACTGTATTTTTCATCATCAAAGACAATTTTAAGATTGTGGTTACAGAACTGTCAGTACTGTTTGGGAAGTTATGATGAACAGGAAGTTCTAAAAGGCTGGGAGTTGACAAGACTCGCAAAGCTTTGCAATATCACATCCATGTCTGTTCTCTCACTTACTATCTCATGTCGTGGCAGTTCGAGTTTCCTAAGAGGACGGCTATATCTTAACTCATCTACCTAACAGAGCTCCCTTTTCCCTTTTATTGAAATAATTAACAAATGAAAATTTGATTTCCAGTAAGTAGAGATCAAAAAGTACAAATCAATAAACACCAACCACTAATAAAATTATAAATTAACTAAATATTTGTGAGGTTGTTTTTTTTTTAAGATTTTCTATTTTTAAGTAATCTCTACACCTAACATGGGGCTCAAACTCACAACCCCAAGATCAAGAGTCACACACTCTATTGACTGAGCCAGCCAGGCACCCGAATTTGTGAGTTCTTAAAACATCTATTTTGGCTCCTAAGACAATGTCTCACTAAAAGTCATTTTATTTTGTATGAGTATATGCAGGACCACCTATAACCAAGTAATGTCATACTGATTTTGGTAACCATGTTTACTTCTATGTCTAGAGCCGCAATGGCACCAAGTAATCATCTAAAGTAAGAATATCAAACTTTTCATAGAAGAGTATTTTTCAACCTGGGATGTAAGAACATTGCCAGGGTCAGAAATTTCAAGTTGGGGAAACACAAACCTAGAAGGTTTCTAATCACTGCCACAAACCTCTGAAATTAGCTCATTTAACAATTCTATTGGCTGGATATAGAAAAGGCAATGTTCTCCATGTCACATCTTCAAAAGCATTAGTAAACTAACATATATGAAGAAGAGGGCAGGCTTCTCTTTCGTTGTTCCTTTCCCCAGCCAACCTACTCACCCCCCTGCCTCAGCCTGGCATTATTCATCAAGGAAGCTGTTGATGACCACCTGATGCTGGGCACGGCCCACTCTTCTCTGCCACCAAAACCACCACTATGTGTTTAAGGGACCTACTGATCCATTTCTCTTAGAGGTCTATAAACTCCTCAAGAACAGGTCTATGGTTGGCTCATTTCTTTTTCTTTTTTTTAAGATTTTATTTATTTATTTGACAGACAGAGAGAGAGAGCACAAGCCAAGAGCATGCGTGCACAGCACGGGGAGCTGCAGGCAGAGGAAGAAGAAGGCTCCCCGCTGAGCAAGGGGCCCAATGAGGGACTCAATCCCAGGTCCCTGGGACCATGACCTGAGTTGAAGGCAAACGCCTCACCAGCTGAGCCACACAAGCGCCCTGGTTGACATATTTTTCTGAAAGGCTCAGAGGGCAGAAGATTTTGAAAGGGTAAGGATTCAGAAATGTCTAGAAAGCAAGCCTACAGTGACAGACATTTTTCCTTTCTGTGAAAGCAAAATGAAATCTTGGAAATTTGGAGTCCTCTCTGATATATCAGAATCAAAAAATATTTTTTAGATTAAATCAGTTATACTCAAAGTATTACAAGAGAAAAAGAGCATTTGACCCCCACTTAAAATACATAAATATTGGGCGCCTGGGTGGCTCAGTTGGTTGAGCGACTGCCTTCGGCTCAGGTCATGATCCTGGAGTCCCGGAATCGAGTCCCGCATCGGGCTCCCTGCTCGGCAGGGAGTCTGCTTCTCCCTCTGACCCTCCTCCCTCTCATGCTGTCTCTCATTCTCTCTGTCTCAAATAAATAAATAAAATCTTTTAAAAAAAATACATAAATATTTAAAGTAGTTATCACAAAAAACTTACAGTTGTTTCTTCAGCTATACAGAAAGTAAATTTTGGCAGCAGGCAGGTATATAGCTTCAATAGAATTTTTAGTATTTGGTACCATGTGTATGCCATGATACTTCATTTTTCATTACTGTGTCACAATAAAGCTTTAACGCTTTGATTTCAAGATCATACAAAAAAAAAATAAGGTACTAACACATTTTTTCTCTCTTAAATTTCATCATTGTTGAAATGTGCTACCATAACATTAAAAAAAGCAGTATCACAGTTTGTTGATCTTAACTATATATATAGTATATATTTACAAAGAAGTTAAATAAACTTGAAATCACAGAAGAGACAAATTGGCCTTTTAAAATCAACATAATAGGGGCGCCTGGGTGGCTCAGTTGGTTGGGTGACTGCCTTCGGCTCAGGTCATGATCCTGGAGTCCCGGGATCAAGTCCCGCATCGGGCTCCCTGCTCGGCAGGGAGTCTGCTTCTCCCTCTGACCCTCCTTCCTCTCATGCTCTCTGTCTCTCATTCTCTCTCTCTCTCAAATAAATGAATAAAATCTTTACAAAATAAAAAAAATAAATAAATAAAATAAAATAAAATCAACATAATATATTCTGAAACTCTGTGACTAATATACTACAATCTGGTATCAATAAATTAAGCCTCTGAAACAGCATTAGGATATTTGAACTAATGCTCCATTCTGTACATTTCATGATTTTTAAAGCATGCATAATTTTTAAGCCATGCTGCATATCAACATTACACTGGTATTTTCACTGTATAGATTACTGTTCTCTGTTCTGTGCCTTATTAGCAAAATCTGGGCAAAGAGAGAGGATTTGCAGATTTTGTTTGTTTTAAAGTTCCTCTGGCCAAAGGGGTGCCTGGCTGGCTCAGTTGGTGGAGCATGCAACTCTTGATCTCAAGGTTTTCAGTTCAAGCCCCACACTGGGGGGGGAGAGATTACATAAAAATAAATAAATAAATAAAATCTTTAAAAAAATAAAAATATATAAATAAAGTTCCTTCTCCACAGAAAACAATTTATTCTTTAGAATTTTCCATTCAGATATTTGTAAAAGAATATTTGTATCCTTTTTATGTTTTTATGTTTTCTATTTAATGAACTTTGAAATCAAATAAAAATTTCTTCATAATCATTTCTATATAATTCGCTGCATGCTCTTCATCACATTTTAGTGGTCAGAAATGGGGTTCAATGAATTAACTGCCTGCAAAAGCTAAGTAGGTATTTTACTGCTAACTGAAGAGTGTTTTGCCCTACTTCATGGATTCTGCAAAAATGAACTACTGTGGGTTTGACTAACTGTAGATGGACTATGGAATGATATATTCAAAAGCTGCTAAACGCAATTCATAAGTTAACAAAAACCTTCCTTCCTTGAGTTAAAAAAAATGCTTAACACAGAATGTCACACAGTAAATTTTAAATATAAGGTTATTACTCAAATATTGAAAGGACATCATATAAAAAACAATGGCATCATGGGATGCCCACAAAGAACAGAACTTATGACAGAAGTAGGCAAAATTATTGATAATTCCCTGAGAGCTTCCCCAACAGGATCATCTACCAACTGCTGTCAAGACTCAAACCAGAGATAAAACTAAGTAATCTAAGATTTCTTCACTCAAAATGCACATGACATTCTGTCTTAAATGCAAACAAATATTAATGAATACCAATTATTTGAAAGGTACTATAAAAGGTACTGCAGAAGTATAAGAAAAGACCAGTATTTGCAGTGGAAATTACTACTTAAGAAGGACTCATATGTTTGAAAGGGTAAAAGAAAGACCCACATGGAAATAATATTAATAAAATGTAAGAGAAACAAGAAATTCCAATGAGAAAAGGTCTAAGATTGCTTCTTAGAGGATGAGAACAGTGAGCTTAGACAAGCATGCATGCAAAGTAAGTAGACGATTCCTTAGAGATCAGAAGGAAAGATTTTTGTGAGCTGAAATGATTAGGAAAAGTTTTTCATTGCAAAAGAGCTGAGCTATGAGCTGGTCTTTCAAGAACATTAAGAAAATGAACAGAGGTTAACAGGGTATTCCAGAAAGGCTGAGGAAAACAAAGGCTGTCCTGGCGTAGCAAAATGACTAACCCAGCTGATTCAGCCGTGGGGCCTCAGGAGGAAAAAACCACCAGAATGGTAAGTAGCAGTAGCTGTACAAATGCACATATTAATATATAGAGTTCTCTCTCCTTGAAATTTTAGAAGATTTTGGACACATGGATGAGAAGTTTCACTTTGTACACAATATGAACAACCTAAAATGTAGGAGCAGGGAAATGGCATTATGAAACTATGTAATTATGAGTTTTGTCTGTTGACTAGGTCAAAGGATTAAAAAAATCACTTAGTGAAAACTTTTAGTTACAGTCATAGCTAGGAGGGAAAATGCAAAATCAAGAACAAAGTAGGTAGATCTTTCTATTAAAATCTAGTTTAAGACAACTGTACCTAAAAAAGCATTTAATGTACTAAATACAGCACAAAGAAAAAAAGTTTAAAAAATATAATCAGATTTTCAGATTTATATTAAAATAACTTTAGTTTCTTCATTAGATGTAAATTAGTATCATTTCTGAGTATATAAAATTATTGATGGCAGGATCTGGAAATGATTCCTATGGTATAAAAAGCTAATCATCAAAAAAAAATTTTTTTTTAAAGCTAATATACTTTGGTAATAAATAACCTCTACACTGGTCCTTAGTTCTCATGAGAAACAATCTACTAAACATTCTTTTCATGGCCTATTCTTTTTATGGTATCTGAATAAGCAACTCTTAGCAGGATATACCAATGACAGTAAAGCACGTCAACAGGGACTTACAACAAAAGCTAAATGTCAAAAATGTTCACCGTGCTTCAGGCTTCAGATTTTTAATTACTCAAAGAAAGAACAAACCTACTAAATCTACCAATGACAATTTCAAAGTCTATCTCATTCACCTATGCTTGCTACCATTCCCACTTCCTTGTAAGTCTAAGGATACTGATTTTTTTTAAGATTTTATTTATTTAAGAGAGAGAGAGCACACACATGCGAGCGGGGGTGGGGGACAGAGGGACAGGGAGAGAGAACATCCCAAGCAGACTCTGCAGGGCTCCATCTCTGACCCTGAGATCATGACCAGAGGAGCAATCAAGAGTCAGACACCCAGCTGACTGAGCCACCCAGGCACCCCAAAGGACGCTGATTTCTAAGGAAAGCTGAAGATACAATGGTTTGTAGGACCCAGTTCTTCCCGCACTGCATACTGGCAAAGGTTAGTTGACCTTAGCTAGCTGATATAGGCTGCCATTTTTTCCTCATTTTCATGTTTTAATACTTTCTTTCTAAATTAACTTACCATGCAGGTAACAAGAAAGTCCACTGAAGTTTTTGGTTCAAACCTAGACTCACAAAAACAGCCTTTATGCCTCCTCAGAAGCTGTCTGAATGTGGCATTTCCAGTTTGTGAAAGTGGGAAAAAAAAAAAAATCTGACATTTTCCATATGCCTTTAAAACGGCTGTGAAATTTATAAGGCAAAACGAACACAGAAAGAATATGAGTATGAAATATTTCATTATATGTCAGAAATATATTGAGAATATAATGGAAAAGATAATATAGTATCCACAATTAGATAATTTATAAGATAGGTCAGTCAGAACATACCTACAAAAACCAAAATCACTTATTTTATAAAATACACATGATTTAATAGCCTATTTTAGCTATGTACACACATATTTATTTAAAGATTTAAAAAGTGGGACGCCTGGGTGGCTCAGTCAATTAAGCGTCTGCCTTCGACTCAGGTCATGATCCCAGGATCAGCGGGGAGCCTGCTTTTCCCTCTGCCTGCCACTCTCCCTGCTTGTGCTCTCTCTCTCTCTGACAAATAAATGAATAAAATGTTTAAAAATAAAGATTTAAAAAGTGAAGTCAGTTGTACTTTGCCAAAATAGGGATATCTCCAATTTATTTATGCTTTATTGCCAGGCTGGTCTTAGAGGCAAACCTGGGCAGTTTCCACCGTTTCAGCCTTACTTCCCAAATAAATCATAACATCTTTCACAATAAAAACTGTCAATACTCATAGCTCTCAAATCAAGCCCCAAACTTTTTCCTTCCTGTGTATTTGTTCATGCCATTCTATCTATATACAATAGCCTACCCTAAAAAAAAAAAAGTGGTATATTGATAATATGTGTTCAGTAGTGAAGAAATAGGCATTCCAATTACAAAAGAAACTAGCAGGTTCAACCATTTCAAACATAACTCATCACAGAGTTGATAAAGAAAGCATGAGACAAAAGGAACTTTAAAAAGAATTTACAACAAACTCTTAAAACAGAAAGACAGTAAAAAATGAAGGCTAACTCTGTGCCTAGAAAAGCAAGGCAATGGCTTAACAAGCAGGACAGTGGCAGAGTTCGGAGTTGTCAGGCTGTGGTACATTAATTTGTGGTAACAAAGTTGTCCGTTTACTGGTCAGGAATACTTGAGGATTAAAGAGAGCCGTGAAAAGTAAAGCTAACTTTTTAGAGCAATGAACAAATGCTGTGAGATGAATTGTGTTGCCCAAAAAGATATGCTGAAGTCCTAACCTGAGTACCTATGAATGTGACCCTTTGGAAACAGTTTTTGCACAGCGAATCAGGTTAAAACAAAGTCATACTGGATGAGGGTAGGCCCTTCATTAATGACTGGTATCCTTATAAAGAGAGAGACACATGGAGACCCACAGGAAAGGCCAGGAGAAGACAGGAAGAGACGAGTGCTGCTGCCACAAACTAAGATAAACTCAGGACTGCCAGCAACCACCGGAGCTAGACTAGAAAGGACAGACTCTTCAGAGCCTCAAGGGGAGCAGGGCCCTGCCCACACCTTGATTTCAAATTTGTAACTTCCCAGCACTGTGAGAATACTCTGCTGTCCTAAACCAACCAGTTTGTGCTACCTTGCAAAAGGTAGCCTTAGAAAAGGAATACAAGTAAAATTTCATATAGCCTGTAGACCAGTGAGTTCTAAAGTTACCAGATATGTACCATTCCTTTCAAGTCAATTCAAATGCCAAAATAACTTGAAGTCAGCCCCCAGAGAATTTAATTCATTCCTTGATATTCCAGTCATTCAAACTCATTCTTTCCCCAACCCAAAAGCATACAAAATGACAGATATGGAAAGAAAGAATTTTTGCTCAATTCTACCAGTTTTCTTCAGGTGCTAGGTATACTTAAGTTTAGATAAATGAATGTTTGGTCTTGGTAAAAGAAAAAGCAACAAAGCCATGAGTTTACATCAAGGTTTAATAGATAATCGTGGTTTTTAAAATGGAAACATTGTAACTAAAAAAACCTTTCACTTTCATGTCTCAAACACATCTATTAGCAGTTCAACAAATTCCTATGTTCAAGTCCTAAAACCCAGTGCCTAAGAATGGGACTTTATTTAGAGACCAGGTCTTGCAGAGGTAATTAAGTTAGGATCAAGTCATCAGAGTGGGCCCTAATCCTGTATGATTGGTACCTTGCAAAAGAGGTGAAATTCAGAGAAAGACATGCACACAGAGAGAACTCCACATGAACATGAAGGTGACTGTCTACAAGCCACGGAGAGAGGCCTGGAACACATCCTTCACTCAGAGCCCTCAGAAAGACCCTGTCAACGCTTTGATTTCAGACTTCTGACCATCTCCAGATCTGTGAGCCAATAAATTTGTTGTTTAGGCCACTCAGTTTGTGCTACTTTGTTACAGAAGCCCTAGGGAAACTAACACAACCTCAAATACTAAAGGCAAGTTGGTAAGACACAAATTCTGGTTTCACGAATATAGTGCAAAATATAGTGAAAACCAGAAGACCTAACCAAATGGGTAATTTACCCCAGGAATTCCCTGCTCTTATTCCTTATCAATCAGCCTGATTCTTTCAGAATGCATTCAACAAATATGTGAGCATCTACTATACTCCAACTTCATCTTCCTTTATGCTCACAACCTTATGAGGAATCAACATTTACAGGTTACACACCGGGAATCAGAAAGGTAAGAGTCCAAGGTCACACAACTAGAAATGCTGGATCCAGTTAAGAGCCTGCGCTCTTTAACAGTTTATGCACTGCACTGTCTTCCTGAGATGGCTTAAAAACAAAATAAACAAATAAATAAAACACCTGAACTGTTCTGTTTGTGGAGCCTAAAACCACATAGTCAAAATATTATGCAGCTGCCAAAAGACTATACTATTGATACCACGGTACAAAAATCAAGTCAAATGGCAGAGAATGAAGAAGTGACACCCAGCCTGAGAATGTGTCATATTACAAAACATCCCATTTCTAGAAATTATCTTCTTTTCCTACTTATAAGTTACTCTGAGCTCTAAAATACCCCTAAGAATAGAAGAATATGTATGAAAAAAGTGAGCTTTTGTTAAACGCTCTTCGAGTGCCTCCCCAAAAAGTTACTATAAATCCTCACCACATCAGACAATAAGCAAGAGTTGCATGGAGCACTGGACCACTGGGAAAAGGGGGAGGAACCCCAGCCGTTCAGAAACTGACAGCCAAATGACAACTGCTGCCTAGGATTCCTTAAAGCTTTCCTACTCACCGAGCACTGTGAGTTTCTGCTTGTAACAACACAACACTCTGGCCCAAGTGTCCCAAAACCAATAAGGAAACTAACTGAAGCAATTCTATGTAACCTTTCACCAAATTCTAGCAGCAAACCCATCCTGTAAGCAATTTCTGGTTTTGAAGCTATAGCCCACTATTCCTTTGTAACATAGGAATCCTCTGCTTTATCATAGTTTGAGCAGGCAGAGAAAAAAGTCCAGTGAATTCTCCCCTCAACTAATATGACTGTATTGTGATTATGGTAATCTGATACTGGATTTTTAATTTTTAAATTTAGGGGCTGAGCAAGATGGCGGAGAAGCAGGAGACCTGGATTTCATCTCCTCTCAGGAATTCAGCTGGATAGGGCTCAAACCATTCTGAACACCTACAAACCCAACAGGAGATTGAAAAAAGGAATAGCAACAACTCTCTGAACAGAAAAGCGACCACTTTCTGGAAGGTAGGACGTGCAGAGAAGTGAATCCGAGGCGATATTCGGAAGGATAGATGGCGGGGGAGGGGCCTCCCTTGGCCGCTTCTGGCAAGTGATAGAGCCGTGGAGCACAAAATCGGAACTTTTAGAAGTCGGCTCCGCTGAGGGACGTCACTCTGGTGGCTAAGCAGGGGGTGGAACCCTCGTGGGACAGTGTGGTCTCAGGACCCTCGGGGTCACAGAAAGACCGGGGGTGCCTGAGTGTGGCAGAGCTCCCAAGTAACAGAGCAGGGAAGCTGGCTGCAGAGACGGAGCCCAGGCACGGGCTCTCAGCTCGGGGTTGCCATAAACTGTGATCCGCGGCACAGTCGGGCCACTGCTCTTCCAGCAGGGACCCAACAAGCGGCAGATCCAGGGAGACTCCCCTTCCTCCCCTGGGAGGAGCGGCGCGAGAGCGCACCGCAGGGATCTGCTGGGATTGGAGACTCCACACGGGGTCGGGTGCCAGAGATAGAAACGCGTGGTCACAGGCTGGGTGAGCACGGAGTGTGGCCGGAGACCGGGGAGATGGGAGTGAGTGACGGCTTTTCTCTGGGGGCTCACTGAGGAGCAGGGCCCGAGTTCTCGGCTCCTCCGAGGCTGAGATTGGGAGGCCACCATTTTCACTCTCTGCCTCCAAAGCTGTACGGAAAGCTCGCAGGGAACAAAAGCTCCAGAGAGCAAACCCGAGCAGATTACTTAGCCCGGCGAGCAAGGGCAGGGCAATTCCGCCTCGGGCAAAGACATTTGGAAACCACGGCAACAGTGCCCTCCCCCAGAAGACCAGCGAGAACAGCCAGCCAAGACCAAGTTTACCGATCAATGAGAATGGCAGAACTCCAGCGCTAGGGGAATACTGCACAGAGAATTCATGGCTTTTTTACCATGATTTTTTAGTCTTTCAAGGTTCATTTTTTTTTAACTGTCTTTTTTTTTTTTTTTGAATTTTTCTTTTTCCCTTTTTCAACCAACCTATCAATCCCTTTTTTAAAAAATTTTTATTTTTTATTTTTAGAGTCATATTCTATCCCTTCATAGTAGTTACCTGTATTTTTGGCATATATATATAAGTTGTTCTCTCTTTAAAAAAATGAGATAGTTTCTTCTAACAGATCAAAATATACCCTAAATCTCTAGTGTATGGTTTTTTTCTACTCCCCTGCCTAATCACATTCTCTCCCTTTTTTCTTTTTTTTTTTTTAAATCCTCTTCTTTCTTTTTTCAAACAACTTCTTATCAATTCCGTTTATAAAATTTTTTATACTTTCCATCTTTACAGTCATATTCCATCCCTTCATCATATCAACCCTTATTTTTGTACATATATAAGTTTTTCTTTCTTTAAAATTTTGGGAGGCACTTTCTTCTAACAGACCAAAATACACCCAAAATCTAGTGTGTGGCACTGATCTATATACCAGCCTGATCATATTTGATCACATTCTATTTTTTGTTTTGTTTTGTTCTGTTTTTGTTTTTACCTTTATCTTTTTCTTTTTCTTTTTTTCTTTTCTTCTTTTTCTTTTTCTCTCCTTCCCTTTCTTTTCCCACTGCTTCAGGTCTTTTCTGATTTGTTTAGAGTATATTTTCTGGGACATTGTTACCCTGCTAGCATTTTATTCTCTCATTAATCTATTCTCCTCTGCACAAAATGACAAGACGGAAAAAATCACCTCAACAAAAAGAACAAGAGGTAGTACCGACTGCCAGGGACCTACTCAATATGGACATTAGTACGATGTCGGATCTAGAGTTCAGAATCATCACTTTAAAGATACTAGCTGGGCTTGAAAAAAACATGGAAGTTATTAGAGAAACCCTTTCTGGAGAAGTAAA
>NC_058406.1:178101884-178129237 GCF_002201575.2 Neomonachus schauinslandi | reverse complement strand
ATTTTTTTTTAACTGTCTTTTTTTTTTTTTTTTGAATTTTTCTTTTTCCCTTTTTCAACCAACCTATCAATCCCTTTTTTAAAAAATTTTTATTTTTTATTTTTAGAGTCATATTCTATCCCTTCATAGTAGTTACCTGTATTTTTGGCATATATATATAAGTTGTTCTCTCTTTAAAATTTTGAGATAGTTTCTTCTAACAGATCAAAATATACCCTAAATCTCTAGTGTATGGTTTTTTTCTACTCCCCTGCCTGATCACATTCTCTCCCTTTTTTCTTTTTTTTTTTTTAAATCCTCTTCTTTCTTTTTTCAAACAACTTCTTATCAATTCCGTTTATAAAATTTTTTATACTTTCCATCTTTACAGTCATATTCCATCCCTTCATCATATCAACCCTTATTTTTGTACATATATAAGTTTTTCTTTCTTTAAAATTTTGGGAGGCACTTTCTTCTAACAGACCAAAATACACCCAAAATCTAGTGTGTGGCACTGATCTATATACCAGCCTGATCATATTTGATCACATTCTATTTTTTGTTTTGTTTTGTTCTGTTTTTGTTTTTACCTTTATCTTTTTCTTTTTCTTTTTTTCTTTTCTTCTTTTTCTTTTTTCTCTCCTTCCCTTTCTTTTCCCACTGCTTCAGGTCTTTTCTGATTTGTTTAGAGTATATTTTCTGGGACATTGTTACCCTGCTAGCATTTTATTCTCTCATTAATCTATTCTCCTCTGCACAAAATGACAAGACGGAAAAAATCACCTCAACAAAAAGAACAAGAGGTAGTACCGACTGCCAGGGACCTACTCAATATGGACATTAGTACGATGTCGGATCTAGAGTTCAGAATCATCACTTTAAAGATACTAGCTGGGCTTGAAAAAAACATGGAAGTTATTAGAGAAACCCTTTCTGGAGAAGTAAAAGAACTAAAATCTAACCAAGTCGAAATCAAAAAGGCTATTAATGAGGTGCAATCAAATATGGGGGCGCTAACTGCTAGGATAAATGAGGCAGAAGAGGGAATCAGTAATATAGAAGATGAAATGATGGAAAATAAAGAAGCTGAGAAAAAGAGAGATAAACACCTACTGGATCACGAGGGCAGAATTCGAGAGATAAGCGATACCATAAGACGAAACAACATTAGAATAATTGGGATCCCAGAAGAAGAAGAAAGAGAGAGAGGGACAGAAGGTATAATGGAGCAAATTATAGCAGAGAACTTCCCTAATTTGGGGAAGGAAACAGGCACGAAAATCCAGGAAGCACAGAGAACCCCTCTCAAAATCAATAAAAATAGGTCAACACCCCGACATCTAATAGTAAAACTTACGAGTCTCAGAGACAAAGAGAAAATCCTGAAAGCAGCTGGGGAGAAGAGATATGTAACCTACAAGGGTAGAAACATTAGATTGGCAACAGACCTATCCACAGAGACCTGGCAGGCCAGAAAGGACTGGCAGGATATATTCAGAGCACTAAATGAGAAAAATATGCAGCCAAGAATACTATATCCAGCTAGGCTGTCATTGAAAATAGAAGGAGAGATAAAAAGCTTCCAGGACAAACAAAAACTAAAGGAATTTGCAAACACAAAACCAGCCCTACAAGAAATCTTGAAAGGGGTCCTCTAAGCAAAGACAGAGCCTAAAAGCAACATAGACCAGAAAGGAACACAGACAATATACAGTAACAGTCACCTTACAGGCAATACAATGGCACTAAATTCCTATCTTTCAATAGTTACCCTGAATGTAAATGGGCTAAATGCCCCAATCAAAAGACACAGGCTATCAGATTGGATTAAAAAACAAGACCCATTGATATGCTGTCTGCAAGAGACTCATTTTAGAACCAAAGACACCCCCAGATTGAAAGTGAGGGGGTGGAAAACCATTTACCATGGTAATGGACACCAAAAGAAAGCTGGGGTGGCAATCCTTATATCAGACAAATTAGATTTTAAACCAAAGACTATAATAAGAGATGAGGAAGGACACTATATCCTACTTAAAGGATCTATCCAACAAGAAGATCTAATAATTGTAAATATCTATGCCCCTAACATGGGAGCAGCCAATTATATAAGGCAATTAATAACAAAAACAAAGAAACACATCGACAACAATACAATAATAGTGGGGGACTTTAACACCCCCCTCACTGAAATGGACAGATCGTCTAAGCAAAAGATCAACAAGGAAATAAAGACTTTAAATGACACACTGGACCAAATGGACTTCACAGACATATTCAGAACATTCCATCCCAAAGCAACGGAATACACATTCTTCTCTAGTGCCCATGGAACATTCTCCAGAAGAGATCACATCCTAGGTCATAAATCAGGTCTCAACCAGTACCAAAAGACTGGGATCATTCCCTGCCTATTTTCAGACCATAATGCTTTGAAACTAGAACTCAATCACAAGAGGAAAGTCGGAAAGAACTCAAATACATGGAGGCTAAAGAGCATCCTACTGAAGAATGAATGGGTCAACCAGGAAATTAAAGAAGAATTTAAAAAATTCATGGAAACCAATGAAAATGAAAACACAACTCTTCAAAATCTTTGGGATGCAGCAAAGGCAGTCCTAAGAGGAAAGTATATAGCAATACAAGCCTTTCTCAAGAAACAACAAAGGTCTCAAGTACACAACCTAACCCTACACCTTAAAGAGCTGGAGAAAGAACAGCAAGTAAAGCCTAAACCCAGCAGGAGAAGAGAAATAATGAAGATCAGAGCAGAAATCAATGAAATAGAAACTAAAAGAACAGTAGAACAAATCAACGAAACTAGGAGCTGGTTCTTTGAAAGAATTAACAAGATTGATAAACCCCTGGCCAGACTGATCAAAAAGAAAAGAGAAATGACCCAAATCAACAAAATATGAATGAAAGAGGAGAGATCACAACCAACAGCAAAGAAATACAAACAATTATAAGAACATATTATGAGCAACTCTATGCCAGCAAATTAGAGAACTTGGAAGAAATGGATGCATTCCTAGAGATGTATCAACTACCAAAACTGAACCAGGAGGAAATAGAAAACCTGAACAGACCTATAACCACTAAGGAAATTGAAGCAGTCATCAAAAATCTCCCAACAAACAAAAGCCCAGGGCCAGATGGCTTCCCAGGGGAATTCTACCCAACATTTCAAGAAGAATTAATACCTATTCTTCTGAAACTGTTCCAAAAAATAGAAATGGAAGGAAAACTTCCAAACTCATTTTATGAGGCCAGCATTACCTTGATCCCCAAATCAGACAAAGACCCCATCAAAAACAAGAATTACAGACGAATATCCCTGATGAACATGGATGTAAAAATTCTCACCAAAATACTAGCCAATAGGATCCAACAGTACATTAAAAGGATTATTCACCATGACCAAGTGGGATTTAACCCTGGGCTGCAAGGTTGGTTCAACATCCGCAAATCAATCAACTGATACAATACATTAACAAAACAAGGAACAAGAATCATATGATCCTCTCAATAGATGCAGAAAAAGCATTTGACAAAGTACAGCATCCTTTCTTGATCAAAACTCTTCAGAGTATAGGCATAGAGGGTACATACCTCAATATCATAAAAGCCATCTATGAAAAACCTACAGCGAATATCATTCTTAATGGGGAAAAACTGAGAGCTTTCCCCCTAAGGTCAGGAATGCGGCAGGGATGTCCACTATCACCACTGCTATTCAACATAGTATTGGAAGTCCTAGCCACAGCAATCAGACAACAAAAAGAAATCAAAGGCATCCAAATTGGCAAAGAAGAAGTCAAACTCTCACTCTTTGCAGATGATATGATACTTTATGTGGAAAACCCCAAAGACTCCACCCCAAAACTGCTAGAACTCATACAGGAATTCAGTAAAGTGGCAGGATATAAAATCAATGCACAGAAATCAGTGGCATTCCTATACACCAACAACAACACAGAAGAAAGAGAAATTAAGGAGGCGATCCCATTTACAGTTCACCCAAAACCATAAGATACCTAGGAATACATCTAACCAAAGAGGCAAAGGATCTGTACTCAGAAAACTATAAAATACTCATGAAAGAAATTGAGGAAGACACAAAGAAATGGAAAAACGTTCCACGCTCATGGATTGGAAGAACAAATATTGTGAAGATGTCAATGCTACCTAGAGCAATCTACACATTCAATGCAATCCCCATCAAAATACCATCCACTTTTTTCAAAGAAATGGAACAAATCATCCTAAAATTTGTATGGAACCAGAAAAGACCCCGCATAGCCAGAGGAATGTTGAAAAAGAAAAGCAAAGCTGGCGGCATCACAATTCCGGACTTCCAGCTCTATTACGAAGCTGTCATCATCAAGACAGTATGGTACTGGCACAAAAACAGACACATAGATCAATGGAACAGAATAGAGAGCCCAGAAATGGACCCTCAACTCTATGGTCAACTAATCTTCGACAAAGCAGGAAAGAATGTCCAATGGAACAAAGACAGTCTCTTCAACAAATGGTGTTGGGAAAATTGGACAGCCACATGCAGAAGAATGGAAATGGACCATTTCCTTACACCACACACAAAAATAGACTCCAAATGGTTGAAAGACCTCAATGTGAGATAGGAGTCCATCAAAATCCTAAAGGAGAACACAGGCAGCAACCTCTTTGACCTCAGCTGCAGCAATTTCTTCCTAGAAACATCACCAAAAGCAAGGGAAGCAAGGGCAAAAATGAACTATTGGGACTTCATCAAGATAAAAAGCTTTTGCACAGCAAAGGAAACAGTCAACAAAACCAAAAGACAACCGACAGAATGGGAGAAGATATTTGCAAATGACATATCAGATAAAGGGCTAGTTTCCAAAATCTATAAGAACTTTTCACACTCAACACCCAAAGAACAAATAATCCAATCAAGAAATGGGCAGAAGACATGAACAGACATTTTTCCAAAGAAGACATCCAAATGGCCAACAGACACATGAAAAAGTGCTCAATATCGCTCGGCATCAGGGAAATCCAAATCAAAACCTCAATGAAATATCCCCTCACACCAGTCAGAATGGCTAAAATTAACAAGTCAGGAAATGACATATGTTGGCGGGGATGCAGAGAAAGGGGAACCCTCCTACACTGTTGGTGGGAATGCAAGCTGGTGCAGCCCCTCTGGAAAACTGTATGGAGGTTCCTCAAAAAGTTGAAAATAGAGCTACCATATGATCCAGAAATTGCACTACTGGGTATTTACCCCAAAGATACAAAAGTAGGGATCCGAAAGGGTACGTGCACCCCGATGTTTATAGCAGCAATGTCCACAATAGCCAAACTGTGGAAAGAGCCAAGATGTCCAGCGACAGATGAATGGATAAAGAAGATATGGTATATATATACAATGGAATATTATGCAGCCATCAAAAGGAATGACATCTTGCCATTTGCAACGTGGATGGAACTGAAGGGTATTATGCTGAGCGAAATAAGTCAAACAGAGAAAGACATGTATCATATGACCTCACTGATATGAGGAATTCTTACTCTAAGGAAACAAACTGAGGGTTGCTGGAGTGGGGGGTGGGGTGGGAGGGATGGGGTGACTGGGTGATAGACACTGGGGAGGGTATGTGCTTTGGTAAGCGCTGTGAATTGTGCAAGACTGTTGAATCCCAGACCTGTACCTCTGAAACAAATAATGCAATATATGTTAAGAGAAAAAAAAAAGACGGTAGCAGGAGGGGAAGAATGAAGGGGGGGATTCGGAGGGGTAGACGAACCATGAGAGACGATGGACTCTGAAAAACAAACTGAGGGTTCTAGAGGGGAGTGGGGTGGGAGGTTGGGTTAGCCTGGTGGTGGGTATTGAGGAGGGCACGTTCTGCATGGAGCACTGGGTGTTATGCACAAACCATGAATCATGGAACACTACATCTAAATCTAATGATGTAATGTATGGGGATTAACATAATAAAAAATTTAAAAAAGAAAAAAAAATTTTTTAATTTAAAGATATACTATGTAAGTTTAAAAATCCACAGATAAAAATACCTTCTTCACAATGAAATTAAAAAGAACTGGAATTTCAGATCTTTAATTTTAGCAAATCTCCTAATATTTATCAAACTGTGAGTCTTACCAAACCAAATCTGGAGGGGAAAAAAAGTGGGGCATCTGGAAATTCATATTTATAAGCACTGCTCAAGTAATTGCTAAGGGTTTTGTTTTATATAAAACTCAGGTCTTTCTACACACTTAAAACAGGTAAATTTTCTGGGATGCAAATTATATCTCAATAAAGGTGTTTTTAAAAATCAATTCTTGGGCGCCTGGGTGGCTCAGATGGTTAAGCGTCTACCTTTGGCTCAGGTCATGATCCCAGGGTCCTGGGATCGAGTCCCACATCGGGCTCCGAGCTCAGCGGGGAGCCTGCTTCTCCCTCTGACCCTCTCCCCTCTCATGCTTTTTCTCGCTCACTCTCTAAAAAATAAATAAAATCTTTAAAAATAAACAAATAAATAAATAAAAATCAATTCTTTCCTTCATTATACCTATTGTGATCTTAATGTGTATCTGTAATACCAAGGTCATAGTTTAAAACCCTACTGCTACCCTATCGTACACATTGAAAAGCCGGATAAGGAAAAAGATAGGGATGAGGGTTTCTGAAGTTTTTTAGCTAAGCTCTTTTTCAAAAAGCACCAACAAATACCATTTCTACTTAAACAAAATAAAAATAAGACCAGTCTAGAAAAATATACCCTTAAATCAAAAGATAATAATTTGTCACCCATACGAGCATAAAGAATCTACCACAGGCAATGACTGAAATGTTTCTCAGTTAACTAGGTTGATATGAGTTTTTTTTTTAATTTTATTTATTTATTTGACAGAGAGAGACACAGCGAGAGCAGGAACACAAGCAGGGGGGAGTGGGAGAGGGAGAAGCAGGCTTCCTGCTGAGCAGGGAGCCCGATGTGGGACTCGATCCCAGGACTCTGGGATCATGACCTGAGCCGAAGGCAGCCACTTAAGACTGAGCCACCCAGGCGCCCGATATGAGTTATTTTTAATTAAAAATTCTCTGAATATTTCACAAGTAGGATATGACTTATAGCAAGCAAAATTCAGAGCAGCTTTAAAATTCCCCAACTACTTAAATTTTAACAAATGTGTATTTCCTCATTAGTCATAGAATAACAAAAGTGTTAAATCTGTTGGGGATGTTTGTAACTTCCAAAATTATTTTTAGAACAAGTGCATTTTAATATAACAACAGCACTGAGTCTTCTTATAAATTTCACAACACCCACAGTGTCTATGCCATATGTTAAAGATTTTCATTTCAATTGAGATGATTACATTTTCAATTAAATGGTAAACGAAAAGACAGGTAGCACTGCAATTATGTACCTAAATAGAATGTATATTTTATTTTTTATCCCAAGTTTAAAGAGAGCAAAATTATAGGGGCTTGCTGATAAGCCTTGCTAAGTACAAAGTTGAATAAAAAAATATTAAGCTACTCATTTAAACCTTCAAGATTCAGTGTCTGATACAGTCTCCCCAAACTTCTAAGTAAAGAGAGAGGCTCTAAACATTTTGTATTCACTTCATACACGAGATTTAGGTTAACACAAAATCAGAAGCCTAAGACTTATTTTATTTTTCCAAGGATTTTTTTAAATTTATTTATTTGGGCGGGGGGGGGGGGGGGCAAAGCGCAAGGTAGAGAGAAAAAATCACAAGCAGAATCCCTGCTGAGCACAAAGCCCAATGCCTGGCTTGATCTCAGGATCCTGAGATCATGACCTAAGCCGAAATCAACAGTCAGATGCTTAACTGATTGAGCCGCCCAGGCGTCCCTTTTTTAATTTATTACACACACACATTATGGTCGTTATGGTTAGTATACACAACTGATTTTTATGTTAATCAAAACTCTAAGAATGCAATCTAATCTTTTCTACTATTTTTTTTAATGAATCATAAACTAAAATCTGATGCTGTAAGATTTCAATGTATTACTAAATTTTCCTCAAGTTCAAAGATAAGACATTATTACTAATGCATGGAAGAAAAAAAAACCCAGCAACTTTCTGTGATGTTATACACAAAGAAGAACCTGTAAATCTGTATACATTTGTACTATTCATTTTATTACTGCAACTACTGAAACTTATTTACTCTTGAGAATTCAGAAGAATCAGTGGAAAATTATCTTTTATGGAAATACTCAATTGTTTAGCAAGGTTGAAATACAATGCAATTTTAAGTTAAAAAAAATTAAGACTGGTGGAATCAACTGCTGCCCCAGCAAGAGCTCAGCAGCCAAACCACACTTAATTAAACTCACCCCTTCCTAATGTCCTCAGAACCACTGGACACAAAGCTTTTAAAACTGTTCAGCCCTATGCACCCCTATGTTTATTGTAGTATTATTTATAATAGCCAAATTATGGAAGCAGCCCAAGTTTCCACTGATAGATGGAGAAAGAAGATGTGATACACACACACACACACATATACATACAATGGAATATTATTAAGCCATTAAAAAGAATGAAATCTTGCCATTTGCAACAACATGGATGGATCTGGAGGGTATTTTATGCATGCTAAGTGAAATAAGTCAAAGAAAGACAAATACCATATAATTTCACTCATATGTGGAATTTAAGAAACAAAACCAAAGGAGCAAAGGGGAAAGAGACAAACCAAGAAGAGACTCTTAATCAAAGAGAACAGATGGTTACTAGAGGGAAGGTGGACAGCCGGATGGGTTAAATAGGCGATGGGGATTAAGGGGTGCACTTGTCTTAATGAGCACTGGGTGATGTATGGATTTGCTGAGTCACTATACTGTAAACCTGAAGCTAATATAACACTGTATGTTAACTATACTGGAATTAATTTTTTTTTTTAACTTATTCAGCCCTTAACCAGCATGTACCCTATCAGGGCCGGCAACAAAAAGAGCAGCAATATTTCTACGCCGCTGAAATAGAGAATAGAGGCAGCTTACTGAGATACACAGAGAAGAATGGACATGAGGGAAAAGAGGAGGATTAGCTGTGTAAGGGGAGAAAACCGTGCCGAGCGCTCAAAGAGCTAACGGAGGCACGCTCAGGTGACAGCTCAAGTGCAGACGCCTCTCACTTCTGTGAGATAAGGCAGTTCATCAGCAAGTTTACTTAAGTATTTTATCTGCCACCAGCAAATCATTCATTTCTTTCACAAATACAAATTAATAATGAGACTCCAAAAAAGACAGCAAGAGATAAGTTAATAGTTAAGCTCTACATGAAATATTTTAAATTACATATGTGGAGCTGCCTTAATTTCTACTTGCAAACTGCAGAATTAAGCATGTCTACCCAGGAGTTACAGAACAGGCTACATCCTCTCAACCAAATACAGTATGACAATCTCTTCCCCCAGCTAGAAAGCAGTACAAGACAGCTAAGGATATAAGTACAGGACAGTACATACCATGGTTAAGACACACAATCATCTTTAGATCCCTAAGCTTTAAAGTAAGATTTTTTTTCCCTAACATTTCATAAATTGTCATAGCATCAGATCAAACAGTAAGAGACTGTCTAGCTTTGTTTTTTCTTGCTATATTGGAATGTTTCAAATGCTACTATAAATAAATGGACTGCCATTTGAGTCTTCCACAGTTCCTGTCATGCATTTGTCGTGGTGGTATTTGTTTTAGTAATGCCCCACCTGCTCATCTTTGGTTCTTCTGCCTATTCAATCCTTAAAAGGACATGTTCCTCAAAGATCTGCCCTCAGCCCCTTTTGTCTTTACAGCTTATCCTTTAGTAACTTCGCCCAGTGTCGATTCCTTACAAATGCACTCTGAATGTCCTTTCAGGCATCACACACTTATTACAGCCTAAAGTCGACTCACTTTCCATCTTATCTTCCTCCAGAAAGTCCCCATATCAAACTAGAGCAATTCACCCAAACAACCAAGCCTGAAACTTCAGAGTGAATCCCGACTCCTCCTTCTCCCTCCACCCCTCATCCAATTAATTCTATCAACTGTACTTCCCCAGTAGTATCCAGACTGGTCCACTGCAATCTACCCCATGCCATCATCCAAGTCCAAAGCCCATCACTCAGACTACTGTACTTTAATAACCTCTAACTGTTCCCCCTCCAACCTCACCTATAAGTGTTTCCATAGCAACCAATGTTTCTCTTTTAGTAATCTGAGTCATTCTACAAATATACAAGGAATGTATACCATGGGCCAAGCACTGTATCAAAAGCTACATATGGCGGCAAAGGAAACAGGTATAAGTGCTTATAAAAAGCTCCCTGTCTGGTGAGTGTAATTATGTACTCTTGACGTGTCTTCCCCACCAGACTAAGTTTCAAGAGAGCAGGCATGACAACCACAATGATGTCCATCATGCCCAGTATGAGGATACTGCTGTGTCCTCAGTGTCTATAAAAACTGGCACCTAGTAGGGATTAAATAAATGTGTTAAGACAAAATTACCAAACACACACACACAGCCTTCAAGTCTTCTCTTTCCCCAGTACCAACGACTTACTTCAGCGGGCTGCTGGTTACTTCCACCTGCATGACTCACTTCAAACCCTTTCCCCAAATCCATGCTTCTCCTGTGACTCCTCGGGCATCTGAGGCCATCTTCCACTCACATTCCCCCTGCAATCTCTCCTCTAAACTCCACAGCACGGTTTCAGCAGCTGAGAACAGGAGAAATGCACAGAGGACTTAGACCCCAAATTCCTGCTACTGTACATCCACCTGGAGTGCTCTTCTCTCTGCTTCTAAGGATGGAAGCACCTTTGGGAAGCTCCACGGTTCCTTGGGTGCTCACCATTTCCTTCTTTGTGTTACAGCCATCTACACAAGGTTCTACAGACTCCTTAAAGCTAGAGACTGCTTTATTTATCTCTACTTATTCCCCACGTGTGGACACTAAAATAATCTGAATGATGAATCCCTAAGAGAAATCCAAACAGAACACAAGGGAAGCTGAAAGGTGACGCCAAGAGCACAGCGACAGCACCTGTGACTGAAAGGGCTACGAGGAGCGATCGGACAACTCCATTCCTGGAGATCATCAGAGCAACACAGGTGAGACACCATCAGGTCAAATGGTTTCGGTTTTTGCCTCTAGGCTCCTAAGCTTTTGATTCTAAAATACCTTATGTTTTTGTCAGAGGACATATTCTATTGTCTGAGACTATAAATTTCAAATTTTTTAGAAGCAGCCACATTATTTCCCTACTGAAATCAAATGCAGAATCACCCAATAAAAAGAGCCACTCCAGCTGGGGCGCCTGGGTGGCTCAGTTGGTTAAGCGACTGCCTTCGGCTCAGGTCATGATCCTGGAGTCCCGGGATCGAGTCCCGCATCGGGCTCCCTACTCGGCAGGGAGCCTGCTTCTCCCTCTGACCCTCCCCCCTCTCATGTGCTCTCTGTCTCTCTCATTCTCTCTGTCTCAAATAAATAAATAAAAATCTTAAAAAAAAAAAAAAAAAAAGAGCCACTCCAGCTGAAGCTGGATCAGGTAGAGAAGCCCACCTGCTCACACAACAGTCCATATTATATGTCCACAGAAGACACTTTGGAAATTTCAGCTCTAAAGGTAGCTCAAGCTTCCCTTGTGCCACCCTCTGATGTGGCACATCACATTCCATGTTGTGCCACATGGAATTCTCAGGAACTAACAAAGAGAATCCTGTGCCAGGGAATGGAGCTTTTGTAAAGGTAATATAAATAGAAATGACTGCAACAAGCATCCATCACTCTCTTCTTGCACCTGAATTGCTACATTTCATGAACCTGGTGCAGTAAGACAAACCTGGGAGAGCTTCCCAAAGGTGCTTCCATCCTTAGAAGACCAAGCAAGGAACCAGGATGGAACCAAGGGAAAAGGTGGCAAGGAGTAGACAAGTCCCCTAAGTCTGTTTCTAATTGGGGCTGAGAAGAAGAAACTGGCCCGCTGAAGTCCACACAGTACAGCCCAGCTAAGAGAACAGGAGAAATGCACAGAGGACTTAGACCCCAAATCCCTGCTACTGTACATCCACCTGGAGTGCTCTTCTCTCTGCAGAAGCCCTCCTGGGACCATATATAGCAAGTGGTAATAATCCAAGAAGCAACTATCTTGTCCTTACAACATGATGATGCTGATAACATGAAGTATTTCTACCTCTAAAGCACAATTACCTAAATCCTACTGCATGTAAGTATCCCTGAGTTTCCACTTAATACAAAAAACACCTAGTAAAAATACTTATAACTAAGCTCAAAAATCCGTTTGAGTCATATGTCATAAATGGGCCACTCATTTCAATTTCTAGCCCCAACACAATACCTTTTGCAAAGTTTATGAAGCTCCAGGAATTGACGATGGCAAACTTGAACACTTTATATTTGATTTTGTCCCAGCAGGAGCCAGATCCATTTAAAGTCAAGTGCAACCACAGCACAGAGAACTTTGTAGCAAATTGCCACGACAGCTGTTCAAAAAGCCAATTAAATACCAGGGGTGTGAAGAACACTTAGCATTACCCAGAAAACTACTGCAGCAGGAATACCCTGGATTACAGGTAGTGAAAAGAAAAAGGTATAGCTGAATAACCCACCAACTAAGAATAAAAACAAACTAAATAAATAAATTAAAAGCATTAAGAAAGACAAGTCTTCTTGAAGACTGTATAGCAAAATATTTAATGCCTAATTTTAGAATACAGCAAACTCTTAATTCAGAAGTGCAGTGAAAAAAACCTGAGTAGTGATTCCTTCTTTAATAAAAATAGAATCATGCTATCTCATAATACCTGAAGCTAAAAAGCAGTAAATATATATGCAAAAGGAAGAATATGACAGCTTACATGGAAAGAGGAAAAATTATAGTAGCTCCTGTTTGCTTTAGAGCACATGCGAGAGCAGGCTCATCTCAAAAACTGAATGAACCTGACAAATACAAATGATGAGAGAATTTTGACAGGTTTGACATATTAATCATAGGAGGAACTGCCAACATTCATTTTACGATCATACTTGCCTAGAATTGTGTTCTACAACACACAACTGTGCCAAACATACACACACACACACACACCCCACACCTACAAACTCCCAATAAAGTGAACCCACACATAATGATTCTTCTCAACCTTTCAGGTTTTCATGATTGAAACCACCACTTCAGATTATTTCTTCCTCCTTTCAGAATAAAATACCAATGATAAAAAAAAGCCCCATTATTTTACTTCCTATTCAAAAACATTATTCACCAACCACTGCTCAAAGTACCTCACAGAATTTTACATCACCTAGCACATGATAGCTATAGCAATCACACAACAAATGCAATGGTTTACTATATACAGTCAACATTATTTGATCAATTAAAATTCTCTTCTGTGGGCTAAAGGAAAAGCCAGTTCAGGACAATATTTTAATGTTTCATTTCAGTTTTTTTAAATTTATTTTTTTTTAATTCTGTTAAAGCTGTAAAAAGCCAGAAGCATCCTTTTCTGATTGCAGAATATATGCTAACTATAAAAATCTGAAAAACACAAAAGAAAATAAAAATAATTCATGACCTCTGAGACCATGACCCAGGCAGAGGCAGACACTTAACCAACTGAGGCACCCCTAAACTTCTGCCTTTTGTACTATACCTCACCGCCTTTACCTGTTGTTACTATTAAAAAGTCTTTGGTAATCTGACAATCCAAAACTGATTTCAGCTTTTAATTACCATTTCCTTATTAATGAAATTTAATCATTTCCCCCAAAATCTTTATTAATTGTTTGTACCGAGACTTTTATAAGCATAGGTATATGTTTTAACCACATAGGATTGGTGTTTTGTTCCTGATTTGTATAAATACTATAAATATTGGTTTTTTTATATTTGATATTAACTTTAAATCCTTTAAATCTATAACCACAGATTTTTGTAACACTTCTATCCCACAGCCTTCTAACCCCTCTGAAGGTATGTAGTTTTGAACACCAATCCAGTATTCAGACAACCCACGTTCTAGCAGCACACCATTACCCAGCTGAATGGCACACTTAACCCACTCGGTTTAACCTTTTTCTTAATGACTGCATTAACTGTTCTTTACAGCTATAAAATTCAATTCGATTTCATTTTTCCTTTTCTTAAATTCCCTCTCTGGTAATCTACAATTCCTAAATTAACTCTCTTCATATATACTGAATTTAGAAAAGCCTTACCAAATATTCATCTACATTATAATTAAAAGATTTCATTAGGCTAGCAGAGAGGTAAGAAAATAAAAAGCATGTAAAAGATTAGGAGGAAATAAAGTAGAAGAAAAAAGTACTTAGAATGGGGTGCCTGGGTGGCTCAGTAGGTTAAGCGCCAGCTCTTGATTCCAGCTCAGGTCATGATCTCAGGGTCCTGGGATTGAGCCCTGCCTGGGGCTCCCTGCTCAGTGGGCAGTCTGCTTGTCTCCCTCTCCCTCTGCCCTTCCCCCTGCTCACGTGCACTCTCTCTCTCTCTTAAATAATCTTAAAAAAAAAAGTACTTAGAATGTAAACATATATATATATATACACACACATATATACAAAACACATGTATAATATAAACATTTTTTAAATTTAAAAAACAAAAATTAGAACCAGAAACTCTTCTTTAAAAAATAATGGCATGATATATTTGGAAAATAATGATATTCTTCTACAACCTGAATTACAAACCTTTTGGCCAAAGAACAACTGTCACTCTGGCGATTTCCATCTTTCCAGGGGATACATCTCAGTATGCTTTTGAATCTCTTGAAACTATACGCAAAACTTTATGTGAAAATCTGCATCTTCTGGGGAAGAATAATCATGGTGTTCATCAGACTGTCAACAGGGTTCATTTTGCAAAAATATTTAAGAATCCCTAACCTAGACAAACAGCTCAGGTCTTAACTACTGGTCTACCCGTTCCTCCTTCAAGTGGTGGGGGCCATTCTGGGATTTTCTGTGCCTTCCTCTCCATTTCTGAGAATGTCAGGGACTAGTTTCCTTCAGTGTCATCAATAAAAACCCTTCTATTACCACTATAAAGAGGTAAGCATTTCCTACACAGGGGCTCCTCCAAAGGAGTTTAAAGTGGAGTTTGTAACAGAACTGGTTGTTCCTACAGAAAGACTGTATGATTCAGAAATACAATAAAAATACCTATGTAGCAGCTCTTTCTGTTTGTGGGTCCTGTCCCCCCTGCTTTAATTAAATCACCTTTTGTGCACCAAAAAAGTAAAATAAAAATACCTGCATAGTGATTCCTTCTTTAATAAAAATTGGAATCATGTTACCTAATAATACCTAAAGGTAGGCAGCAGTAAACAAATATGCAAAGGGAGAGCATGACAGAGTACATGAAATCAGATTTGTCCTCTGCAATCCATCACATTCCTACTGAAACCCCATTCATGACAACGGGGTCATTCCATATCACAGCACAGCTATGTAATGGGTAAAATGTAGCTTTCTCCTAAGAACTAGGACCTTGAGGTGCCTGGGTGGCTCAGTCGTTAAGCATCTGCCTTCGGCTCAAGTCATGATCCCAGGGTCCTGGGATCGAGCCCTACATCGGGCTTCCTGCTCAGCGGGAAGCCTGCTTCTCCCTCTCCCACTCCCCCTGCTTGTGTTCCCTCTCTCGCTGTGTCTCTCTCCGTCAAAGAAATAAATAAAATCTTTAAAAAAAAAAAAAAAAGAACTAGGACCTTCATTTTTGACTCAGGGAAAAAAAAGGGCCTCTGCCCCCCAGAACAAAGGACTTTTTTTCTTTTAGAGGGATCTGTGGGCTGAGGAGGGGACAGAGAGGCAACACTGAAAACCACAGCCTAGAGAGCCAGAGAAGGATGGCTGAAGTTGTTTTTGTTTCAAGCTGCTCACTCCAAATTACCCCCAATGGCAGGCAAGTTCCCCAGAACGCTGGGCTAACTCCTCCCACCTACCCCTTTATCCCCATAGTACAGCTTTGCAAGGTACTCAGAACTGTGGAAATCCTGAGATGGAAAAGCAAGGTATGGACAAAGGGGAAGCTGCCCAGGGTCCCTGAAGGACTGTAACAGGGTCAACCCGAATTCAGGGTCAGGAAAGGCCCTGCCCTGACCCAACAGGTCACTGTTGACTCAGTCAGCCCTGCACGCTCCTTTGGGCCTTCTGGTTGAGAAGGCAATCTCTGGGGAGCAGGCTGCAGGGACCCTGGACAGGAAAGCAAGCCACCAGGCGGCAAGCACAGCCTAATCTACAACAGTTCAATCTTTGAACCAGTGGTTCTCAAACCAGGGACAATTATGACCCCCAGGGGGCATTTGGCAATGTCTGGAAACAGTTCTGATGGTCAAGACTTTGAGGAACAGGGGAATTTACTACAAGCCTCTAGTGGATAAAGGCCAGAGTTGCTGCTAAACATCTCAAGACAAAGCACACGACAGCCCGGTACCTCCCAAACAAAAAATTATCCAATCCAAGACATCAAAAGAGCAAAGTTCGAGAAATCCTGATTAAGACTATGATTTGCAAGCTTCCATTTTTAGTCTTGTCTCAGGCCTCACCAATGTTATAAGCAGGCCTGCTAAGAACCTAATCCTAAATTATAGAACTCTTATAACACTGTTTTAACGGGAAAAAAAGTTTATTTCAGGTTTTAGTATCCAAAGAATAACTTCTGTGACTCCAGTTAAGATTCAATCATTCATTTATTCAACATTTACCAAGCACTTATTATGTAATTAAGCACAGTGCTAAGCAAAAGTAATGGTGTTAAAAGAAATTGATAGTATCTGGTAGATTCAATCCTGCCTGGCTCAGAGCAGTGTAGTAAGAAAAAAGAACTGGGACTCTGTGAAGTCACACACATCTAGTTCTGATCCCACATTCCACCATTTACTGTCATTAGGCAAGTTACTTAACTTCCTTGAACTTCAATCTCTCTATTTCTATGTCACATAGGGCCTCCCACAAAGGAAAAGATAATAAGAAGCACAAAGTATACTGCGTGGCACACAACAGCATTCAAGTATTAATTCTCTATTACTAACAGCAAGTTTTCATTTTTTATAAAGTAATCAGTATGCTGGAAATGGCTAGTATGCCTATAAAAAGGAGAGTCATTGTTACTGTGATTGTGACAGCTTGAACACAATTTTAGTCAAGTTCATTGCATGGCATATTAAGATCCTTCAAATTCTGGCTCCCATCTCCTCCAGCTTTATCTTCCACCACCCACATCATCTTTAATGTCATATGTCCCATGAGTGGGAACAGACTGAAAGATGAGATCTGGTAGTAACCAGTGTCAAGCCAAAGGTCACTGTGAGTAAGAAAATTCTTTTAGCTGTAACTCTGGCGGGAAACATAGGTACTCGGTGGAAGGGTGAGGAGGGGCATAGAGAACAAATGAACACAAAAGGCTCCCAAGTCAGGAATAGATCATTTGCTTATAATGCATTTCTAAATGGAAACACTTCAACCAGCCTCCATCTTTCACTTCACAATTCGTCAGTATCTTGCACCTCTTTCATAAGAATGGACTGAAAAATAAGTCAAATATAATCAGCCGCATCAGTGGAAAAAAACAAACATGGAATGACCACATTACCATAGCCTAACAAATCTGACCAGATATCAAATGCCAACATCTAAGTGAGAAAAGAAAGCCTTAACCACCAATTACTGAAAGTATAGTTATTTATAGCGAACAATGGTTAAGCATTTCAGTTCCCCTTAGCCATACACAATACCTTTACATAGATCATAAAAGAACACATCTTACTGGACCTGTTTTTAGGCAAACTGTCAGCTACGGAAACCCTTTCACAAAGTAGTTTACTAAAAAGGAAGTCTGTGCCTATACAACCAAGTATCTATTGAGCACATCAGTGAAATCCTCAGCCTTCTTTGCCCAGAGTCCTGTGACAAGACAGAAGAAAAGGCAAAAATGTTAAATTTTCTTGTAAGCTCACATGTCTGGCTAAAGTTTTGGCTAAGCTTACTTTTGTCTTCATGTAACCTCAGGGGAAAAAGTGGGGGAAGAGGGTAAACTATAATCAACTTAATGCTGAAAAACCAAAAATAAACTTCATCTATGCTCCTTGTGGTTAAGGATTATAGGGAGGAGATCTACATTCAAGTCCTGGTTCTATCCCATGTATGACCTTAGCCAAGTTACTGAAACTCACTGAGTCTCAGTCTCCTGATATGAAAAAGAAAAGAAAATGATTGAATTAAGAAGCTTTAACATTTCTCCCACTCAAATTCTTTTTTTTTCATTATTAACATATAATGTATTATTTGTTTTGGGGTACAGGTCTGTGATTCATCAGTCTTATACAATACACAGCGCTCACCACAACACATACCCTCTTCCACTCAAATTCTTATTGTTTGAAAATCTTTAATATCAAAATGTTTCTTAACGGTCCTTTGAAACTAGAGGAAGAAATAAAAGCCTCTAGAGAAATGATGTATCAAATTATACCTTTGTAGGTTTGAAAAGATCATTTAGTGAAACACTCTTGAAATCTGTGCTTAGTGATTATTGCAAACTACTGGCTGCAAATAGAGTGACATAACCACAAAACTGCTCCTGTGTCGCAGTAGCTTCCCGCCAGGCATCCTTCCAGGTAGCTGCTTTCTGAAAAAGAGTTTACAGCTCTCCAAAATAATTCCAATAAAGCTACCATTACCATTCATGAGATAATGCAATTGCTTAGCCTTCAGGGGTATACAATGCTCCATCAGATTCTGCTTATTAACATCAGTTTCAATGACTTGAGGGTATCAATATTCCAAATAAGCAACAAAACAGCAATACTAGAATAATTCTAGTATAATTCTGGAGCAAGGGTCACTTTCAGAATTATAGAGTCTGAGAGACCCTAGTGATCATCTCCAACAGAAAAGCATTACATTTATTCACTAAAGCCTTTAACTAGCTGAGCTTACAAATGAGCCTCTGAACTCATCTGACATTAAAAAAAAACACCACCACCACAAAAACAATTTATTTGGAGAGATTTCTTCCTAAAAACATCCCCAAAGGGGAAAAAGAAATTCCCAAAGAAAGTAATAATTTTGCTGTCTCTGCTTATGTTGCAATTTATTCTACAGGCAGAGTTCCCGAGAAGTACTACTGTCTGCTGAACTATCCCAGCAATTTTTGGTGGTTCTGGCCATAAAAGGAGACAAAAGGCAACATGAACACTTCACAGAGGTACTACCAGCTGGTACTACACTTCATGCAATCACAGAAACTGTACCATAATAAATATTAACAGTAATGACAGATAATTCAAACATTTCACTTGCCTTCCAATCAGGTCATAAAATCTGCATTCTTAACTATGCAAATACAGCATGGTTCATTTTGCATTGTAAATCATGTATTTTAAAAGAAACAAGTTTTCTAAATCCACTCCATGAAGCTAATCTTAGAACTAAAAATCTGTTTAATTTCACAACATACTTATTTTGCCATTTCACCAATAAATTCCATTTGAAGCCTTAACTTTCAAGAATAGGTTTTTATTCCTTCCCTTTTCCTTTCTCAGATGGTAAGAGTAGCTCAATGCTAATCTAAAATATTCCTCAATGACATGAATTTAGAAATAGCAATTATAATTATGATGATATTCCTCTAGTCTAGAGGAATACAATGAAAATATAAACTGCTGACATATTCAATTAATACAAAATTCAAGACCATGAGTTAAGAACACACAAATTACTGTGTTCATAAAACAAAATCCACCTTACCCACCCATGTAGGAGCAGTTAAAAGTAATCGTTTCATCAAGCTCATTCACAGCATTACATAAACCTTTCTAATATCTGGAAATAATTCCTCTTTACAACCAATACACAAAACACGCATTTGAGGCTGACCTGGAAATCCACTGTCCCGTATGTCTACCAAAATAAGGACGGTGAGGAGTTAGGAATTCAAAGAAATGTGAGCTAATTAGGAGCGTATTTACAAGTGGTTACAGATTTTACAATATGGAACACTTACTCAAAAGCGCCCTAATGGAAAACAATCTCTATAATCAATCATCATCTTGCTTCCTCCCGTCCAAGATTAGGGAGTCTCTATGGGCCACTGGGTTTAAAGTCACATTGCAATTCTCTGGGTCGTCCTGAAATGGGTCATTAGTAATATTGCTCTACCCGGTTTGTCCAAAACGTCCCCCAAATCCACTGTTTTTCAAACTTTAGGGTCCCTCAATAACACCAAGACCTCTTATTAAGCACGCAGATTCCGGGGCCCAAGCCGCGGAGTCTGGTATTCAGTGTGCCTAGGAAGGAACCCTGAACATTTTCAATCAGCAGCCAGGTGAATCTGAAGCAGGTGGTCCAACAGCTTTCTGGGGCACAGAAGCCTAACAAGTTCCCAAAAGAGCACCTACTTCAGCCACCCCGGCGCGTTACGGACGGGGAGAGTCAAGGCTACGGGGAACTTCGCGAGCCTCGAGGAGGGACTCTGGGCCGGGCCCGGATCCCCCCGAACCGTGCGTCCAACTAGGCGATGCCTGGTCCCGGAGGAAGTGAGTACGTGACGCGACCGCAGTTATTTTCAGCATTTCCACAAAGTACCCCCGGCTCTGTAAAGAGCTGGGGAAAGAGAGTGGACTTTGTTAAGTCCCACAGGTCTAGGTTACTCCAGCTCAGCCACTTACTAGCCGAGCGTCCTTAACGTTCGGGTCTCAGTTTCCCCGTTTGTGCAACGGGATCACGCCACCCCGCGGGAAGGCTAAGCCGAAACGAAAGTAACTCGGCGGGTCGCAGGCACTTCCGGGCTCTCCCGTGCCTGGCCCGGCTTCCCCGCCGCCGCAGCGGGCCACCCCGAAGTGCGCGCCGAGCGGGCCGCGGCCTCCCAACGCCCCCCGCCCGGCCCGACCCTCGGCCGGACACTCACGGGTAGGCATGGTGACCCCGAGCCGCGCTCGCCGCCGCACGGAGGCTCAGCGGCGCCGCGCAGGGCGCGCCGACCGCACCATGGCGGGCGGGCGCCGGGCCACCGAGACCCGGACCAGGCGAAAGGAGAAGGGCGGAGGGAACAGACGCGGACCCCGTGTCTCACGCAACGAAGCCAGCGACAACAGCCACCGCCGGCCCATCTGCGCACCGGACGCCTCGTTGGGCGTCCCCACGCCCTGGCGTCAGCACGTCGCCGACGCCCCGGCCCCGCCCCCGCCCTGTGGCCGAGCTCCGCCCAGGAGCGGTCCGGCGCGAGCAGGGGGCGGGGACTAGTGGAGGGCAGTCAGTTGCCTGGAATAAATTGGGGCTCTGTTTTGTGGTAAAGCCCTAGTGATTTGAGTCATATTTGTTTCCATGAGTCCTTACTCGCGGTGCATTAGCGATATTCACGTTTTACACTTGCACCGCTTTATGATGTTTGTGAGGGTATGCATGATTGCTCTAAGTGCATGGAATACCTGTGGGCTTTTTTTGTATGAGCTGTTGAACTTGCAGTGCGTTCTACTTCTCTGAAAGCATGATTGGAGACGCCCTGAGGTCATTCCGGGTGATGGCAGAGCATTTTTTGAGAGGATAGAAAATGTAATTTCCTCTTTTTTTTTTAAAGATTTTATTTATTCATTCAAGACACACAGAGAGAGAGAGAGAGAGAACACGAGCAGGGGGAGAGGCAGAGAGAGAAGCAGTCTCCCCGCTGAGCCAGAAGCTGGACATGGGGCTCGATACCAGGACCCTGGGATCATGACCCGAGCCGAAGGCAGATGCTTAACCATCTGAGCCACCCAGGCGCCCCAATGTAATTTCCTCTTTAAGAGGCTGGGGGCGTGGGTGGCGTTGGAGGGCAATGAAGAGCAAGTCACAGAAGCTGGTGAGAGCAGAGTGTGTGTAGTGCTCTACACCAGATCATCTCTTGCTAAGGGTGAAAGCCAAACTACCAAGTACTTGGCCAACACTTACTTATCCTTCAATGCATTTTGCATATCTTTATCATCTATAACATCTTTCCTGCTCCCAGTTTTTGTCCTGAGACATTTCACAGTATCTTAACTTGCTTCTGCTGTAGCACTTTTTCCATTGAATCTTAATCAGACTGTCATAAGTGCTTAAGTCCACCACTGGACTATGCACTTTTCAGAAAATGGCAAATACCATAGTCCATATTTATGTATCCCTACCCAGCACACAGTAGGGGGCTAGAGCATTTTCATTTAATACCTATTTAACAAAGTACATATTTATGCAGTGTATGGAAAAAAAAACAGGTAAAATAGAACTAGTTAATGAACAACCTTGCAAACTTGGAATTTGCCCTTTGAGAAACCATTCTAGGTTCTCTATGAGGACAGTGGCATTAAATAATCAGAAGCAGGGTTCTGCAGAGTGGACAGCACGAAACAGAAGCCATGGAAGGGAGTCCTTAGGACTGACGCTGAAGGGAGTGTTAGGTGCCTGGTCTTAGTGGTGGCTGTGGAAAAGGAATGAGCTGAATCTTACTGCAGCAGAAGAATCCCTGGGATTTATTGGCTGCTGGCTTGGGAGCAAAAGAGAGGCATCTGTTAGTTATGTAACTCCAAAGCTGGAAGAAGGAAACAAATGATACTGGGAGAGCAGTAGACAAGTTGGGAGGGAATGCTGTTTTAGGGAAGGGGTGTGAAGAAAGGATGTGAGTTTCTCCTTGACACATTAAGCTTGAGGCGACATTCAAGGGAGACATCCAAGTGAATAGTTCTGAAGGCAGGTGGGCATACCAGGCTGAAGGCAGATGGAGGGATCTCAAGGTTGGAGATTTGGGAAGCTTTGGCCCACAGACAGAACCTAAAGCCAGGAGTCAGAGAAAGCCTGCTGAGGGAGGGTGTGGAGCCAAAGAGACAGAGGAGATCCAAAGGGCACAGTGCCCCGTAAGCCGAAGGAGGATATGATTCCAAAGGACAGACATCTCTGCTTACATTACTCAAAAAAAGATGCAAATTACAAAGGCCCTGAGATAGTCTGGCCCATAATGAGTTTGATTCCTTTTTTTTTTTTTTTTTTTGTTAAATCCCCTTGGTTTTTTGGTTTGTATTGTTGCCAGAAATTAAATCAGCAGCCAAAGATTCTGGGGAAGGACAGCTGAAAGTCAGGAATAGTAACTTCATAATTGTAGGATCACATACAACATACCTAAGTGTTTTCCTGGTTTACACATGGGGTCTTGGTAACACAGGTACCATACAGACCCCTTTTCCCTATCAAGTCCTCTGGATCACCTTCTGCCTGTGCACCCCCTTCCCCTTTTCTCTGAGAGGACTAATTCTGCCACCACCTGCTTTAGACTTGATCTAAGACTGGTAGCCTCTCCTGGACCACTTCGTCTGTCTTGCAAACACCCTTCCATCCCCTCTGCCAGTATTCCCCTTTTGAAGCCCTGTTTGGGCTGGTAGGAAATGGGCTTTCTCCATCTGTCAGTCCCCACACTGCCCAGTACTTGTACTTGCACACCCTGTCTTGCTGACCCAGAGATGAGCCACTAGATCTGTCTTCCAGAAAGAATGCCTGCCTGATACTATCAGTTAAAATGATATTAGAAAGATCATCATTGGCATCCTGTTGGAACATTAGCTTTTGGTCAAATTGCCCAAAATAGCTGCTTCCAGTTTAGTCCACTATTTGTTCCAATTTCTAAATCAGGCACAGAGACAATTCACTTTTAATTGGCACATGTTTTAGTGTTCCAAGGTAATTGCCAGCAAATTGAAAGTTTATAGGAATTAATTGCAAGGATATTTATTTCTCCCAAGAGTTTATTCCCAAAAGGTCATCAGGATGTAATTTGATGCTCTCATTGCTTAGTTTTCCTTCTTGTTCAATATTTATATCAATGATGTGCCCTTTTTGTGTCATTTCATTCCATTTCATTTCTGCCGTTGCTTAAGAGTGATTCAGGGCTTTCCAGTTCTCATGAGGCATTCAAAAAAGCACAGACATTGGATTTAGCAAACCTGAGTTGGAATCCTGCCTTCCCCCTTACCTGACCTTTTGACAGCCCATGACCTCTCTGGATTTTACTTTTCCTCAAATTCAAAATCAAGAGACATTCTCTTGGGTTGTGATGTTCTACAAATCTCCTCAAGGCAGTAGTTCTCAAACTTGCCTGAACTTTGAACTCACTGGGGGAGCTTTAAAGAATATCCATCCTTGGATCCTAGTCCCATGATTCTGGTGTAGCTGGTCTGCACCGCGGCCTGGGCCTGGACCCAGTTTAAAAGCTCACCTTGGGTGTTTGTGTGCAGCCAAGTTGAACGCCATTGCCTTAGGAAAGAATTAAGCAAGACAAAGCTCTAATTCAGAGTCACATACCTCATTGGGCCATTTCTGCTGCCAGGTAAGCTCATGCATTTTGAGATCACTGCCCTCTGAATTCTAGAGTAATTTTCTCACTCAGGTGCTAGCCAAACTAGTTGCGAACACACATGAAAACAATTTAAAAGGATCAACCCCTAATCCAGAAGGTCATCACCAACCCTTTCTGGGCCAACTGGAACACAGTGCAAGGCCCAACTTCCTAATCATCCCATGAGCCGATTATCACAGTCCTCTGTGCTTTGTAAAGACAATTGCAAATGGATAGGGAGCAAAATCCTGAGATAATTAGGAACTCTTGATTAAATCAGCCAAAACAGCTGGAAACCCTTCCTTAGAAACACTATCATTTTAAACAATTAGAGGAAAGCATTATCTCTTGTTGTTACTTACTAAAATGCTAGCTAGCTTTAGTATTTAACACAGAATGTAGTGGAACTGCTAAAAGGAGAGAAAAAAAATACTCCTTTAAATATAGTGGCATTCTCGGCGGTGAGTCCTTCGTAAGACTTTTATGACAACTGGAATCAAATCTCATTTATTGCTGTATCTCCTATATATGGAACATATTGGGTACTTAGTAAATATTTGAGGGAGAAAAAGAGGAAGATAGGGAGGGAATGAAGAGATAAACATAAAGGACATAGAGACAAGAAGCAAACAGGTAAATCAAAGAATGGAAGAGGCTTTTTGTGGTAGATTGGAAATAGTAGCCTCAATCTCTTTGCCTGGCTGTATCCACACTCTTGGAGTTGACTCCTCCCAAAAGAAGTACACTTTCTCCACTCCGGAATCTGGGCTGGCCTTACAACTTTGGCCAATAAGACAATGGTAAATAGTGTAAGCAGAGACTTAGAAAATGTGAAGACTGGGCTCCCTTTTGGAAGAGAGGCCCCAATCATCCCAACTATTCCAAATGAGGCCACCATAAATTAGGCAGAACCAAGTGATCTACCAGTTCAGCAAAGATTCAAGAGTGAGTCTAGTCGAGACCAACGTAAGACTACCCCACTGAGACTAGGCCCAATTGTCAACCCACAGGAACATGAGCTAAATAGTTATTTTAAGCCACTTATTTTAAGTTTGGGGGTGATTAGTTATGTACTCCATAGTCACTATCACTAGTTATCACTACAACTGTAGCTAACTAATTCCTGTTGTATAAAAATCATTATGGGGGGTGCCTGGTCAGCTCAGTCGGTTAAGTGACCAACCTTGATTTCGGCTCAGGTCATGATCCCAGGATTGTGGGATCGAGTCCTGCCTAGGCTCTGCACTAAGTGGGGAGTCTGTTTGAGATTTTCTCTCTCTCCCTCTGCCCCTCTCCTGCCCACTACGCTCTCTCCCTCTTTCTCTCTCAAATAAATAAATCTTTAAAAAAATTATTATAGGAGGTATAATTTTTCAAGATCTTAATTTGTGCCAAGTAGCATGATAAGTACCTTACATGCATTTTCTGACATTATCCTCACAAAAACTGAGTAGATGAATATCCCCATTGTTTTAATATGAGGAGCTTAGATTAAACTAAGGTAAGTGGCCCTGGAATTTGAACTCAGGTTTGTTGGCCCCCAGACCCAAACTCCTAACCATAGATAGTCAGAGTCAAGTGACGAGGAAATCAGAGGGCTGGACAGGAGACAGTATAGTGAGATTAAGTAGAGCTAGCAACAGTTGTCTCTTTTCCGGTTTGCCTTTCAGAAAGAATTGTAAAACCCTTCAGAAGAGGAATTGTGTTTTCCAGCTGTTTCAAAGACTCATAAGAAAGTCAATAGGTTTTTTTTTTTTTAAGATTTTATTTATTTGAGAGAGAGAGAGCGACAGAGTGACAGAGCGGCAGAGGGAGAAGGAGAAGCAGACTCCCTGGGAGCCTGATGCAGAGCTGGATCCCAGGACCCTGGGATCATGACCTGAGCTGAAGTCAGAGGCTTAACAGGCTGAGCCACCCAGGCACCCTGAAAGTCAATAGGTTTGTATCGGTTCTCTTTTTATAGCCTGGAAACTGACTTGCGATTATAGTCAGGTACAGGAGTGTACCAACACCTGGCTCCAGGGGTCCCAAACAGCCCAGATCTGGCCTCTAACAACATCCAAAGGCAGAGCGAAAATGGTGGCATAACAAGATAGGGATTTCTTTCAGCGAGGCCAACACCAGGAAACAGTCGACTAACATCTCAAAGACTGTTTCCAAAGTGCCAAAAATACTTTCAGGTTTATAGAAGGAAAATGTGGGACAAAGGTCTTTGGGTTCCTGCAGGTGTGCAGTGGTGGTCACGTTGATCATTGTCTTGGGGTCACCTGGAGTCTTGCTGGATCAGGGAAGTCCTTTTTGTTTGAGGGGGTAGTTTCGGTTCCCATCACAAGACGCTTTGCCCCTGGGGTCTTTTGCCTGAGTTAAGAGATAAGCCAGAAAGAATCAATAAGAAGGTTTGAGGTCGAAATGGAGGTAGGTGAAGTCATCTTTCACAAACACCATATAGTTGTCGGATTTCCTCTTGTTTGAGAAGATGGAAATAAATGGTGACAGCTGAATATTGTTTTCAAATAGGTGAAAATAAGTTTTAAAATACTGCATCCAATGGGACCTGCAATGCTTGTAAAATTCCTATGAGAAATCTTTGTGCATAAATTGTGCCATCCCAGACTTTTATGTAGCTACTGAGAGTGAGAGAGGCAGAGACATCTGTCTATGACATTTGTCTCAAATAGGGTAACAGAGTTGCAGTTAGATAATACCACTGCTGATTGTGCTTACCTTAAATCTTGAGTGGGATGAGGGGTAGTTATAAATAAAGCCAGAATTTTATGACTTTGAAGCAGAAACCCAGTTGCAGCCAAACCCTATTTATATCCAATGAAATGAGGGAGGGGCGTGGCAGACCTGCTTGGAAATAATGGAAAGGACAGAAGAAAGGAAGGAAGGAAGGAAGAGAGAGAAAGAGAGAGAGAAAGGAAGGAAAGAAAGAAAGAAAGAAAGAAAGAAAGAAAGAAAGAAAGAAAGAA
>NC_058406.1:177980666-178101874 GCF_002201575.2 Neomonachus schauinslandi | reverse complement strand
GAAAGAAAGAAAGAAAGAAAGAAAGAAAGAAAGAAAGAAAGAAAGAAAGAAAGAAAGAAAGAGAAAGAAAGAAGAAAAGGAAGGAAGGAAGGAAGGAAGGAAGGAAGGAAGGAAGGAAGGAAGGAAGGAAGGAAAGTAGAAAAGAAAGAAGGAAAGAAGGAAAGAAAACATCTCACAAGCAGGTGGCTGAAACCAGTTGTGTAACACCAGAATGTTGTGTAACACTTTCTCGGAGAATAAAGGGACTATATTTTGAGTAACACTTTGATCTGTAGGTCTTGGATTTTCAACTACAGTATATATTTATTTTACAAGAGCAAGAATTAGGGGCACCTGGGTGGCTGAGTGGTTGAGTGACTCTTGATCTCAGCTCAGATCTCGATCTCAGGGTTCTAAGTTCGAGCCCTATGCTGGGCATGGAGCCTACTTAAAAAAAATATATATATATAAGATATAAATAATAAGACAGCAAGAATTAGGCCTAACCCAGCATTTTAGGTACCACTTTCGGAGGGGGCGGAGGGTGGCGCCGAACAGGGGAGGGGACATGGAAAGTTTCTTCACATCAACAAGCAGTTCTCTGGATGCCAACTGGGTGTCCTACAATTCAACTCAATTCTGCTATTACCTGGAGATAATGACAGTTTCCATGGGTTAAGAGTTCAGTCCTACCAGACTGTTCCCCATAGCACACCATCCCCTGTTGCAGATGCCAGCCACCTGTGGCAAGCCTAGGTTATTACCTCTGTTTCTGCCTAACACAGGGAAATTCCAGAGACTCCATGAAAGACTGTTTTTTCTGCTTCTTTTCCTGCTTCCATTCTTGCTAGGACCTGCACCTCGGCCTTTTATACACCTTATAGAACAGATAATGTCCTCCTTGTCAAGGTCAAGGACTTAATCATGTCTTTGGAGTCTTCCGGCACAATAGATAACATCTAAGGAGTGACTGGGTGGGGTCCTCATGAAATTTCCAAGACCACTGACTCATTGAGACTCCTGACTCCAGGGCACAAGTGACTTATGGAGGATACCTGAGCACTGGTCTTTGTTCTTGGATGCGTGAGAAGATGCATGCACCAGACCACAAGCAAGAGGAGACTCACTCTCCTCTCCTTTCCTTTCTGAGTCTCCCAGATGCTCTATCTATCTGCACTCACTCTATGTCTTCAAAACTCTGCTCTCACTTCCTCTCAGCTCACATTTGATTTCTATCCTATGCAAAACCAAGGAGTCTCTTGGCTGGTCCTGCGGGATCCCCTCTGGGTCCTGGGCCTTGGCCTGCCTGCATCATGACCGCGCAGCTATATATGGGAGGTTCTAATGACCCCTCCTTGGCAACTCAATTCAGATGCCAGTTGCAAGTCCACATTGTTCCCTGTACTTCTGACCAACTGGCTATAAATCAGAAGTTCCCATGACCCCCTCCTTTGGTTTAATTTGCTAGAGTGGCTCAGAGAAACATTTTACTTACAGCTCACTGGTTTACTATAAAAGGATATAACTCAGGAACGGCCAGATGGAAGAAATGCATAAAGCAAAGTGTGGAGAAAGGCTCAGAGCTTTCATGCCCTCTCTAGGCACACCGCTGCCCCCAAATCTCCATGGGTCCACCAACCCAGAAGCTCCCCAAACCCTGCCCTTTTGGGTTTCTATGGAAGCTTCATTATACAGGTATGGTTGATTAACTCATTGGTCACCAGCAATTGAACTTAATCTCCAGCCTCTCTGCCCTCCCTGGAGGTGGGGGGTGGGGGCACCGAAAGTTCCAACCCTCTTATCACGATGTTGGTTCTCCTGGCAACCAACTCCCACCCTTAGGTTATTCGGGGCTTTCCAAAAGTCACCTTATTGACATAACAAAATACATCTTTATCTCTTTCATCACAGGAAACTCCAAAGATTTTAGGAGTTGTGAGCCAGGGACCACAGGCAACCACCAAAGAGAATATATTGGTCATCTGAATGACCAAATATATATATATTTTTATAAATCACAATATCACACTGGAGAAAAGAATTCCCTGTATTTTTGGCTAATGCATGACTCAAACAACCATGCTACATCCAAAATGTGCACTAAGCTAATACAGCAGTGCTGGGAGCATTAGAGAGAGCAAATATATCCTACCGTGGAGATATCTAATGTGAGATCGAGAAATGCTCAGGGCTCAGAGAGGTAAGCTATAAAATCAGAGCACCAGATTTGCTCAGTTGTAAGGTGTATGTTTTTTTGCTTTTGAATGTTTCTGGAATGAAGATCCACCTGATGTTTGATGTCAGCTGCAATGGAAGGAGAGGTGTAAGTTTCTGCCTTAACCAAGTAGACCCCAGACAATTGTTCCAGCATGACTTCCATTAATAGGACCGCATGTGGTTGAATTTTAATGTGAATTTGTATTCCTAGCTGTTGCTTAAATGAGCTCAAAAGGACTAGACTAGAATGCAGCATTAAAACAAAAGCTATCATGTGTGCAGATAATAAAACAAAAAACAGTAGAAATGGACAATCTCCTCAAGTAGATCATACATTTATTTAGAATATTGATAATAACAACAATAATGAGAATTTTCAAAGCTAGGAGAATTGGTGTGACAAATCATGCAGTAAGCTATCATTCATCATCTACAGTTCCATTTGTAAATGCTTCCAACTGGTTCTGAGAGAAACTGTTTTACTTTCAGTAAGAGGAAATTCAACTAAGCAAAAAAATATAACACACACACACACGATGCTATTGATGAAGGGTCATCAAGCTCAATGGTCAAGAAAGAATTCTTGAGATGTTTTACAGTGCAAAAAAGTTTTTTTTATTACATCATGAGGACAGGACCCATGGGCAGAAAGAGCTGCACTGGGATTGTGAGGAGTGACTGATTATATAGGGTTTTTTATCCTGTGGAGGGGAAGGTGACATTAGGACTCCAGGAAATTGAGTATTTAGGTTCCTGGAGGTCTGGCTATTATCAAGATTGTATTTTTCTTGTCAATCATTAAAACAGTGACAAACTGATGGAGTTTCATGTCCTCCGTGACTATGATCTTTATCAGTTGACCATATGTTTTTTTCCTTCCTTTGTTCCTGGGCAGTCATGAGTGCCTGAGAAATATCATACATATCCCACTCCCACCTGGGGGAGGGGTATGTGGAGTGTCAGTTTGCCTTTTGCCTTCAGCTTGCCTTTTGTTGTCTCATCACTATGAATCTAATCAGATAGCAAATATAGCTAAAACACTCGTATACTTTGATTAGCCTAAAAATAATACTATCGAAGCAAAAGTTGTAATAGAGACCAAGGTCAAGTTCATGAAAATCAACATGTCTTCATGATTATCCACATAGCTGTTGAAAGACAAATGTGATTCAGAAGAACTGTTGAAAGACAAATGTGGGGCGCCTGGGTGGCTCAGTTGGTTAAGCGACTGCCTTCGGCTCAGGTCATGATCCTGGAGTCCCGGGATCGAGTCCCGCATCGGGCTCCCTGCTCGGCGGGGAGTCTGCTTCTCCCTCTGACCCTCCTCCCTCTCATGCTCTCTGTCTCTCATTCTCTCTGTCTCAAATAAGTAAATAAAATCTTGAAGAAAAAAAAAAAAAGAAAGACAAATGTGATTCAGAAGTCAACCTTTGTGAAATTAATGAGAAAGTACACTATAATTATATGGATAAATATATGCTCTATTGATCGATTTTTAAAATACAAGTACATTCATTGAGTTTCTTGTTTCTCCCCAAAACACTATGATTAAATCAATAGCTTATCTTGCAATTGATGACATTTTATAATTGAAGAAATGCAATGTATGAAATTATATACGTAAGTTATATTAAAGACAAAGTTTTATTATTGGGCCGGGGTGCCTGGCTGGCTCAATAGGTAGAGCATGTGACTCCTGATCTTGGGGTCATCAGTTCAAGCCCCACATGGGGCATAGAGCCTACTTAAAAAAAAAAAAAAAGTTTTATTGGGTAAAATATAGGAAAAGCAAATTTCTCTATTACCTAAACGATGGAATTGTGGATCGTAGAACTACTGCCCAATTAAAAACCTGCTCAATACAAGATAATTTGTTGGATTAAAAAAACTATATATATAACTAAGCATATCTGATTTGGAAGTATCAGAACTCACTTTAATCTAGTTTAAACACATATACACAAAGAGGGAATTTATTATGAGAATATAAGGGCAGGATGCGGCAAGCTCAAAATGACTTGCACTTAAAAGGAAAGTCATCAGGAACATTGGAAGTAATGTATCTTCCTCATGACTCTCTATTGTCCATCCCTCAGCAGACCGATTATTTTGCTATGCAGTTCACACAACTACAGACGGTCATTCCATAGCTCTCGAATTTTATTATTTGCTGTACTCAAAAATACCAGCAACCTGTGTTGAACTCTTCTCTGTTCATTCTAGTTCCAAATTCCCAGGACAATATGATTGGTGCAGGTTTGAGTAGGTGATACCTCTTCTTTCAATCAACTGTGGTTACTGGGAGTTCTAATAATTTATATGCAATTAGCACATTTTTATTGCTTATCCTTTAATAAGCATAATATTCAATATGGAATACTTTTAAGAACTACCAATTATAGAAATGGACCTCCACACATATGGACACAGTTATACACATTCATTCTGAGAGTGGATTCAGAGTGATTCTGAATTACTTGAGCTAGCTTCTGGTTCAATTCCCAACTCCAAATCCTGTGGTACAACACATCTCTGCGATCAAATAGTGAAATTGAAATGAGGGATAGCATCATGACTGTGAAAACTAAGAAATGGAATTTGAGGGACTTCAATGCTAAGTGAGAACTTAGAGTTTTTATTTTTGTTTAAATTTTAAAACAGCGAATTGGGAACTCTATTACATAATATTGTTTGGAAGTGCACATTTCAGTTGGTACATGAACTATTTTAGTCATTTTGAATGATATTTTAATTTTAAAGATCCTTTTTAAATTATTTGCTTTATTTTTCCAAAAGATTTTATTTATTTTTTTAAAGATTTATAAATTTTTTATTTTAGAGAGAGAGAGAGAATGCACGCATGGGGGGGGAGGGAGAGAGGGAGAGAGAGAATCTTAACTAGACTCCCCGATGAGCACGGAGCCCGACACAGGGCTCGATCTCATGACCCTGAGATCAAGACCTGAGCTGAAATCAAGTCAGATGCTTAACCAACTGAGCCACTCAAGCACCCCTAAAGATTTTATTTTTAAATAATCTCTACACCCAACATGGGGCTCGAACTCACAACCCCAAGATCAAGAGTTATATGCTCTGCCAACTGAGCCAGCCAGGTATCTCTTAAATTAAAAGTAAAAAAAAAAAAATCAATCAAAATTATATTTGATTATTAGATTATTAGTAAAAGTATTTTTGTCAGATAGAGAAAGAGACTGTTAAAAAATGATCAGCTCCCACTGGAGCCACTGGGTATCTCCGAAGTGAGTATCTCTCCAAGAGGAAGGTGAAGTTCAGGAGGACAAAGATGGGGCCTTCCAAATCTGGCTTCCCTAACCAGGTGAAGTTTTCCCCTCAAATTATCAACCTCAAAAATTTGGGATTTGCTTTTTTAAGGAAGATGGTGATCTCTAATTTATAGAAGTCTCTAATGGGGAAAGGAATAGGTCCTTGAGTTTGGTGATTAATGATCATTATTAAGGGTGGAGAGAGCGTTTTTATCTGAGCAGTTTAGAAATGAAGAAGATACAAAGTGGAGAGGAAAGAAGTCTACAGGAATAGACATTTAACAGCAAAATGAAGAGGAATCTACTCTCCCAAAGAGGGGATTATCTGGCCAAAACCCCAGTGATTCATGAAACACGGCAATTGGAATTCCCCATTTTGCTATTAAGCTTAGTTTCAAACTAATTGTCCAAAACCACAATGAAGTTTGTACACTTTTAAATGGTACCAGAAAAGACAAGCCTGGTGGGATGCAGAAGTATGAACATAAGGGACCGTGTGATGACTCAGATAAACAAACACAGCATGAAGAATGAGCTGAGGAGGAAAAGGAGAGAGAAAAATGCCATTGATTTTGTTGATATGGTTGTTCATTCACCATGGAGGTAAAGTAATACAATTTTATATAACTAAACAGGTGTCAGAGTTCACACATTTAATAAGTCAGTTTTAAAATTGCCTAATTTAATTGCAAATCTTTTAAGAATAGTTTCCCCCATACTTATTTATTCTAATATTCAATAAAATTGTTCCTCACATAATCTGACCTACTTTACTTGTTTTATAATTGTGCTAACAATAAAATAAAGTACATTTTCCCCAGTCATATTAAGACATATGATGTTAATAACTTTAGTATAATCTCACATAAACCAACTACAATTTCCAAATGCTGTTATAATGAAGCAGAGTAGTAGAAAATAGTTTTTGATTGCAGGAACCAAAAGTCTTTGCAGGTTCCAAAGATTCCAGCTGGAGAGTAAAATACAATCTGTCTAATGGAAAAGATGTGTTTTTAAAAGACATACATGCCAATTATAGAGAATCTGGAAAACGCAGAAAAATATAAAGAAGAAAATGCCAGTGATGTCTAACTTACCTCCCTCTTACTCAGAAATGACCTTTTGCTTTAGTATCAGGACAAAGTCATGCCGTGGACTTCAAGGTACTCTGTGCAAAAGACAACAGAACATCAAATGTGTTTTCATTATTATTTGATTGATTTCTCCCTCTCTTGACTGTGAGAGCCATGCAGGCAGTAACCACACCTGCATTTACTATTGTGAGCATGCTGGGCAAAGATCAGCATTAAGTATGCAATTGTTGAATGATCAAAGTCTGTTTCCTTAACCATGAAGCTTTCCAGTTCTCATAACCTTTGTGCTTTTATCATCCAGGTGTGATGTCTCATTTCCTACAGAATTCTCATCTGACATTATGTCAAGGCCCTTGATCATTCTGGTCATCTTCTCCTTTGTCTTCTTTTCCTTCTCTTCTGCTGCTTTTCCTCCTCCTCTTGCTCCTCTTCCTTTCCTTCCTTCTCTTCTTGTTGCTCTATACCTTCTATGTCTCTCTTAAAGCATCGTGCTCCCAACAGAATGCATTGCTCCCAGTACTGCCTTGGAAATGACAATAATCAAAGGTGACACTGATTGATTTACTACCTTGCAAGGAGCCAGACACAATACTCAGGGCATTGCCTATATTCTTATAATTTTTAGGCTTCCCTGCAACTATGTGGTACATACTGACATTTCGTCTTTTTGGAGATGAAGTTGCTGAGACTGTCGATGTGTGCTCCGGAACTCACTCTTTCAGCAGACTTTTCCAAAGTGCTTAAGAACCTTTTTCCTTCTTGTCTTTACATGGTTATCCCAGGCTCTATGGAGAACAGAGGTGAACGAGAGATTTCAGCACATCAGATAGGAGGTGTTCACCTGCAACAGACTTTGTGGTCTGGCTGTCACTCATTACATCGTTCCACCATTCTTTCTCTTTAAACGGATGGTCTGCTGATTCCCCCCATGAAGCTTTTAAAAATGGGTGGGCTCAGGCGCCTGGGTATTCAGTTGGTTAAGCATCTGCTTTCGGTTCAGGTCACCATCCCAGGGTCCTGGGATTGAGTCTCGCATCCAGCTCTCTGCTCAGTGGGGAGTCTGCTTCTTCCTCTACCCCTCCCCCCTGCTCATGATCTCTCTCTCTCTCTCAAATAAATAAATAAAATCTTTAAAAAAATGAATGGGGGAAAGAATAGGAAATTGATGGCTGTGAACCCTTGCTTCCTGAGTCTCTGTGTTGAAGATTAATCATGTTAGAAAAATCCAGATCAACTAAGGAAACCAGCTCTAAGTTTCCGAAATTCAATTTAAATTGCAACTAAAAGGCTTTTACCAATCCTGGGAAAAGCGGAAAGACAGTGTCTGGATTGTTTTTACCATGAAACCTGCAGGTCAGTAATATGTCAGAGGTGTGGAGAAGTCAAGGCGAAAGAGACAGCATGCATCTGCATGAAACATAACCCAAATGTGGTTACACACACAGGCTGATGCTCCACAGAAATGGAACAATGGGTCCCTGCAGATAGCATTCTTTGTGCCTAACCATTTGCTTTTAATCTTGACAATGTTCTGTGAAAGAGGTCCCTGTGGTCAACAAATAGAGAGCTTTCAATTATACTATTGAAATGGGAAAAAAGTAGGCACAGAACCCAACATGGTGTCCCCTGAAGTGAACATTGGAATGAAATGCCCAGTGAACCAAGGTCAAAGCTTAGAAATGATTTTGAACAAATGAAAAAGTCTTGGTACTGTCCGCACATAATTTCATGTGTACTGGCTTTAAACTGCAGGGAAATTATCTGTGGAGTGTGTAAACAGAAGAAAATGCTTTTTAGAAGCTGTTGTTAGAGGAAAATATTCAATTCATTTTGACTGACATGTATTGCCTCCGGTTTGTGTTTTTACTTCATTTAAACCCCCATTTGTCCAAAAAGTGATTTAAGCATGTATCAGTAGCCCCTCTGTGCAAAAAGTAACACGAGTTTCAAGAGGGGATTTCAGAGACAGAACGGACCCCAATCTTCCAAGATTCTCACCACATAGAAGAAGAGGTTCTACAACTCAGTTCTCACTTTGCAAAAACAAGAGTCATTTATTTTGGTTATCTCTTGTTGTAGAATACATTCCCCCAAATCTTAGTAGCTTAAAACAATAATTCATTGTTACCACTCACGGTTCTATGATCAACTGGCTCAGTTAGGGGGCCTGGCTTGGTCCCTCGTGTAATTATGGTCAGATATTGGCTGGGACTGTACTCATCTGAGGGCTTACTGGGCTGGACATGCAGGATGGCTCATTCCCATGCCTGGCAGCTGGTACTGACTGTCATCCGGGACCTCAGCTGGGCTGACGACCAGAGTGCCTACTCTTGGGAAACACAATTAAAAACAAAATCTTCTAACCCAGAAACCCTCTCCACAGAGGTATTAGAATAAGCAAACAGTTTTATTGTTGAATAAACAATAAACACTAAACCAGAATGTGGTGCACATCCGAAGCAATCTGCTAAGAGATGGCAAAGAGAAATCTCATCCTTTTATATGGCCAAGCAGACACAACCTGTGACGTACCCGTTCTCAAGGTAAACAACAGCTAGTCTTCAGATCAGAGGACTCCATGGTGCTACTTGTCACATATATTTCATCCTAACTTTACGTGGTAATTGAGGCGAACGTCTGTGTTGGCTATTTGATTTGTCCAGACGAATAACAAACTTCCGATATCTTTATGACAGGAGATTATTTTGCAACTTGGAGAGAGGCACCCACTCAAGTTAGGTTCCCACCATCTAAAAGAAACAGAGAAAAAGTGAGAGAGGGAGGGAGAGAGAGGGAGGGAGGGAGAAGAGGTAGGGCCATGGGAGATGCTATCTCACTTGATGTTCACATCTCAAAGAAATGACTCCCAGGTCCTTGAGAAAATCTGTCCTGGGTCATAAAGATGACAAAAGACCTATCTAGTTTTCAAAGGAGTTTACATACACTTCAAAGAGAGGAGTACTTATAATTACACATTTTCTAAAGTAAATTCTCCAAGATTGAGAATGGGAGAGACATACTTTATTTTCAGCAGGAAGAATCTGGCCTCTTCTTTTCCATTTGATTTGTTCTGACACTACATGGCCTCTCCACGTGGCTTAAGCTTCTTACAGTGTGGCAGCCAGTTTCCAAACTGGGCTTTTCCAAGAGTGAGCAATCCTCGTGGCACAGGCAGAAGCTGCAAGATTCTAGTGATGTAGCCTTAGAAATCACAGAGTATCACTCCGTCACATTTTGTTTCGAGCTAGTCACAGGGCTAGCCCAGATTCAAGGGAAGGACAACACCGGGAGGTGAGGCTCACATCTGGAAAAATCATTTCCATGTGCTGGTAGTCTCCTTCCACTGCTCACTTTTGAATAGACATCTTGTCCTGGTGCATCTGATTGGTAGAGCTTAGGTCCCATGGCTGAGTCTCGCTGAAAAGGAGGCTGTGACAATGAGATCCTTCCTTCTTTCTTGGGCTGATGGAACTCATAAGGTGTTTACCCATGTCGGATTACCCAAATCCGGTTGCTAGAAGTCGTGACTTCTGTCTTCCTCTGCCTCCACATCCGCTCTCATGATCGAGTCATAACAATTCTATGGAAAACAGCCATCTTTCTCATGCCAGTTGCAAAAGTCTTTGTGCACACGTGGATGAAACTTGCCTACTGAGTAGGATGGTAGAAATTGATATTTAAAAATCTACTAATTTATTCTACTGTTTTAAAAACTAATAGTAGAATGGCTCCTTGCCATTTGGTTGATCCATCCTGTTTATTGAGCTTGAGACAACTTTTCTTTGCCTCAGTATCCCCACTGGTTGAAAAGAGGGTGTGGACTACATGCCTTCTGAGATTCTTCCCCACTGTATCAATGAGAAGCTTTTTTTTTTTTTTTTTGAAATGCCAGAGAAGATGGGGGGGAAAGCAGGAAATCTGTGTCTGAGTCCTTATAGATTAGACAATCACGAGCTCTTGAATGCAGAGATTTGGTGTATTAGTTAGGCACTAATCTCCTTTTCACAGAGATTGGAAACTGAATGCACTTCAGCCCTGACAGCTAAGGCCATCCCTTTTTTTTTTTTTTTTTTTTTGGTGCCTTGCAGTAAATCAGTATTGTCAGAATTTCTGATTATCATAACTTCCCAAAATAGAAGCTCAGTCTTCTCTTCCCATTCCAGGCTCAACAAAATTGTGTCTGATTAAAACTTTATAGGCAACAAAGGGAGCCTTTAGCAATTTTTATCTCCCCCTGCCATTTAGTATGTTTTTCTTCTTAAAAATTTTTGTATGCATCAGAGCTATTTCTTTTTTCTGTATTCCATATAGCTTGCATAGGTTATGAGAGATGGTTGGAATATTAAAAAGATGTTGAAAACCCTATATTGCCCTAGTGTGCTGCAGGAAGTTATACAACACAATGTCTTATAATGATTCTCTGAGAGCTGTTGAACTCAATGGGAGCATCTTTGTAGAAGAACAAAAGCCTACGGGCATCTTTGTCATCAATATGTTCTCACCTTCATGTGAATGTGAAGAATTAGCCACAATAATGAGAGTACAGCTTCACAGCAGTTTTATTCTGAATGATATCTCAAAGGATACTCTGGAAGATCTCTCTGCAAACCATGTACAAAGATATTTTTAGACTGTCTATATATTTGTAATCTTGCTACAATGTTATTGCACCGTGAACAACAACAATGAAATCTGACCATGTTTAACAATGGAAATCTCCAAGAACGTAGTAGAAGAATAAAGAGCATTTGCTGAAGATGTTGAGATTCAGGAATACTTTAAAAATATTTTCTTCCATTCTCTAGAGGGAGACTTGGTGGCGGGTAATGTGAAATTTGGGGCCCAGGAGCGAATGGCCAAGAAGGAATTTTTGAGACGCCTTCAGTGCAAAAAGGTGGTTTTATTAAAGCACGGGGACAGGACCCATGGCCAGAAAGAGCTGCAGTGGGGTTGTGAGGAGTGACTGATTATATACTTTCAGGTTGGGAGAGGGTTAGGTATAGGGTAAGTCTCTAAGGAATTTGGAAGCAAGGTTTTCAGGATCTTGAGGGACTAGCTGTTGTTAGGATAAGGTCATTTACTAACTGTCTAGTAAAGCCTTAGTCATGATACCCTTCAGATGTTTATCAGTTGGCCATATGTTTGGAGGATGATTGCTAAATATATCTTGGTGGGGGGAGGGTAGAGATAAAGGAAGTCTCCAAAGGGATTTTTATATGTTAAAGTTGACTTACAGGATCCGGGGGGTCAGGCTAATGTCAAGCGAAGGTTGCCTTTTCCCTCTAGCAAAGTATTCACATTGAGGCACTTGGGTTCCTGGAAGGTCACTCTGCCTGTCTCAAGGACTTGTAATGGGCTGTAAGTTATAAGGAAGTTTAATTTTTTCTATATTTCTTTTGCCTTTGTTCTCTACATTGGTGGGGATGAAACTGGGGGGAAGAGGAGTCCACATCACCCAGAAGCAGTGTCAGTTGCTTAGAGTAAAAGTTGGGATTATAATATACTCCCAGCAGTCAAGTAATTTTCCAGAAAAGCGTATGTTCAGGGTTTTAATAGAAATCCAGTAACCTAGTAATTTTCCCAAAAAGCATATTAGCTGGGCCTCAAGGGTGGCTCCTTCTGGTTCAGGCTGGTCAGATCTTTCCAGAAAAGTATATTCACCTTTTACATTTCTCTTTTGACAAATATTTATTGAACACCAATTATGTTCCAGATACTGTTCTAGGTACTAGAGGAAGAGGAGTAAAAAACAAAAACAAAAACTTTCTGCCCTCAGGAAATTCATAGTCTAGTTGGTGAGAAAGATAATGAATAATTAAACATTTAATAAATAAGGCAATTTCAGATATTGATGAGTGCTGTAGCAAAAAAAAAAAAAAAAAGAAAAGAAAAAAGAAAGAAAGGGAGCACTCCCCTAACATTGTAACATTGTGTCTTTATTTGCAGAAGAAAGATTTTACTATCTACTTAAGTAAGTAATAGATGAAAAGAGCCTGAGTGTAGTAAAAGAATAATGCCCCCCCCCACACTTTGTAATAATAATATTATCTCAGCATGAGATTGAAGCAAAGGATGGACAAAGATATCCAATTTGTGCAATCCAGTTTCGTGCAAATAGCTATAATTTATCAAGATGCTGCTACAAAGGCATAAAAAAAGCACCAGAAATGGTTATTGACCCATCCCCATCACATTCTTCACTTGTGAGGGGACACTGGAGATACTAGCCAGCCCCTCGACCATAGCCCCAAATAATCCAACGCTGCTCTGGTCTGTCCCCACCTGCATACATATGGGGATCATTTATTACACATTTGCTCCTAAGAACCAGGCACTATGATAGGCACTTAATGTGCACTCTTGACAAATTGCTGCACATACAGATAATGAGTGACAACTATGGGACAAGCACTCAGGTGTATCTAACTCCAAAGCCCGAGTGCTTTGTCCAGGCTGAGGGCATGACATGGTTAGACATATCCAGAGCAGGCGTCCCGGGACTCTGACAAGGTGAATTAGTCGTCTACCAATGAAGTAAGTCTTTAGCCTATTATCTTACTTATTTTGGCTTCCATGGTTACCCACCAATGGGTCTAGCAGCATTTTAAAAGGTGCAATAGTTTGGGGCGCCTGTGTGGCTCAGTTGGTTAAGCGACTGACTCTTGATTTCAGCTTAGGGCATGATCTCAGGGCATGAGATTGAGCCCCATGTTGGGTTATGTTTTGGGCATGGAGCCTACTTAAGATTCTCCCTCTCTGGGCGCCTGGGTGGCTCAGTCGTTAAGCATCTGCCTTCGGCTCAGGTCATGATCCCAGGGTCCTGGGATCGAGCCCCGCATCGGGCTTCCTGCTCAGCGGGGAGTCTGCTTCTCCCTCTCCCACTCCCCCTGCTTGTGTTCCCTCTCTCGCTGTGTCTCTCTCTGTCAAATAAATAAAATCTTTAAAAAAAAAAAAAAAAGATTCTCCCTCTCCAACTATGGACTCTGAGAAACAAACTGAGGGTTCTAGAGGGGAGCGGGTGGGGGGATGGGTTAGCCAGGTGATGGGTATTAAGGAGGGCACGTATTGCATGGAGCACTGGGTGTTATACGCAAACAATGAATCAAGGAACACTACATCAAAAACTAATGATGTAATGTATGGTGACTAATATAACATAATAAAATAAAATTAAAAAAAAAAAGGTTCTCCATCTCTTCTCCCTCCGCCCCTCCCCCTCTGCTTGCATGTACGTGAACTCTCTCTCTCTAAAAATAAATAAAATAAAATAAAATAAAAGGTGCAATAGGGACTAGAGGGATCTGAATCCCTCCAGCCTTTTTGGAGGGGAGGTAATGGTGAGGTAGTTATAGTGATAAGAAGATTGGCTTTGGGGGCACCTGGGTGGCTCAGTTGGTTAAGCAACTGCCTTGGCTCAGGTCATGATCCTGGAGTCCCTGGATCGAGTCCCGCATCGGGGTCCCTGCTCGGCAGGGAGTCTGCTTCTCCCTCTGACCCTCCCCATTCTCATGTGCTCTCTCTCTCATTCTCTCTCTGTCAAATAAATAAATAAAATCTTGAAAAAAAAAAGAAGATTGGCTTTGAGGTCTAGTAATTGTAGGTTTATGACCTGATTTTTTTGCTTGTTTGCCAAATGACATTTTAGCATCTAAGGTTCAGTTTGATCCCTTGTAAAATGGGGTATTGAGTGCCTGCCTCCCAGAATAGTTATGAAGATTAATAATACTGTCTGTGAATCATCAAGCACATTCCTTCATTTCCCCGGTATTTATTGAGAACCTAGTATGTGCCAGGCACTATTCAAAGGGCTGGGGCTACAGCATGGAAAACAAATTTCTATTCTCAGGATCTGATGTCTTGGGACAAGACATAATCAACCAATGAATAAAATGTCTAGCAAGTTACATGGTGGGAAGTGCCGTGGAGGAAAAGCAGGAAAGGGGTATGGGGCCCTGGGTTGGGGGGTGGTTTCAGTGTTAACTTGCGGGATGAAGGAAAGCCTTATTGAGAAGAGGGCATTTAAGCAAAGACTTGAAGGGTGCGAGGGTGGGAACCAAGTGAATATCCAAAGGGAAAGAGTTCCTAGCTTGAGGAAATATCACTGGAACATTCTCAAGGCAGGAGTGTCCTCGTATATTCTAGAGTGGCGGGGGGGCTGGTATGACTGGAGTGCTGATGAGGTGCAAGAGAAGATGAGATCAGAGGATGGCCGAGGAGAAAAGGAAAATCAGCCATAACTGTTTGTTAAGAAATAACTGTTGTTAAATTTTATGTACATTCTTCCAGAATTTTCTTTAGGCATGTGTACATGTGGGCATGCGTACACATACACAGATATTCTTCTCTAATATAATAAGGTTCTTTCATTCATACTTTTAAAAACCTCATGGATTATGAACAGCTTTCTAAGACAATAAAATACTTGTATATCACAATTAATATACATAAACATAGACTTGTGAGTCAAAAGTAGTCACGCGTTTAAGTTATTTGCTTATTAATTATCAAATTGCTTTTCAGAAAGCTTACAGTAATTTATCCTTCCATCAACTCTGTATGACAATCCAGTTTCTCTACATCTTCACCAACACTGCGTTATCTTTTATTTTGTTGTCTTATTGACCAAAAAGATTTTATTTTGGCTCTGATTTGCACTTATGGCTTGAGAGGATTAACACTGATTTTCCTCCTCTTACACCTTCACATGCATAACCTGTGCAGATCCTTTACTCAGGATCTCTTTTGAAGAGTTTGTTTTATCTATTGGTAAAACACTCCATTTCTTAAATACATGGTATTTCTAGTGTGCTTGAGCCCAAATGAGCATTTGTCTAACAGCTAGAGAAAGAGGTGGGATCAGTTTCTGGATAAAATAAAGCCCATGGTAGGACACAACCTGGCTGATGGTATGCTGATATGTGGCGTAAGACAGCGTGAGCTGAGCAGCCACTCTGAATGGCACATATCCGGGGGCCATCCTGTGTGAAATTCCACTGTTTTCCTTCGCAGTGCTTTGTTGGATCTGGAATCTCTCTGATCTATTCTGCCTTTGCCCTGCTGAGGACAGATCACCTTGAGCAAAGTGAAGAACTTGTTCAGTAACTCAACTCTTTAGAAGGAAGATAAATAGGAACTTCTCATCTTATTCTCATGTTTTACTGATTGCCAACAGCGCATCTGATCTGTTTTCAAAGACTGCTGTTCTAGTGGTCTTGTTCCTATACAGTCATCTAAATGCAATTGTTGGGCAGGGGGAGTTAAATTGGGGAGAACAAAACAGTTTTTATAGGGCTTTCCAATTACTGCAGGGTGTCCAGGAGCCAGGGTACAGTTTTGCTTTTCTGACCAACCTTGAGAGTCTCCAGCAGGTGTCTCTCGTGTGCCAACAAATACAATCATCTCAAAGATCCCATGGTGTCAGCCATCTTGCTTTTGCTCCTGGCTTTGGGCAACATCCTCATCCGAGGCTCTCAGTTTAACCCCTGAGCCCTTAGGAATAAAGGGATCCACCATGAACCATTTAAAGTGAACCACTCACTGGGCTGGGATGAAGCCACACCTTTGTGCTAGAACCATCAGCTCCTAGGGGTCATACAGTTGGGTTGGGATAATAGGACTTAGGTATGAAAAAGATTACATGGCTTGGAGAAAAGTATGGATGCCAGGACATATGTGAGGTTGTTAATTTGGCTTATCTTGGGTCTGAGGAAAAAGAAGAGAGACAAGTCCCAGAAGAAACATGAAAATAAAAGAAAACAGTACCAAAAACCCAAGCAAACCAAACAGAAAAACAAACAAAAAGCTCCTCCTCTAAACTCCAATATGTATATGATTGCATTTATATAAAATTATATTTATATACATGTACATGTATTTAAAAATTAGGAAACGGGTATAGATGTATTGGTCTCACCTGACTTTTAGCAATACCCATGCTTTTTGTGACAAAAGCAGGTTACAGAATAATGAGTATAGTATGAATCTTGATAAAAACAAAGGCAAAGTGCATGATTATGTGTAGGTACATTGTAGGTCTAGATGAAAGCAAGGAGAAAGCTGTGGAAAGATACAAATTTATATTGGTTTGCTACCACTGTTGTAACAAAGTACCATATACTAAATGGCATTAACAACAGAAATTCATTTTTCTTACCATTCTGGAAGCTAGAAGTTCAATCAAGTTGTTGGCAGGATTGGTTTCTCCTGAGGCCTCTTTCTTTACCTTGCAGATAGTTGTCTTCTCCTTATATTTTCACATGGTTTGTCTTAATCTCCTCTTCTCATAAAGACACCAATCTTACTGGCTTAGGGCCCTCCCATGACCTCATTTTAACTTAATTACCTTTTTACTTTATTTATTTATTTATTTATGAAAGAGAAAGGAGGGGGAGGGGCAGAGGGAGGGAGAGAATCTCAAGCCAACTCTAGGCTGTGTGTGTAGCCTGATGTGGGGTTTGATCTCACGTCCCTGAGATCATGACCTGAGCTGAAATCAAGAATTGGATGCTTAACTGACTGAGCCACCCAGGCACCCCTTAACTCAATTACATTTTAAAAGATCCTATCTCCAAATATCATCACACTCTGAGACACTGGGGGTTAGCACTTCAACATATGAATTTTGGGGAGATACAATTCAACCCATAGCACCATCCATCTGTTAATATTGGATATTACAGAGGATGGGATGGGAAGGAACATAGAAGAAGCTGATTAGCTCTGTCTTATATATCTTTTTACTACTTCTCATGTTTCTACCAGCATGTATTCCTTTTCTAGTTTGGCAAATATAAAATTGGTTTAATCCATAAAGGGAGTATATTGGCTTGTACGACAGGAAAGGTCAGAATTTTGCTTCAGACAGTCTGATCCAGGGGTTTATGATATCATCAGGGCAAGTCTCTGAACTCTGCCATTTTCTATATATTGCTTTGTCCTCCACATGCAACCTTGTATTGTTTATTCTTTAGCTTATGGAAGCAAGAGTTCTGGTACATACAGGTTCAACCCAGATATCCACAGGAAGAGAGGTTACTTTCCCCTGGAAAAGAGATACTTCTCGCCCAGAAACTTCAACAAATATTTCTTCCTGCCTTACTAGTTCGAACTGAGTCACATGTTCTTCTGAAAACCAGTGTTGGTGACCAAGGGGTCACAAGCTGATTGCTTACATCTACTGAAGTACGGCCTCTGGAGCTGTCCAAACAGGGTTTCTGAAACTGGAGGGAGGGTAGTTCTCCAGTGGAAAATCTGTGTTCTTTCAGTGGGTGTGGGAGGTGGATGCTGGGGAAGCAACCCACCAAAGCCTTCTACAACCCACCAGGCCCTCCAAGGTGGTCCCTAAAATTTTCTTGTCTCCACTTTTAGGTCCAGCAACACTTTCACACAGGCTCCATATGATTCTCACCTCTGAGTGCGTTCACTTCATAGTTAACAAAAATCTCCCATTAGGATGTAAGTTCCCTGCGGGGCACGTGTTTCCACAGCACCTGGAACAGTGATTGACATTTTGAAGGTACTTGTGAACTAGATGAACACACAGTTACTGAGTGTGAGCTGTCTGCTAGACTATTCTAAACACTGAGGATCCAGTGAAAAAAAACCCTATGTCCCTGTTTTCCTGGAGTTTACATTCCAGTGGAGGGAGCAGTTAACAGATAAATCTATTATCAGACTAGCCATATGTGCTATGAAGAGAAGTAAAGTATGGGTTGGAATAGACTGAGATGGGGAGACAGAAGAGTGCCATTTTATTCTATTTACCAGTTTTATTTTTATTTTATTTATGATTGACAAATAAAAACTATATATATTTAGGTCATACAATATGATGTTTTGATATACATATACCTTGATTATCGCAATCAAGCTAATTAACATATCCATTAGCTCACATAGTTACCTTTTTTTATGGTGAGAACACTTGAGATCTATTCTAGAAGATTGCTATTTTATTTATTTATTTATTTATTTATTTATTTATTTATTTTTTGTTGATAGATTATAAAGTATTATTTGCTAAAAGCTTTTTTTTTTAATTTTTTTTATTCTTATGTTAATCCCCATACATTACATCATTAGTTTTAGATGTAGTGTTCCATGATTCATTGTCTGTGCATAACACCCAGTGCTCCATGCAGAATGTGCCCTCCTCAATACCCACCACCAGCTAACCCGTCCTCCCACCCCCCTCCCCTCTAGAACCCTGTTTGTTTATCAGAGTCCATCGTCTCTCCTGGTTCGTCTACCCCTCCGATTTCCCCCGCTTCATTCTTCCCCTCCCGCTACCTTCTTCTTCTTCTTTTTTTCTCCTTAACATATATTGCATTATTTGTTTCAGAGGTACAGATAGAAGATTGCTATTTTATTTATTTTTTTGTTTAAATTCAAGTTAGTTAACATATAATGTATAAATAATTTTAGGGGTAGAATTTCGTGATTCATCAGTTGCATTTAACACCCGGTGCTCATTCCATCAAGTGCCCACCTTCATGCCCATCAGCCAGTTACCCCATCCTTCCACCCACCTTTAGAAGATTATTATTTTAGGTAAGGTGGTCAGAGAAGAACTCTGTGATACAGAGACACTTGACCAGAAACCTAAGTGAAGCAAGGGAGCAAGGCTTCAGGATATTTAGAGGAAAAGTTATTTCAAATAGAGCAACTTCAAGGACTATTCTCTCATGTATCTCATTGTAGGACTTTTTAGTTTGCACATATGATAAAAAATAACTGAGGTTATTTTGGCAACAAAAGAAGAATTTCTCATAAAGTTGCAGAGGTGTTTCCTAGGACACAATGGCAGGGATGTGGCAGGGTCAGGAGCAGATGAACTAGGAGCTCAAAAAGCAATTAGGACCCAGGTAGAGCTTTCTCCATGTACCCATCTACTCCACTAATTCATTAATTAGCTAACCAATTAGTTAAAATCTCTTTCCCATGTTCTAATAACAGCTGGAGATGGCGGTAGGGTCAAAGCCAGATAGTATACAATCTAAACAAGGAAAGTCTATAGTATGTCAGATGTGATAAGTTGCATGAATGATTAAGCAGGGCACAGGGGGTAGGGAATATTACAGAGTGTTTTAATTTTTCGTTGGGGAATCAGGAGATGTCTCACGAAAAAGTTGTATTTGAGTAAATCTTCAAGGAGGTGAATGAGTGAGTTACATGGGCCTCTGGAGGAAGAGAGTCTAGGGCAAGAGAAGAGCAAACACAAAGGCCCTGAGGCAGCATTTAGAGCAACGGCAAGGAGGCCAAGGAGGAGGAGCAGAGTGAGAAATGGGGAAGATGAGGGAGCAGATTAAAGCAGAGATGTAATGGTGATTCTGGGGGAGGTCATGTGGGTTTTTAAAATTGTTTTAGGTACTTTGGCTTCTACTCTGAGGTCTGAAGCTGTGACACAGTTAAGGGGAGTACTGAGGGAATCTGGTTAAAGTTGGGATGGAATCACCCACCGCAGCCAAGAGGCCGAGGGGACAAGGACAGAGGCAAGCACGCCTGTTGATAACTAGAATTTCAATAAAATTTGTAAGAAAAAAAAATAACCCAGGAGAGAGACAACAGTAGCAGAGAGGTGCTGAACTGTAATGGAAACTTTTTTTTTTTTTTTTCCCTCCTGAAGACTTTATTTCTCTTCTGCTATACCTACATAGCAGATCATGGCTTCTCCACCTAACTCCCCAATGGAAGACCTCGAAGTCTCAGTTCTAACTTCCCAGCTCAGGCTGGGTAATGTGCTCCCACCTAGTCCACTCCGCCTTGGCTGGGGAATGGGGGGGGGAGGGCGTATAGTACAAGCTGTGCAGCTGCCCACCCTCCCAATCAGTGAATTAGGGCAGGTCCTGAATGACCCCTGGTTCGGTTGACACCCCTAAATCTATTAATCCCCACAAACTGAACACTCCTTCCCTCCCCTCTTTTTTTCTTTACCACCTAGTTTTTTGAGAACTCTACTCAGAGACTCCCCAACCCTATTCTCAGACTCTGAAAGATCTGTCTTCTTTAGGCTCCATTCCCATACTCTTTATAATGATCACATAATCACTCTGTATTTTAATTGTCTGCTTTGAAGTTGGCTCTGTGAAGGCAAAATTTGTACCCCCTTCGGCTCTGCAGTATTATCAGCACCCTTACAATGCGAGGCACACCTAGCCTATTGCTAGTTTCAATTGTTTTCATATTGAGTTAAATTTAACTTCGATATAGTCACAAATTTATTTCTTTGCTCTGATGTCTCTTCCTGCCCTTCTAACTAGAAATAAAATGTCTCTTACAGCTAATGTGTCACTTTCACGTCTGTGGCATATTCTAATGCCTGGTACATTGCTGACTCTATTTCTCTTGGTTGGAAAGAGCATCAATTTTGTTCAGGGGGAAAAGAGCTCCTAGGTAGGAAAGCACCATTGTGGAACGGTAGGTGGCGCTGTAAGCAAGACAGAGATGAGCAGGACCGGTTTCCTGCTCTTGGCTGTGTGTAGGGAAAGAAGCATGTTCATTTTCACAACAGGTACCTATTTCCTTTTATCTGAAGTGTTCCTGTGATTGCTGATTAGGGCATGGAAGAATCTGCAAATTCCAGTGTTAGAGCTGAGAAGTATTTAAACGTGTGTTGCGTACCAGCCGGGAAAGCACAGGTGCTATTGAGAAGTATCTTTTTTTTTTAATTTTTTTTTTTTAAGATTTTATTTATTTATTTGAGAGAGAGAGACTGAGAGAGAGAGAGCATGAGAGGGGGGAGGGTCGGGAGGGTCAGAGGGAGAAGCAGACTCCCTGCCGAGCAGGGAGCCCGATGCGGGACTCGATCCCGGGACTCCAGGATCATGACCTGAGCCGAAGGCAGTCGCTTAACCAACTGAGCCACCCAGGCGCCCGAGAAGTATCTTTGGGATAGAATCAGCCTGATCTTTGCCGTAACAATGCCTTCTGAATCCAGTAGAGGCAGAAAAAAAGCAGATTGCCTTCAGAAAGTGCAAGAATAGCTTTTCTTGCTGTCTGTAATAAATACCTCCCTGACCCGCAGTTTTCAGCCACAGCCTATGAACGCCTTCAGGGACACAGCCTCAGATTGGAGGCTGCAGTCTCAAACCATGGCTCTGCAGAGAAGGGTAATTGGCAACAGAAAGTTTGCTATCTCCACGTGGGGGTAACCTGCTTGTTCTTTGGTGGGGGGTCTGGGTGATCTGCCTGTGACGGCTGTCACCCTTGATGTCTTGCAATGTCATTTATCTGGCTGGTGGGAGGGGTACATGCATTGATTGGTCCTGTGGCTCCAAGTACATCTGGCTTGAGTTAATTCCTCAATTAAGGGAGATAAGAGTTCTTCAGCCAAGAAAATGAAACTCTTACTTCTTTGAGATCTAGCTCAAAAGTCACTTTTCCAATGAAACCTCCCCTGAAGTCTCCTCCATAATAGGAATTCACATTTAGTGAATATCTGTAGGTGTTAGGCATTGTGTTACGTTCTTTCAAATACATTATTTAATCCTTGCTATGTTGTGGAGTAATTTTTACCATTTTCATGGAGGAAACTGAGGCTCAGAGAGATTGAAGGTAACTTGTGTTAGGACCAACAGCGAGGGAATGGTAGAGCTGGGAATAGGACCCTGGTTGCCTGGCCCCTTATTCTAGTATTCATGTCAAGTTAATTGCTCCCTTCTCTGTTCCCACAAACTTTGATGTGTACTCTTATTGTGGTTTTGGGTTTTTTTTGCATAATTCCCTCTTGTGCCCCCTATGTCTTAACACAATGGGTAGCTCACTACATACTCTACGTTTAACAAACCTGCCCGATTGAATGACAGCCCTCTGCAAAATTAGAAGCCTCTGAGATATCCTGTGTCGACTGCCTCTCTTTACAGTCTCTGCAGGGCTATATCCTGATCCATAATTGGACTCTCAACACCCTCTTACCCTCTTTTTCTTTTCCAGTCCATCCTTCCCCTCTCAAGGCATAAAATGAATGACTGTATCATTTATACTTGGCAATGAATCAACTGTTTATACTTCAGCCTAAAATATGTTTTAGCTTAAAGAGATTCTCAATCTCTTTCAGTCATGAAATATGCTAAAAGTTAGACAGGTGCACGCTACAGAGCACTGGGGGGCGCTGTTCCTCTTCAACTGGGATATCGGTCACGGCGGATAGGGTCCCTCTGTTTCCATGTGGTGCTGAGTCCTGAGACCCGCCTCTGGCATCCTGCATAGTTTGTTCACATAGTAAGTGAATGCTGACATTTCTGCTAGGACACAGGAAAATCATTGACGCAGAAGCATCCCCTCCTGTGCCCTTGCTGTGATGAATGACCCTATGGCCGTCCCATCCTTTGCATGGGGATATAATGTCCCTGGGGCTTTCTGTTTCCCTCAGCCTGTGCCTTCGTTGCTGTAAAAAATCTACCACTTTAGGGGCTACTGGGTGGCTCAGTTGGTTAAGTGACCAACTCAATTTCAGCTCAGGTCATGATCTCAGGGTTGTGAGATCGAGCCTCGAATGGAGCCCTGGCATAGAGCCCTGCACCAAGCTCCATGCTCAGTGGGGAGTCTGCTTGAGATTCTCTCTCTCCCTCTGCCCCTCCCCCTACACACTCTCTCTCATGTGAGCTCTGTCTCTCTCAAATAAAACACAAAACAAAACTATCACTTTCTTGCAGATAATTTTCTGATTTCAAGGTTGTGGCTGCATTTACTGCTTTTCTTTCCTTATTGCCTTCTCTATTTTCCTTTCTTCCTGTGAATTTTCTTCCTTTTGTCTTAATGTCGCCTGGTGCATTTCTAGCTTTCTCCTTGGCCCCCGTTAGCTTTCTGGGGATATCTCTTCTCAGTCAGTCTTCAAGTTCTGTTCTCCAACGCACATTCTTGGACCTCAGTGATCATTTGTGATAAGGACACAGAAGGTATAGAAGGAATCTAGAGGAGTGTCAGATGCTGTTGGACTAACAGGTAGAGTCTCCACAGTGATGATGGTGTTAGAGCTGGGCATGGAGGTATGAGTAGAGTTAGTTCTTCGGTAACTTTTTTTCCTTTTAAAATGCTGCTCTGCCCTCTTACAGATGAGAATACTAAGGCCCACAGAGGTTTAAGTTCTGTCTTTATTTTTTTTATTTATTTATTTTTTTTTTTTAAAGATTTTATTTATTTATTTGAGAGAGAGAATGAGATAGAGAGCATGAGAGGGAGGAGGGTCAGAGGGAGAAGCAGACTCGCTGCCGAGCAGGGAGCCTGATGTGGGACTCGATCCCGGGACTCCAGAATCATGACCTGAGCCGAAGGCAGTCGCTTAACCAACTGAGCCACCCAGGCGCCCTAAGTTCTGTCTTTAGACCATGAAGTTAAGAAGAGGCAGAACTTCTATTGATAATGACTTAAACGGGTTCTTCCATCATCCATCTATCCATCCATCCACCCACCCATCATTTATTCATTAGAAGATTTAAGTCCTACTTAAGATTGTATAATTAATAAGTAGCAACACTTCTACTATTATAAGTTTAGTGACTTGTTTCCACCATTCAGTCATCCATCATCATTCATTCATTCATTCATTCAATATTTGTTGAGAACCTATTATGTTTTGCATACTATGCACTAGATATATAACAGCGAGCAAAAAACTAAGTCCTAGGGCGCTTGCCATTTGGTGACAGGAGGGGAGGAAACCGACAGTAAACAACAACAATCAATACATGGTATGTCAGGGATGATAACGTCACACTCTGATGTGTGTGTGCTCTTTTCATGTGTGTGTCATCTGGGCAGGTGTCACGGAGGTTAGGCTAGAAAGGACAAACATGCGCCCCGACAATTGTAATATCAACCTTTTCCCTGTTACCATGACTCATTTCGAGGAACTGCTTTGCCTGCTCTTTGCTGCCCCTCCCCTCCAGAGGATTTCGGTGGTGAAACAGTGGAGCTGCATTTCCTCTATCACTGTGTGCTGGAAGGAATGGGTGGGAGAGAGGGGCTGGCCAGTGTAGCCCTGCAGGAGGCAGGAAATTGTTCACCATAAATTGCTCTTAGAGAAGAACCAGGGAAGCACTTATTAGAAACAATTTCCCTGATGTGGGTTTGCTTTCATCCTTTCCCCCCGCTTTTACTTCAGAATAAAGCAGAAAAAAAGTCTGAGAATTGAGGTTTTTGTCAGTGGGTTAACACTAAGATCTCAGTGTGCCTGGCCGAGAACATTTCTTCATAGATGACAATGTTACAGAGTGAGGGAAGTGGGGCACAGGACGTTGCTGGCAGGGGAAACAGATATGTGGGGGGAGGTCGGTGCAGGTAGAAGGAGAAAGACAACAGGCATCCAAGTGGTAGGAGAGAAGACTGGTAATGTTGGGCAGGCTTTGGTGGCATTCTAAGGCCATGAGGGATAGCTGGTTGTTTGGAAATTGGGTGATGACCTGCTCTATAGATGGATCATCAAACCCAGAGAACTGGCTTCAAAGCTGCTCACTTGACTCCTTCTGCTCTTTTTTTTTTTTTTTTTAATTTTCTTTCTTTATTTGACAGAGAGGGAGACTGAGAGCACAAGCAGGGGGAGTGGGAGAGGGAGAAGCAGACACCCCCCCACCCCCTGCTGAGCAGAGATCCTGAGGTGGAGCTCAATTCCAGGACCCTGAGATTATGACTGAAGACCCAGGTGCCCTGCTTCTGCTCTTTTGCCCCCAGGATTAGACGTAGGGACAAAGGAGAGAGAAGAGTGGGGGAAAGAATCCCCGATTTCCAGTGAGAGACATAAGGTCGCCTGGTAGACACTGAATTACCGGGGTGATCTCTGACACCCCACACTTGGATCCTAGTTGATAACGTAGAATCAGCACGAATGTGCAAAACCCTCTACTTTCCTCCTGGCATGCAGGCTGTGGTCACCGGCCGTCAGTGGCCTCAAGCCCTTACCTCACCATCTGTGAGCCATCCTCTGCTTCCCTCACATTTTCTGCTAGTTTCTAGAGACCTATACTCTGTCTGGTCACGTACCCTAAAGTTTTGCTCCTGGCAGACTCTTGTCTCTAAATTAGTTTCACCTTCTGAGGTGGTTCTTTACCCGGTACCCTTGCTGATTCTTCTTCACAGACACGTATCCCTGTCACACCAGTCATGTGTGTGACTCTGGAGGATGGGGGCTGTCCCAGTTACTACTGCCACATAATGAACCACTTGGAACTTAATGATATGAAACAGGAATAATTTTATTATGCTCATTTTTTTTTTGTTTAATCAGGAATGCAGACAGTGCGCTGTGGAGAGGGCTTCTCTGTTCCCTAATACGTGAGGCCTCAACTGGGGGTGATTCTTTCAACAGAGTGGGGTGGGGAGGCCCTGAATCATCTGTGTGAGACTCAAAGGCTGTGCCCAGCTGAGACTGTCCCCTGGGCACTTACCCATGGCCTCTCCATGTGGCTAGTGCTTCTCACTCAAGGTGGCTGGATTCTAAGAGGGAGTGTCTCCAGAAAAAGCATTTGAGGGAACCAGTCAGAAAGTGCACAGTCCTGTGTGATTCAGCCTCAGAGGTCCTGTAGTCTCACTGCTGCCAAACCCTAATGGTCGGAGCACCCACAAGCCTGCCCATTTTCAAGGACAGGGAACACAGACCCCCACCTCTCAATGGGAGAAGTGGTAAAGAACTCATGGACATTTTTTTAACCACCAAAGAGGGCTACAGTGCAGTGATGCAAATGATAGAAAATTTAATTTTATGCACCCTTGTTCTCAGAAGTCTTTTGGCTTCTGTACTCCCAGGCATTTCTCCCTGGACACTTTTCTCCACAGGCTCCTTCCCTCCTCATTGCTATTCCCATTACCCACAAATTTCTATTTATTTTTATTCATGCATCTGTGAGTTCATTCTTGCATTCAACAAATATTGACTAAGTACCTAATATGTGCCAGGCTCAGATTTAAATGCCTAGAATACATCAGTGAACAAAAGCTATTACCGTTATTTTTCTTTGAGGGTTTATATTCCAGGGCGAGGGAAACTAAGTAAGTTATAAACATAATAAGTAAATTTTACAGGATGATAGGTGGTAGTGCTACAGAAAAAAGAAAGTGTAGAACATGGTGAGGGAATAGGGAATTTGAGACGGGTGAGTGCCATTTCGGATAGGTGGTCATGGTGGGACTTACCAAGAAGGTAGCATTGGAGGAAAGACATGTGGTGGTAAGGAAGTGAGCCATGGGCTTATCTGGCGAGAAATAATCCAGGTAAAAGGAACAGCTAGTACAGAGGCCCTAAGGTTCCTAAGGTGGGAGTCGGTCTGGAATATCTAAAGAAGAGCAAGGATACTGTGGTGGCTGGAATAGAGTGAGCAAACAAGATCAAGGGAGTGACAGAGGCCTAGATCACGAAGGGTCTTGCAGAAGGCTATAGTAAGAAATTCCTAGGAATTCTAACACTGGGACCCATAGGAGGATTTTGAGCAGGGTATAGATTTAGTCTGACTTAATGTTTAAAAAGGATCCTTCTGCTTCCCGTGTTGAGAATTGACCACAGGGAAACAAATCTAGCAGAAGGATGATGAGTTAGGAGACTATTACAGCCAGCCAGGTGTGAGGAGATGGCTGTAGTGGAGTGGTAAGAAGTGATCTGATATTGGATATATTTTGAAGGGAAAGCCAATAGGATTTCCTGACATTGCATGTCACGTGAGAGCAAAAGAAAGGAGTCATGGGGGGGGCACGTCAATGTTTTTGGTTTGAGAAACCAGAGTGAGGGGTTTGCCATTGATTGAGATAAAGGAAGCTAGGTATGGAAGTAAGTTTTTTGGGGGGATAGGAAAGATTAGGAATTGAGTTTTAGACATGTTGGGTTGAGAAGTCTTTTATACAAATCAGCAAAGATGTGAAGTTGGCTATGCAAATCTATTGTTCAGAAGACAGGCTTGGGCTGGAGATACGAACTTGTGAGCTATTGATATATGGTTGGCATTTAAAGCCACAAGACAAGATGGGTATCAGGTGGGAGTGAACGTAGACAAAGAAGAGAAGGAGACAGCACAAGGACGCTCCAGGAAGAAGTAGGGAACAATGAGCAAAGAAGACTGAGAGGAAATGATCACCACATGAGACAGAAACACAAGAGGGTATGCCCAAATGAAGAAAGAGGCTTCAAAGTCAAGCAGGAAGAGGTAACCAACTGCTTCAAAGTCAAGCAGGAAGAGGTAACCAACTGTGTCAACTGATGCTGATGGGTCCGGTAAAAGACTGAAAACTGACCATTGGATTATGGGTATCTGAGTGGCTGAGTGGCTGTGGAAAGAACACTTTTGATGGGGGGAGGAGAAGTTGAAATCTCGACTGAAATGGATTGAAGGAGAGGAAATGGGGGCTGCAAATATAGTGTACATTTTAAAAGAGATTTGCTATAAAAGAAAGCAAGGGCATAGGGCGCCTGGGTGGCTCAGTTGGTTAAGCGACTGCCTTCGGCTCAGGTCATGATCCTGGAGTCCCTGGATCGAGTCCCGCATCGGGCTCCCTGCTCGGCAGGGAGTCTGCTTCTCCCTCTGACCCTCCTCCCTCTCATGCTCTCTGTCTCTCATTCTCTCTGTCTCAAATAAATAAATAAAATCTTTAAAAAAAAAAAAAAAGAAAGCAAGGGCATAGAGCACTAGCTGCTGGGGATAAGGGTCTAGAGAAGAGAGAAGGTTGATTAAATAAAGGTGGGAGAGACATTGTCAGGTGTGTCTGATGATGGCAGTGGTCTAGGATGGAGGGAGAACTGGCGAGAGAGAGAAGTAGAGCAATGCTTTAGGGCAGGTGAGGGGGATGAGCTCCAGAACACAAGAGGAAGATTCTGCCTTGGATAGGATCATGGGAAGTCCACCCATTGTCACCCCCTAGAGGGAGATACAGACAGGTGCAAGGAGGTGGGGATTCTTATCTGATTACTTCGATTTACTCAACACAGAAAGCAAGCTTAGCCATCGAAAATGAGCTTAGAAGAGGTGATGACAAAGATTTGCTGAGAGAGGAGTTTCACAATAGTGCTCTGGGAGTGTGGAGGAGTGAATAAAGCAGGGAAGTATAAGATAATTGCTGAGTGGTGTGAAGGGCTCTCTTGAGTTCTTGGTCATAGATTTAAATTAGACATGAGTCAGTGGTTGGATGTTTTCTTCCAGGCATGCCCAATTGCACGAAGGCAAGTGTGAGTAGGTGAGGGCTTGATTTTAACCAGGCTGTAGTTTTTCTAGCGAGGAAGGTGAAGTGAGGGAGCATCAAGGGGATGGAGGGGACTGCAGGCCTATGCTAACTGACTGTGGTGTTGAAGCTGGTTAGGAGGACAGAATATTTTTTTTTTTTTTAAAGATTTTTATTTATTTATTGAGAGAGAGAGCATGAGAGAGAGGAGGGTCAGAGAGAGAAGCAGACCCCCTGCCGAGCAGGGAGCCCGATGCGGGACTCGATCCAGGGACTCCAGGATCATGACCTGAGCCGAAGGCAGTCGCTTAACCAACTGAGCCACCCAGGCGCCCAGGAGGACAGAATATTAAGGGCTAAAAGTCAATGGGAGGGTCAGTGGAGTGGACACTGTGGAGTGGGGGCGGGGGGATTAAACCAGTGAGTAGAGGTTAGCAGGTGGTGGGCAGAGGGTGGGAGGCCTGAAATAACCAGAGCTGCCATCACGGGTGATGATGAGGCTGCGGCTGAGCTCCCTGGATTGAGTAATGGAGTTGGGATGGGCTCACTGGAGGAGAGAATTTCAAGGAACTGAGAAGCCAGTATGTTGGGAGGATCATCTAGATACCCCCTGAAAGTGCTAAGGGTTACGTTCTCTTATCCTGTAGCCACATCACTTAGCACCATTCACCTCCCAACAAATGTTCTAGACATAATCTTATCTTTTTTGCCTGCCTATCTAGGTATGTGATACATGGTCGTGGGGTTGAAAGGACTGCGTGGTGGTTGGTTTTACCAGTGCCTGCCTTTTCTGGCTCTGCTCACGTGTGATCACTGAGGTTCTCCAGCATGGGGTCCCATTCTGCTTGTCGCAGCCGATTCCTCACCACCTCTTCTGTCTGGGTTCCAACCAGTAGCAAAGAGATGAGGAGCCGAACAATGATCTCACCATTAACCTTAATCATACAGGACAAGGAACTCCCTAGCCAAGGATTAGAGATTGTGACTTTGTGTGCCAACTTGACCTGGCCAGTGAGGGTCCACATAGTTGGTTAAGCACTACTCTGAGCTGTGTTTGAGGGTATTTCTAGATGAGAATAGCATTTAAATCTGTGGACTGAGTAAACCAAAAGCCTGAGTAGAACAAAAAGGGAAAAAACCAAAAGAATTCTTTCTGCCTGACTGTCTTTGAGCCGAGAAATTGTTTTTTTTCCTGCTTTTGGATTTGGACTCAGATTGGAACTTATACCATTGACTTTCCTGGTCCTCATGCCTTCAGACTCAGACTGGCACTGTATAATTGGCATCCTGCATTTCCACTTGCTGACTGCAGAACATGGGACTTCTCAACCTCTATAATCGTGTGAATCAATTCCTTCAAATAAATCTCTCTCTTTCTCTGTCCCCTACCTCCTTCCAGATCTAAATGTGAGGACCTGCCTCTGGATTGGATCTGTATTCTTATTCATCCAGGTGTATGGAGAATTGTTGATTTTGTCTCACAACCCATTTTCAGGAGAATAAACAACAAAGAAGATGAAAGAAAAAGTTAGAAAATAGGTAGCTCTTTCTGATCTCACAATCTCCTGTGGGTACAAGGAGAGAGACTGACCAGATCAGATGTATTCTTTCCAACACTTCTGGAGCTGGGATAGAAGCGGAAGTCTCCTTGTCAGCCTATGGGAAAGTAGAAAAGTAGGCTGAGAGGTAGTCAATGTCTTCCTGTCTAAGGGTGGAAGACATTGACTACCTCCCTCTCTATGTTCAGATGGGGTATGGATTGTTTTTGATGCCCTACCTGGTGCCTATCCCATCTATCATGCATGCTCACTATATTATTACAGCACTCCTTTCCGCAACCAACCACAAACACGTTTCTATCCCAGAGCTCTGACTCCATGATAGATACTCACAGTCCAAGGAGACAAGGCTGTCATGGACCGATGCACACAGGACAGTGGAGAGAGGTCCACTTTGCCAGCACAGGGCCAAGTGATAGAACACATGCAACATTTTACTACTTCAAAGATGGTTACCTGTATGTTGTCTCACTTGATCCCTATGCCAATGCTGTAAGAAAATGACGTGTATTATCCTGTTTGTCAAAATTCATGATTATAATTATCAAAAGGTAAAAGAAGGAAGGCAGAAAAGGAAAGAATGTTGGGATCCAAAATTCCTACACAAAATGATGATGGTAAGGCAAGTTTGTTTTTTTAAGATTTTATTTATTTATTTGTCAGAGAGAGAGAGCACAAGCAGGGGGGATGGCAGGTAGAGGGAGAGGGAGAAGCAGACTCCCCACTGAGCAGGGAGCCCCATGCGGGACTCGATCCCAGGACCCTGGGATCATGACCTGAGCTGAAGACAGACACCTCACTGACTGAGCCACCCAGGTGCTCTGTAAGGTGAGTTTTAATACCACTCCCAAACCATCATTATAAATGTATTTTTTGAGATTTAATGCCTCTCCACAATCTATTCTATTGCTTTTTATTTCGTATAATATCTAAAGCTTATAAGAAGATGTTTTGTGATGTTTTTATGGGTATTAAAGAAAAACTATCTCCACAAAATATAGTAAGTCAGTGAAATGGTAAACGTAAAAAATGTGGCGTTAGCTCAAATGTCTGTGAAGCTTTGCAAGAATCTGACGTAATGAACCAAAATGACCTTCTTAGTTTTCTGCCATTTTCCCCAAGATGCTAATGTTTTAGATCTATGTGTAAATGTTACATGGGTTCTATCATTAAGTAGATATTTGATCCTGGATGATGAAAAGGTACATTTTTCTCCCCAATTTAATTTGATCCTATCACAACCATGGCCAATGAGGAACAGCCCTCGGAGACGGGTGTTGCCAAGTGTTCTTATGGATGTGACATCTTGTTATGTGGAAAATAATTGCCAGCAGTCTTAAAAGTATAGACTCAGAAAGGAAAATATTAAAGGCCATTTCTCAGGCTACAGTACTGGTTAGTAAAACTCACAAACTCTTAGAGTTTAGAAAGTTCCATGCTCCATTCTCTAGTTTCCTCCAGCAGCTTGCAAGACCTCTTTCAGATGCTGAGCTCACAAACATTAAATATCCCAGCATAGAAGTATAAAATTTGTCTGCCATTCTCTATGCTTAAGATGGTATGTCCATCCTACCTTTATCACATGCAAGTGGCCTAGAGTTCAATACAAAGATATAACGAGGGGGGGGGGCGGAGCAAGATGGCGGAGGAGTAGGAGACCTGGATTTCGTCTCCTCTCAGGAATTCAGCTGGATAGGGATCAAACCATTCTGAACACCTACAAACTCAACAGGAGATTGAAGAAAAGAAGAGCAACAACTCTCTCATCAGAAAAGCGACCACTTTCTGGAAGGTAGGACGTGCGGAGAAGGGAATCTGAGGCGATATTTGGGAGGATAGACGGCGGGGGAGGGGCCTCCGGCGGCCGCTTCTGGCAAGTGATAGAGCCACGGAGCACAAAATCGGAACTTTTAAAAGTCTGCTCCGCCGAGGGACGTCACTCTGGTGGCTAAGCGGGGGGTGGAACCCTCCGGGACAGTGTGGTCTCAGGACCCTCGGGGTCACAGAAAGACCGGGGGTGCCTGAGTGTGGCAGAGCTCCCAGGTAACGGAGCAGGGAAGCCGGCTGCAGAGGCGGAGCCCAGGCGCGGGCTCTCAGCTCGGGGTTGCCATAAACCGTGATCCGCGGCACAGTCGGGCCACTGCTCCTCCAGCAGGGACCCAACAAGCGGCAGATCCGGGGAGACTCACCTTCCTCCCCCGGGAGGAGCCGCGCGGGAGTGCGCTGCAGGGATCTGCTGGGTTTGGAGACTCCACCCGGGGTCGGGTGCCAGAGATAGAAACGCGCGGTCACAGGCCGGGTGAGCACGGAGTGCGGCTGGAGACCAGGGAGACGGGAGTGACTGACGGCTTTTCTCTGGGGGCTCACTGAGAAGCGGGGCCCCGAGTTCCCGGCTCCTCCGCGGCGGAGATTGGGAGGCCGCCATTTTCAGTCTCCGCCTCCAAAGCTGTACGGAAAGCTCACAGGGAACAAAAGCCCCAGAGAGCAAACCTGAGCAGATTACTTAGCTGGGAGGGGGCAGGGGCGGGGCAATTCTGCCTCCGGCAAAGACATTTGGAAACCATGGCAACAGGCCCCTCCCCAGAAGATCAGCGAGAACAGCCAGCCAAGACCAAGTTTACCCATCAATGAGAACGGCAGAACTCCAGCTCTAGGGGACTACTGCACATAGAATTCATGGCTTTTTTACCATGATTCTGTAGTCTTTCAAAGTTAATTTTTTTTTAACTGTCTTTTTTTCTTTTTTTTTTCTTTTTGAATTTTTCTTTTTCCCTCTTTCAACCAATATCTTATCAATCCCTTTTTTTAAAAAAAAAAAAATTTATTTTTCATTTTTAGAGTCATATTCTATCCCTTCATAGCAGTTACCCGTATTTTTGGCTTATATATATAAGTTGTTCTCTCTTTAAAATTTTGAGATAGTTTCTTCTAACAGATCAAAATATACCCTAAATCTCTAGTATATGGTGTTTTCTATTCCCCTGCCTGATCACATCCTCTCCCTTTTTTTTTCTTTTTTTAAATCCTCTTCTTTCTTTTTTCAAACAACTTCTTATCAATTCCTTTTATAAAATTTTTTATAATTTCCACCTTTACAGTCATATTCCATCCCTTCATCATATCAACCCTTATTTTTGTACATATATAAGTTTTTCTTTCTTTAAAATTTTGGGAGACACTTTCTTCTAAAAGACCAAAATACACCCCAAATCTAGTGTGTGGCACTGATCTATATACCAGCCTGATCATATTTGATCACATTCTGGTTTTTTTGTTGTTGTTGTTTTGTTTTGTTTGTTTTTGTTTTTATCTTTATCTTTTTCTTTTTTTTCTTTTTCTTTTTTCTCTCCTTCCCTTTCTTTTCCCACTGCTTCAGGTTTTTTCTGATTTGTTTAGAGTATATTTTCTGGGGACGTTGTTACTCTGCTAGCATTTTGTTCTCTCATTAATCTATTCTCCTCTGCACAAAATGACAAGACGGAAAAAATCACCTCAACAAAAAGAACAAGAGGTAGTACCGACTGCCAGGGACCTACTCAATACGGACATTAGTACAATGTCAGATCTAGAGTTCAGAATCATCACTTTAAAGATACTAGCTGGGCTTGAAAAAAATATGGAAGTTATTAGAGAAACCCTTTCTGGAGAAGTAAAAGAACTAAAATCCAACCAAGTAGAAATCAAAAAGGCTATTAATGAGGTGCAATAAAAAATGGGGGCGCTAACTGCTAGAATAAATGAGGCAGAAGAGAGAATCAGTAATATAGAAGATGAAATGATGGAAAATAAAGAAGCTGAGAAAAAGAGAGATAAACAACTACTGGATCACGAGGGCAGAATTCGAGAGATAAGCGATACCATAAGACGAAACAACATTAGAATAATTGGGATCCCAGAAGAAGAAGAAAGAGAGAGAGGGGCAGAAGGTATAATGGAGCAAATTATAGCAGAGAACTTCCCTAATTTGGGGAAGGAAACAGGCACGAAAATCCAGGAAGCACAGAGAACCCCTCTTAAAATCAATAAAAATAGGTCAACACCCCGACATCTAATAGTAAAACTTACGAGTCTCAGAGACAAAGAGAAAAATCCTGAAAGCAGCTGGGGAGAAGAGATATGTAACCTACAAGGGTAGAAACATTAGATTGGCAACAGACCTATCCACAGAGACCTGGCAGGCCAGAAAGGACTGGCAGGATATATTCAGAGCACTAAATGAGAAAAATATGCAGCCAAGAATACTCTATCCAGCTAGGCTGTCATTGAAAATAGAAGGAGAGATAAAAAGCTTCCAGGACAAACAAAAACTAAAGGAATTTGCAAACACAAAACCAGCCCTACAGGAAATCTTGAAAGGGGTCCTCTAAGCAAAGACAGAGCCTAAAAGCAACATAGACCAGAAAGGAACACAGACAATATACAGTAACAGTCACCTTACAGGCAATACAATGGCACTAAATTCCTATCTTTCAGTAGTTACCCTGAATGTAAATGGGCTCAATGCCCCAATCAAAAGACACAGGCTATCAGACTGGATTAAAAAACAAGACCCATCGATATGCTGTCTGCAAGAGACTCATTTTCGACCCAAAGACAGCCCCAGATTGAAAGTGAGGGGGTGGAAAACCATTTACCATGCTAATGGGCACCAAAAGAAAGCTGGGGTGGCAATCCTTATATCAGACAAATTAGATTTTAAACCAAAGACTGTAATAAGAGATGAGGAAGGACATTATGTCCTACTTAAAGGATCTATCCAACAAGAAGATCTAACAATTGTAAATATCTATGCCCCTAACATGGGAGCAGCCAATTACATAAGCCAATTAATAACAAAAGCAAAGAAACACATCGACAACAATACAATAATAGTGGGGGACTTTAACACCCCCTTCACTGAAATGGACAGATCGTCTAAGCAAAAGATCAACAAGGAAATAAAGACTTTAAATGACACACTGGACCAAATGGACTTTACAGACATATTCAGAACATTCCACCCCAAAGCAACAGAATACACATTCTTCTCTAGTGCCCATGGAACATTCTCCAGAATAGATCACATCCTAGGTCATAAATCAGGTCTCAACCGGTACCAAAAGATTGGAATCATTCCCTGCCTATTTTCAGACCACAATGCTTTGAAACTAGAGCTCAATCACAAGACAAAAGTCAGAAAGAACTCAAATACATGGAGGCTAAAGAGCATCCTACTGAAGAACGAATGGGTCAACCAGGAAATTAAAGAAGAATTAAAAAAATACATGGAAACCAATGAAAATGAAAACACAACTATTCAAAATCTTTGGGATGCAGCAAAGGCAGTCCTAAGAGGAAAGTATATAGCAATACAAGCCTTTCTCAAGAAGCAAGAAAGGTCTCAAGTACACAACCTAACCCTACACCTAAAGGAGCTGGAGAAAGAACAGCAAATAAAGCCTAAACCCAGCAGGAGAAGAGAAATCATAAAGATCAGAGCAGAAATCAATGAAATAGAAACTAAAAGAACAGTAGAACAGATCAACGAAACTAGGAGCTGGTTCTTTGAAAGAATTAACAAGATTGATAAACCCCTGGCCAGACTGATCAAAAAGAGAAGAGAAATGACCCAAATCAACAAAATCATGAATGAAAGAGGAGAGATCACAACCAACAGCAAAGAAATACAAACAATTATAAGAACATATTATGAGCAACTCTATGCCAGTAAATTAGAGAACTTGGAAGAAATGGATGCATTCCTAGAGATGTACCAACTACCAAAACTGAACCAGAATGAAATAGAAAACCTGAACAGACCTATAACCACTAAGGAAATTGAAGCAGTCGTCAAAAATCTCCCAAAAAACAAAAGCCCAGGGCCAGATGGCTTCCCAGGGGAATTCTACCAAACATTTCAAGAAGAATTAATACCTATTCTTCTGAAACTGTTCCAAAAAATAGAAATGGAAGGAAAACTTCCAAACTCATTTTATGAGGCCAGCATTACCTTGATCCCAAAACCAGACAAAGACCCCATCAAAAAGGAGAATTACAGACCAATATCCCTGATGAACATGGATGCAAAAATTCTCACCAAAATACTAGCCAATAGGATCCAACAGTACATTAAAAGGATTATTCACCATGACCAAGTGGGATTTAACCCTGGGCTGCAAGGTTGGTTCAACATCCGCAAATCAATCAATGTGATACAATACATTAACAAAAGAAAGAACAAGAATCATATGATCCTCTCAATAGATGCAGAAAAAGCATTTGACAAAGTACAGCATCCTTTCTTGATCAAAACTCTTCAGAGTATAGGGATAGAGGGTACATACCTCAATATCATAAAAGCCATCTATGAAAAACCTACAGCGAATATCATTCTCAATGGGGAAAAACTGAGAGCTTTCCCCCTAAGGTCAGGAACGCGGCAGGGATGTCCACTATCACCACTGCTATTCAACATAGTATTGGAAGTCCTAGCCACAGCAATCAGACAACAAAAAGAAATCAAAGGCATCCAAATCGGCAAAGAAGAAGTCAAACTCACTCTTTGCAGATGATATGATACTTTATGTGGAAAACCCAAAAGACTCCACCCCAAAACTGCTAGAACTCATACAGGAATTCAGTAAAGTGGCAGGATATAAAATCAAAGCACAGAAGTCAGTGGCATTCCTATACACCAACAACAAGACAGAAGAAAGAGAAATTAAGGAGTTGATCCCATTTACAATTGCACCCAAAACCATAAGATACCTAGGAATAAATCTAACCAAAGAGGCAAAGAATCTGTACTCAGAAAACTATAAAATACTCATGAAAGAAATTGAGGAAGACACAAAGAAATGGAAAAACGTGCCATGCTCATGGATTGGAAGAACAAATATTGTGAAGATGTCAATGCTACCTAGAGCAATCTACACATTCAATGCAATCCCCAACAAAATACCATCCACTTTTTTCAAAGAAATGGAACAAATCATCCTAAAATTTGTATGGAACCAGAAAAGACCCTGCATAGCCAGAGGAATGTTGAAAAAGAAAAGCAAAGCCGGCGGCATCACAATTCCGGACTTCCAGCTCTATTACAAAGCTGTCATCATCAAGACAGTATGGTACTGGCAGAAAAACAGACACATAGATCAATGGAACAGAATAGAGAGCCCAGAAATGGACCCTCAACTCTATGGTCAACTCATCTTTGACAAAGCAGGAAAGAATGTGCAATGGAACAAAGACAGTCTCTTCAACAAATGGTGTTGGGAAAATTGGATAGCCACATGCAGAAGAATGAAACTGGACCATTTCCTTACACCACACACAAAAATAGACTCCAAATGGTTGAAAGACCTCAATGTGAGACAGGAGTCCATCAAAATCCTAAAGGAGAACACAGGCAGCAACCTCTTTGACCTCAGCCGAAGCAACTTCTTCCTAGAAACATCGCCAAAGGCAAGGGAGGCAAGGGCAAAAATGAACTATTGGGACTTCATCAAGATAAAAAGCTTTTGCACAGCAAAGGAAACAGTCAACAAAACCAAAAGACAACCGACAGAATGGGAGAAGATATTTGCAAATGACATATCAGATAAAGGGCTAGTATCCAAAATCTATAAAGAACTCATCAAACTCAACACCCAAAGAACAAATAATCCAATCAAGAAATGGGCAGAAGACATGAACAGACATTTTTCCAAAGAAGACATCCAAATGGCCAACAGACACATGAAAAAGTGTTCAATATTGCTCGGCATCAGGGAAATCCAAATCAAAACCTCAATGAGTACCACCTCACACCAGTCAGAATGGCTAAAATTAACAAGTCAGGAAATGACAGATGTTGGCGGGGATGCGGAGAAAGGGGAACCCTCCTACACTGTTGGTGGGAATGCAAGCTGGTGCAGCCACTCTGGAAAACTGTATGGAGGTTCCTCAAAAAGTTGAAAATAGAGCTACCATATGATCCAGCAATTGCACTACTGGGTATTTACCCCAAAGATACAAAAGTAGGGATCTGAAAGGGTACGTGCACCCCGATGTTTATAGCAGCAATGTCCACATAGCCAAACTGTGGAAAGAGCCAAGATGTCCATCAACAGATGAAGGGATAAAGAAGAGGTGGTATATATATACAATGGAATATTATGCAGCCATCAAAAGGAATGAGATCTTGCCATTTGCAACGACATGGATGGAACTGGAGGGTATTATGTTGAGTGAAATAAGTCAAACAGAGAAAGACATGTATCATATGATCTCACTGATATGAGGAATTCTTAATCTCAGGAAACAAACTGAGGGTTGCTGGAGTGGGGGGTGGGGTGGGAAGGATGGGGTGACTGGGTGATAGACACTGGGGAGGGTATGTGCTCTGGCAAGCGCTGTGAATTGTGCAAGACTGTTGAATCTCAGATCTGTACCTCTGAAACAAATAATGCAATATATGTTAAGAAAAAAAAAAAAAAGAAGAAGAAGGTAGCGGGAGGGGAAGAATGAAGCGGGGGAAATCGGAGGGGTAGACGAACCACGATAGACGATGGACTCTGAAAAACAAACAGGGTTCTAGAGGGGAGGGGGGTGGGAGGATGGGTTAGCCTGGTGGTGGGTATTGAGGAGGGCACATTCTGCATGGAGCACTGGGTGTTATGCACAAACAATGAATCATGGAACACTTCATCTAAAACTAATGATGTATGGGGATTAACATAAGAATAAAAAAATAAAAAATTTAAAAAAAAGATATAACGAGGTAGTAACTCCACGTTTTCCCTTTGCTTCCTTGTATCAGTGATCAACTTTACAGTGGTCCACCCTGATTCTCTCTTCTTCCTTAATGCGTTGAAACAATGCTATGTGTTTAGGCTGAACAGTTTCATTTTTTTTTTCTTGGGCACACAGGAAGACCATATTTCCAAGTTACCCTTGCAATTAAACTGAGACTACGTGACTGAGTTCTGCACGTTCAAATGTAGGCAAAAGGGATGTATGCCATGCCTAGCTATATACCCTCACTCCTCTATGTTCTCTTTCTCTTTTGTGGAAATTCTAAAGACCAATTGTTGAAAATGGTCATGCTACAAGATGAATGAAGCCTGCATACATAAATGACTGTGTGGAACGGGGCTTCCTGTCTACCATATTGGATTAGAAGGTGAGCAAATAAAAGTAGTCATTGTGTTAATCCACTGACTTATTTTTTGTTGCAGTGTTTAGCCAATCCTAATACATTGCCATCCCTCTTGTTTGTATTATACTACATATGTGGACTAACAAATTAGTGAATGGCCCATTCAGTCTGAGTGATAGCCTTCCAATTTTAAACGTATGAAACCTTTGACCAAACATAACAGCTATTCGAGTCACCCGGGTCAAAGATGGGAGATTAATATGTCACCTCACCAAGAGAGTACCAGCCTCTGAACTCCCTTTCTTGGCGATATTCTGAGGCACAGGTGCTCAACCATTGAAGATCTTCAGAAATGTAAATAGAAAGCCTTGGAAGGTGGGTCACCAGTGACAGAAGAATCTACAGCAGAAACTGTCTTTGCTAAATGCTTAGTGTTCCCTTGTTACGAGTATTCTGCTAATTGAAAGAGTGCCTCTTCTTTTATCTATGTGGTTAGGATTGTTAAATTTTCTTTTGGCAAACCCCATAGAGAAGATGCAAATCCTCATGATTTGGAGCTGGGGGTTGCACTAAATATAAAGATATGGTCATAAGCCTTAGCAGCCACAAATAGATACAACCTCCTACCACTATCCTTCCCTAATCCTTCACCTGTGATTCAGTAATACCCAACTACTTGGAGTTTCCCCAAGAACTCTGTAGGCTGCATGCCTCAGCATCTTGGTTCATGATGTTCTTCCCACCCTCAGGAGCTTCCATCCTTATTCAGGTGGTCCCCTATTTGTCCTTCAGCACTCAAATTGGGCATTATCCCCTTTGAGAGCCTCCTCTGAATCCCAAGCCGACAAAAGCTCTTCCCCTTTGAGCTCTGTTGGCATCTGTACTTAACCACTTTCATAAAAATTATCAGTCTGCATGATAACTATTGTCTTCTAGTAGGCTAGAAAACCCTGGAGAACAGGGGTTCCTGTCGTATTTATTGCTTCATTCCTAGGGCTGGCAAATGCCTGGCATATTGACGGTGCTGTCAATTCTTACTGAATCTAATTGAGCTGACCAGGTCACAGAAGTCCCAGAAACAGAACAATGTTAAACATTATCTAGAACCTATGGATAAGGAAGCCTACAGCATGGGAGAATAGGAAAACATAACATAGAGGTGTAGCTGCTAGTTCTCTTTTATGTAACGTAAAGAGAGCCTCATCCTGATCTCAAACTATAGTCACCTGTGATGCAGATATAACTGGGCATGTCTAAAGCTCACTTGAATGTGCCCACGAGCATTCTGTTGTCACTATGCACTAGGAGTCTCTTGGGGGAAGACATCATTCTGAGCTAAGGCAGAGTTTAGACAAAGAATTTTCATCTGGAATACAATGGTTTATATAGGAGTGCAAGGTCATTCTGAATAGTGCTCATGCCTGCCACTCAGGTTGTTCATGACCTAACTACCACACTCTTGCTTAATCTTAGGGAGAGGGAACTGAGAATAAAACTTGAAAGCAAAGCACCGTAAGATGCAGAGTCCCTAAGGCAGTGCTGTTCATGGCCGCTGTGCAGAGAGCTGCACCAGGATTGGGAATTTTCCCATCTTGAGTTACTCCCAAGCGTAGCACAGACCCAGCCACTTGGGAGCTAGCCAAACTAGCTTTTATCTCAAGTGGAGGAGCGGTAGCCAACGTCATTCTTTAGTGGCTATTAAGAGAACCACAGAGGACATAAGGCAGTTTCATGATGGTTCCGTGGCCACAACAACTGGACACATCAGAGCAGAGGAGCAAGATGGGGAGAACATGGTGGATCCACATGGCAGGCCAGAAGGTTTGTTTGCAAACATCTGAGACATCCTCAGTGACCCCCAGGAATCTGGTGTGGGGAGCCATTTGAATCAGATGGAGTCTTACAATTTGTGAGACAGTAATATCCTATTTTATTAGCATTAGGACACCATGTATTTTTTTTAAAGATTTATTTATTTATTTGGTGGGGGAGCAGAGGGGAGAATCCTCAAGCAGACTCCCCACTGAGTGCAGAGCCTTCATGGGGCTGGATCCCACAACCCATGAGATCATGACCTGAGTTGAAAACAAGAGTCAGATGCTTAACCAACTGGGCCACCTAGGCACCCCAGAACAATCATGTTTTTAACCACAATGCTGGTGTGGCTTAGGGCAACCTATGTTACATTTTAAGCAAGTGGGGTGCATTTTAATCAGCAAAGTTGCATTTACCCAAGGTCCGGTGGGGACATTAAAACCACTAGTAATGATTATAAATGATTCATGAAGATATGGGGAGGTGGTCAAAGTGAGTGAAAGAGGCAATTTAAAGTCCATTTCCATGAAAGGATAGTGTGGTGTGATATGGATATATCAATGTGTCATACCATGAAACAAACAAACCAACCGAATATGTCACCAGAAATCAATTCCTAAGCCACCATAAGAGCACAGGGTTTCGGGTGAAAAACAGCAGAGCTTTGGAATCGATATATCAAACTAGTCTGTTTTTTTTTTTTTTTTCCGTGACAGAGTGATAGAAAAATTGAAACAGAGTATATTTTGACTTAACTAAGGCTTTTGATTTCTCTTGAGAATTTCTCTTCAACAAGGAGGATAATTCAACAGACATTTTTGGAATGCTTAGTGCATAAGGCAAGTAACAGGTATATTGTGATAATCATCCTTTACCTGTGAGACACGGAGACTCTTGTAGGGGCAGAAAGACATGGGTAGGTAGTTAAAAATCAGGGTTAACTGGCTTTAATCCAATTATGTGCAAAGTACTATGGTAGCACAAATCTAGAGCCCCTATACCTTTCTGAGGTGGTCTAGGAAACCTCTTTTACTAAGGAAAAGCTTGAGTAATAGTTAGGAATTTGATCAGAGAGCAAGGGAAAAGGACTTGGGAGTGTACTCCCATGAACATGCAAGAGCTGCCGAAACCTCCCTGGAGAACATTGCCGTTCTCCTCCAGGTCATAATAATTTGGTCTTTGCAACTAGAATAATGGCCACAGTTTCCAGTCCAAGAAAATAAGGTGGGGATGCTCAGTAAAAGACAAGACAAAGGAACCACCCTCCCATGAAGTATTGCCCTAGACATCTTTGATCATTTGATTTCCACTGTAATCTTACAAGTGTACTTAACTTTGCAGATGGTAGCTGCCAATGCAAATCCTTCTCAGCTGTCTAATTGATGACCTATTCCTTCCCTGCTAGCAAACAAAAGAATATGATATCACATGTTTCACCTAATCAAGGAATCACTGGCCAGGGGTCACTTAGTATGGGTGGCCATCTAAGTTTCCAAAATGACATGAAAGATGTCATATGGGTGGAGATGTTGGTGTCAGGGGATGTAAGTACATATATCATCCTGCCTTTGGAGCCCCGGCCTCTGCATTTCCTTCCACACTGCATTTTGGGGAAATAGATGGCAGACATTTTGAGTCCTGTACTGTAACAGATGGAACTGGGTCACTTGGGCAAGACCCCAGCAATCCATGACAAGAGGGGACATCTCTTTGCTGTGTGTTTAATATTTTTGCTGCAACAACAGTCTTTGGTTTAAAACAATGCAATTCTGGGGCACCTGGGTGGCTCAGTCAGTTAAGTGTCTGACTCTTGATTTCGGCTTAGGTCATGATCTCAGGGTTGTGAGATCGAGTCCTGCATTGGGCTCTGAGCTGGGCATACAGCCTGCTTAAGATTCTCTCTCTCCTTTTCCCTCTGCCCCTCACCCTGTGCTCTCTCTCTTTTTCTCTCAAACAACAACAACTACACACACACACACACACACACACAATTCCTTTTGCTTAAGTGATTTAAGTGGTTAGGGTTCTTTTGTTCCTCATAAGAGGAAAAGTAAATCCACGTGGTTTGAAAGGAACTAAATGGATTAAAACTGATATTTGGACCTAATTCTTTAGCAGACATATCCTAGATGAATTTAACATCATATTCTAAGGGGTCAGGAAATGCAAGGTGACTGAAGATTCTTCAGTGAATTGGCAGTGAATACAATAAAATCGCCTCTGCAGGTCACCCTGAATAATTACATGCGGCTGGACATGGCATATGGGAGAGATTGCAGAAATGAAGTGAGAAAAGTAGGGAACAGCTGGATTATGGAGGTCTCATGTATACCATTCTGGGTCTCTTCAAGCTCCTCACCTTTATGAAATCCTGTCTGTACTGTATTCTGTTGTTTTTTGACAACTTCGTGCACTCATTATTCTATTTTTCATTTCTTAAACGTTTTTTGTTGATAGAAAACATGCATACAGAAAAGTGAAAAATTTGGTGAATTTTTATCAGTTGAGTAGGGCCCATCTAATCAGCACCAAGATGAAGAAACAGAATCTGAAAAGGTCCCCAAAACTCTCTGGAGCCCCTTTAGTTATTGCTCCTTACAAAGAACAAGCACAATCCTGGCTTCTAATACCATTGATTAACATTATCTTTATGTAAATGGAATTGTACAGTATGTGCTCTTTTGTGTCTGGTTTCACTCATTCCTTTTTTTTTTTTTTAAGGTTTATTTATTTATTTATTTGACAGGGACACAGTGAGCGAAGGAACAGAAGCAGGGGGAGTGGGAGAGGGAGAAGGAGGCCCCGCCTCTGAGTAGGAAGCCCAATGCGGGGCTCGATCCCAGGACCGTGGAATCATGACCTGAACCAAAGGCAGACGCTTAACCAACTGAGCCACCCAGGCGCCCCTGGTTTCACTCATTCCACATGAGTCTGTGAGACTCATCCGTATTGTTACATGTAATTACGTTCACTTATTCTCACTGCTGCATAATATTTCATTATAGAAACGTGGCAGTCTCTCCACTCAACTATAGATGGGCATTTGATTCATGTTGAGCCTTTGGCTATTATGAACAGTGCTGCCAAAGGGTATTTTTTCCTAGATATATGTAGGCCTTTCTGTGGCATATACGCCTGGAAATGGAATTGCTAGACTTCTGGCTACGTGTACGTTCAATGTCAACAGATACTGCTAAACTATTTTCCAAAATGGGTGTGTAATTTATAGGCTGAAGAGCAGATTATGAGAGCCACTTTCTTTAGTTAATTCATCACACCTTTATGCGAGTCTACGCTGGACATGATGTTGATCTGGGCACTGTGGAGCAGGAGAAAAAGAAACTGAGGTGCCTGTCCTCAAGGAGCTTAAAATTTAGTCAGAGACCCAGACATTCAAGCAGTTAATAACCAGGTCAGGTCGAAGGAAGTAACTGCTTTAAAGGAAATACAGCAACATGGAGGGGAGGGGCCTCTCAGAAACAGATTCGGAGAGGTCAAATGGTTTTTCATGGCTGAGCTGGTGGATGGTGGAGTCTGTGTTATCTACAAGGTCCTATGAAGGCAGTTCTTGTACTCTTGCTGTATGCATACTCTGTTATTCCCAGAATGCATCTTCAGGGGCCCCTGGCAGGCTCAGTTGGTAGAGCATGGGACTCTTGATCTTGGGGTTGTCAGTTTGAGCCCCACGTTGGGCATCGAGCCTACTTAAAAAAGAAGGCGCCTTCTGAGAATAATCTGGAACATAAGGCAGGCACGTCATGAGGTAGAAGAAGCATGAAAGATTGAATCATAAAAATAAAAGATTGAATCATAAAAGCTGGCTTTCACGTACTAGGTTTGAGATCTCTTAGCTCTCTAAGAGATCTGTTCTCTTATTCATAAGAAAAGGAAAACAGTGATGACTACTTCACAGAATAGTTGTGAAGAGTGAATGAGTTAATATTTGGTAAAATATGCAGTCCATTGACTGGTAATAGGAATTTCCAACAAATGGCATTTCAACCTAAATTTGTTGAACCTGACCAAAGATAGATTCTTTCCAATTAATATTGAACTGGGTGTGAAATAAATATTCGGTGGTTATTAACTCAGTGACTCATTGACTGGCTGCACTTTCCAGGGAGAGTGAATTTTTGTGTTTTTTTTTTCTTTTCTTTTCTGGAGGCTTATGGAAAAGAACAGACAAGGATTTTTCTGGTTTAGTGTTTGAGTTGGAAGATGACAAAATGATCTCTTGTGTCCCTTCTCCAGACCCCAGACTTGATGATTCAGAACCATTTCAGGGAAATATGATTCCATTTTAGCCGATTTCTTTAATTAGTTATTCTGCAAACCTTCTGTGTATCTCCCCCCTCCCCCCATTATGTTTCTATACTGGGGATCTTCAGATTTCATAACTGTTTCAGAAACTTTATTGATTTTTTTAATTGAATCTTTACAGAATTTTTTGGTTCACACACATAAAAACAAGCAGTGAAGTGCAATTTGTCTTCTGTTTTTAATCTTTACCAAGCATTGGAAAGGAAGGAAAAAAATATTTTATGAAAGTAATAAGCTTTCCTGGGGCTTTTGCTAAGGGATTTATTTTTCTATTGTTCTGGAGAAAAAGCACATTCCTCCTAATATAACTGTCCATTTGACTGCTCATTGCAGAACCAGATCTGTGCACTTTTATTGTACCTCCTCCAAGAACTTTAGAGACACTGACATTATATTAATCTCTGCGTCTCCCGCTGCTAAGGATCCCTGATTCCCAGGCACAGAGGTAGCAGACATTTTCCTCTGCCTGGCTTCCAGACTTCATGCTGATGGAAACCACAGTCTGGTGCTTTGACTCAACAGACTGTTCAAGGGGCCATGGGACAGATGCTCCCTGCTGAATCCCAAGTGCCAGATTCAGAGGCAAGAAACACGCTTGTGTTTGAAACACACTTTAGGAGTTTGTAGCAAGGGGTGGCCAGAGTCTGTTTATCCAACTCAGGTGCAAGATTTTACCACCCAACCTGTTTTCTGCCACATCTGGGGTGTCACCCTGTATTTGTTACCTGGGGATGCTGGGACAAATTACCACAGACTAAGGTGGCTTAAAACAACCGAAATGTATTCCATCATATTTGGGGAGGCCAGAAGTCCAAGGTGTCAGCAGGCTACCCTCCCTTCAAAGGGTCTAGGGAAAAATCCCTTCTTGCTTCTTCTGGTTTCTCTGAAGGCTCCAGGTACTGCTTGGCTTTTGAAAACAGCCCTTATCTCTGCTTCTGTCTTCACATGGCCTTCTCCTCTTCTCTGTGTTTCCTCTTCTGTCTCTTATAAGGACTCTTGCTGTTGGATTTAGGGCCTGCCGGCATAATCCAGCATGATCTCATCTTGAGATCCTTAACTTAATTATATCCGCAAAGACCCTTTTTCTAAATAATGTCACATTCATAGATATTGGGCATGGAAGTATTTTTGGGGGGCCACCATTCAACCCATTGCACACTTTTAGATGAGAAAAAAGGTAAATATGGTAAGGTGCAGGTTGTGTATTGTCTCCAGGGAAACAGGTTCAGAATTATGTACTGGCCAGGGAAGAACCTCAGATTCTGCTCACACCTCCCATTTATTGTTTAGTGCACTAGGCACTGTTTTCAATATTTTTCACAAGCACATTGTTTCCTGAAGTGTGACATCTGTGATGGGAGGGGAGATGTTTTTAAGCTATAGATAGACAAATTTTGTTGTTAGTTTCATAGTTATGTATTAACTTTCTCTTGGGGATTGTGATATAAAGTTTCCTTTTAAAATGATACTATTTAGCTAAAAATCACAAGTTGAGCTATAGAAAGCTCTAAAGAAAATATTAGAAAAAAAACACAAAACAAAGAAAACTCATGAGGTGGTGCATGAATGACTGAAGTTTGACAAACACTGAATTATCTCATTCATCTTAATCTTCAGTAGTTTCTTTTTCTTTTTTTTTTTTAAGTTTTTAAAATTTATTTAAGTCATCTCTATACCCAACTCATGACCCGGAGATTAAGAGTCACACATTCTTCTGACTGAATCAGCCCGGTGCCCCCAATATTCATTAGTTTTATTTTAAAAGTGAATGATATCAGCACTATTATGTTCCTTTTACAAATAAATCAAGGGCATAACTGTTTAAACATGGTGGATGAAACCCTGTTTTCATTCCGGCCATTAAATGACAGTAAAAAATGATCTGACCCACAAGGTCCAGGAGAACATAAACAGAGATGATATAGGGATGCCAACAAAAATTCAGAAGATGGGAGCAGATGATGAGTCTATCTGGGGCACCAGATCAGAGAAAGCTGAATGCTAAGTGTCTACAGAGGAGGAAGCCAAGACACAAGTTAATTTGTGCTGTTGAATGGCTTGGGAAGTGTAAGCCACACATAGACTGGGAGGAAAACAGGAAGGTTGATTTTCTTTTCTTTTCTTTTCTGTTTTTTTTAAAGAATCATGTGGATTGTTGCATTTCTCCCCTTCCCAGCAAAAGATGGTTGGCGATAAACTCTCTCGAGGTATTTAACCAGAAGGATTTAACTCTGGAATATCAGGCCTGCTGAATTCAGGGATGCTGATCTGAGGTAAGGGGAATTACATGAAAGTTTTCATCCTAACCAGTGAGACCTCAATCAATCCCCCACTTAGCTGTGAGAATGCTAACAGCCAGGCTTATTTCTCTTAGGCAGGAGATTGGGGAATTTATTTCTGGGAAAAACCATGTCTCTGCCACAATAACCTGGAGACAGTGATAGTTGACGGTTCCAAGTGAAAAACCCAGGCTTTGCTCCATCACCCTGTTGAAAGCCACCACCCAATAGACTCTGCCCAGTTACCATTCATGCCTCATTCTTCATGTGAATGAACAGCCAAGGATCACCAGGTTTAGAGAAAAGCTCAGACTAAAAGAGACATAAGCAGAAAAGTGAAACTTGGAGGAAATGGTCAATTCAGGGAGCAGAGGAAATTTAAAAGAAGCAGAAGTTATGAATAATATTCTCAGAAAAATAGGTAAATCAACACATCCATGAAATAAGAACAGCATGCTTTGAAAAGGAACAAAAATGGGAAGTTACCCTAGAAGTTAAAATAGGATTTCTGAAATAAAAGCTCCAAGAATAAGATTGCAAAATAAAGTTGTGGTGCCTGGTGGCTTAGTCAGTTAAACGTTTGCCTTTGGCTCAGGTTGTGATCCCGGGACCCTGGGATCAAGCCCCAAATCAGGCTCCCTGTTTGGCGCAGAGCCTGCTTTTCCCTCTCCTTCTGCCTGCCATGTGCTCTCTCTCTTTCTCTGTCAAAAAAATAAATAAATAAAATCTTTAAAAAAATTGCAAAATAAAGTTGAAGGAATTTTCCAGAAACTAGAGTAAAAAGAAAATGAGAAGAAATTAGGAAAGATAAAAATAATAAGTGCATTTAGGCCAGCAAGTCCCAAATATGAATGACAGAAAGTTTAGGATAGGAAATGAGAAAAATAGAGATGAGGAATTTACCCAAGAAAAGTTTTTAAGTTTCCCAGAAAGGATGAGTAAACATTCTCAGATTGAAAGGGATCTGGATTATTAAAAGAAACTAAAAGCTTCTAATAATTATGTAGAAAACAAATAGACAAAAGCCTCCAAAACAGTTTGCATAAAGAAAGAGTGAGGAATCAGAAGGGTGTCAGAGTTTTCAATCTCAGAACCAGTAGTCAGTAGCTAAATGGATAATGTATTTTTTCTTATTTTCACCATACAACGTAATTACAATACCATTGACTAAACTCCCTATGCTGTGATATTTTCAAAAGTTATAGAGGTGTCTTGGTAACTTGGTTAAGCATCCCACTCTTGATTTTGGCTCAGGTCATGATCTCGTGGTTATGGAATTGAGCCCTCATCGGGCTCTGTTCTCAACAGGGAGTCTGAGATTCTCTCTCTCTCCCCCTCCCTCTCCCCCTCCCTCTTCCTCTTCATCTCTGCGTGTTCTCTCTCTCTAAAATAAATAAGTAAATCTTTAAAAAAAAGTTCTAAGAAAGAACCATTTTCTGTTTAGAGTTTTTTTAATTTTTTTTTTTTTTTTTTTTACCCAGCGATACTACCAATTAAGAGGAATAGAAAAAAGACACTTTTGGTCATTCCAGGTCTGAAAAAGTTGCCTTGTGTGCCTCTTTTTCAAGACACAATTTGAAGATGTGCTTCTCCCAAATGAAGGTGTAATGCAAGCTTTAAGATTTTTTTTTTTTTTTTTGACAGAGAGAGAGAGCGAGAGAGGGAACACAAGCAGGGGGAGTGGGAGAGGGAGAAGCAGGCTTCCCCGCTGAGCAAGGAGCCCGATGTGGGTCTCGATCCCAGGACCCTGGGATCATGACCTGAGCCGAAGGCAGACGCTCAACGGCTGAGCCACCCAGGCGCCCTGTAACGCAAGCTTTAAAAAGTGCAGTTGAACAAAGAGAATTCAACAATGAACAGAAGCAAAGAGAATCCCCAGGTTGATGATGAGAGGCTGTCCCAGGGTGATAGATCAACCACAGGCCTGGAAAGTGATTCTCTAGGTTGGACTAGGGAGAAGAGAGGGCTTTCACAGAGATGGCTCCAAGGCAAAAAGAAGCTTCTAGATCACCTGATGTGTTAGGCCCATTGAGAGATGAATATACTTTTGTCAGTGCTTATACCTGAATAATTAGACATTAGCACACAAAACCAAGCATATAAAAAATGAGAAAAAACAAACAACCATGAAAGTGTCACAGTATGGTATATAGTGAATTCTATCTAATTTTCAATGTGGCCTATCCTTTGGAAATACAGAAGTAAATGCCCAGAAAGTTGAAAGTGGTTTCCTTCAGGAGTGGGATTAGAGATAGAGCAGCTGGACAGTTGTTAGCTGTGTGAAACCCTCAGATTTTTATGTTCATGCATTATGTGGATTAAAACCAAGTAAATAAATAAATTAAAAATGAGAAGTAGAGAGGCTGAGTGTTGGAAGGGCCACAGGTAGTAAACAGCAGGACCAGATCTGGAGTGGGGTACAGCTGACTTCAAAACCCCAAACCAGGGGCGTCTGGGTGGCTCAGTCGGTTAAGCATTGGACTCTTGATTTCAGCTCGGGTCATGATCTCAGGATTGTGAGCTCTGTGTTGGGCTCTCCCCACTGGGAGTGGAGCCTGCTTGGGATTCTCTCTCTCCCTCTACCCTCTGGTGCATGCGCATGCTCACTCTCTCTCTCACTCCAATAATACAAAAACAAAAACAAAAAGCCCCACAAAAGCCCAACTATTAAGCTCTACCTCCTCATCTTCATCTCCTTCTCTCCTCTCTCCACTCTCCTTTGACTCCTTTCTCACATTCTATCACTCATTCCCTCTTCCCATTCTTCCCTAGGCCCCTTCCTTCTTCTCTTTTCCTACTTCTCTTCTACCTCTCCTGCATTCTTGTCCCTTGTCTCAAGTGCACCTGACCTCCTGACCTTTTGCAAGGCTCTCCACATGCCCTGCTAGATGGGTGTGATGACCTCTCCAGCCATTGCAGGGCCTCTGCTGGGTCCTGGCCGCCCTCGCCCAGAACCTGGCACAGCCCGCGCTTGCACACTTTCACAACCTGGTGACTTTTCTTCTTAAATTTAGGGTTGGCTTTTCTCACCTGTGAAGTCTGAACTCTGCAGGGTATTATTTTTAGACATTTCATTTTAGGAGAAGGCAAAAGCCCTGCTCCTTTTGGGTGGATTTCATGAATCCCCAGGAGTATCCAGACAAAAAGCACTAAAAGATAATTCCTCTCTTGAGTGATTTAATAGTTTCTTGGCTCAGCAGGTACATTACTTTGGTAAATTGGAAGGAAAAACTCCTTTTTTTTTTCCTGATAAAAAAAGTAATAATTCTTTCTTGTAAGAAAAATAGGAATACAAAAAAGCACAAGGAAGAAAATGGAAATGTGTAATACCACCTTCTGGAGATAACCAGACTTAACTCTTTGGTGTTTATCCCTTTAGTCTTTTTATGTATATGTGCACATATATTACTCTTTAACAAAATTGAAGACATACTGTATATATTATTTTACAACACTTTTGTATTAATATTTTTATAAACTTTTTCTCTAACTTTTTTTTTTTAACGCAGAACTTGAACTCATGATCCCGAGATCAAGACCTGAGCTGAGACCAAGAGTCGGATGCTCAACCAACTGAGCCATCCAGGTGCCCCATCTAATATAACTTTTAATTCCTACCTACGATTTAGTTAGGTACATGGATATTCTGCAATTTGCATTAATTCAGTATACATTTGAAATGACTTAAAGACGTTATTTTTAAAGAGTGGTAAACATTAATAGTGCTCTAAAAAGTATTTTATATTTCTTCCCAATGACCATGTGGCAGAGATGATACTTATGAATTCAACAAATCCTGCTTTTTGGTCCTCCCTCTAGGCCTATGGAAAACCGTATTTCCCAGTTCCTTTGAGGTTAGTTCAGGTCATGGAACCGGTTCTGGTCAGGAGTGTGAGTGGAAGTGACGTGGGTTACTTTTTGAATGGTGCAGGAAAAACACCTTTGAAATTTTCCAATATTTCTTTTGCTGCCATGGTACTCATGGAGGCCTCGATTTGGGATGAAGTCACAACATGAAGCATCCTTGTTCCCTGGGTCACAGTGTGGAGCACAGGTACCCTGGAGAATTACCCAGCCTATGACTTATGGATAACTCTGGATGGGTGATAAATTAATAGAGGTTAACACCTGAGATTGGATTGTAAGTTTCTCAGCACAGGGCTGGTCTATCCTGACTGACATGGACCATACATAGAAGTGATCTAAAATGATTTAAAGCACTTCTGGTGTGCCTGGGTGATGCAGTTGGATAAGTGTACGACTCTTGGTTTCAACTCAGGTTGTGATCTTGGGATTGTAGGATAGAGTCTTGTATCGGGCTCCATGCTCAGCTTGGAGTCTGCTTGAGATTCTCTCTCCCTCTGCCCCTCCTCCACCTCAAATAAATAAATAAATCTTTTTTTTTAAGATTTTATTTATTTATTTGACAGAGAGAGACACAGCGAGAGAGGGAGCACAAGCAGGAGGAGTGGGAGAGGGAGAAGCAGGCTTCCCGCGGAGCAGGGAGCCCGATGCAGGGCTCGATCCCAGGACCCTGGGATCATGACCTGAGCCGAAGGCAGACGCTTAATGACTGAGCCACCCAGGCGCCCCAATAAATAAATCTTCTCCAGATACAGTGATTTACTGATTATCATTCAGCATTTATTGACTGAGGATCTTATGTGCAGGCAGAGTGTCAGCCCCTAAAAGGACACAAAATAGTGAGAGACGTAATCCTGGCCCCCAAAGCAGACAAATGAGGATGGCATAGATTATGAAAGTTAAAACAATGGAAATGCTCTTGTAGAGATTGCACAACTTCTTAGCATCACACCAGATAGGATAACTTTGGGGAAGGCTGCTGAAAACTTTAAGCATTGGTTGGGAGATGTATACATGGTGGGGGAAGATCTTTCTAGGGAAAGGGACAGCACATGCAAGGCACAGAGAAACACGTGACATGGCATGGCATATTTGGAAACCCAACCTGTCCATTAGTAGGGAATGGAGGACAAGGAAACCATGTTATTTCTGATAATAGGGAGCTCACTGCCTTTCAAGAATAACTGTCTCGGTATTAAATGGATCCGATCAGCAGGAAAGTCTTTCTTAGGCGAAACAAAAATATTTCATCTGCTAATTTTTTCATGACTTGGCCCTCATTTTCTTCTCTGGAGATGAACTCTTTTTTACGTGATAGTTCCTCAAATATTTATGATGCTTTTTATGTCCCCCTTAATCCTGTGTTGTTTTCTTTTTCTTTTTCAGGCATTACTTCTGATCTTTTAAAGGTGGTGCGTAAAGTCTTGCGCAAAACCTGGCATATGGTAGTTACTCAGTGTATGTTGGATGAATGAATGCACAGGTCAATTCAGAAGTAGTCAGCAGCAGTCTCTGCTCAGTAAAAAATTGTGAAGGACAATAATTTAGTACATCTAGGCCTTAGCATTTATTTATTTATTTTTAAAGATTTTATTTATTTATTCATGAGAGACAGAGAGAGAGAGAGAGGCAGAGGCAGAGGGAGAAGCAGGCTCCCCGCGGAGCAGGGAGCCCGATGTGGGACTCGATCCCAGGACCCTGGGATCATGACCTGAGCTGAAGGCAGACGCTTAACCGACTGAGCCACCCAGGCATCCCGGCGTTAGCATTTATTGAACACTTAGATTTTTGCCAGGCAATTTACCGCATTCTCTACAGGCATAGCAGCTCCTAATCTTCACAACAGCTCTGTGATGTAGATACTAATATTATTACTATCTTAGTGAGGAGGAGGAAGAGGTTGGCAGAGGTGCAGTACCTTGCTCTGTTACAAAGCTCATAAATGGTAGGACTGGGATTTGAACTCATGCCTGTTGAATTTCAGAACCTGTTTTTAACTGTTTTCAAAGTGTCCTATGATCTCATCTGACTCTCCTGCCAACCCTCTTGTGAGCATTTCACCTCATCCATTTTTCTGAATAAATACATTAAAAAAATTTTAATTCCAGTGTAGTGAATGTACTGCATTTCACCTCATTTTATACTTGCATGTCATGAGAATCAGCAAAGCTAAAACACAAGGTCACACACCTTGCTCAATTTGGAGCTAGGATTTGTCGAACTTCAAAAACCATGACTACTTGATCCTTTCATGCTATTTTGTGGAGAGAATGATTTAGGTCATGACGTCCTCAGGATTTTTCTGAAGAGACAGAACCCCAACTTCTCTTCCCTTTTATTATTTCACTCAGATCAATGTCCAGTGAACAAATTAAAAAGTCAGGAGTGCAGCTGCTTAATATCATTTTTAAATGTTCACAAATAATCTGTATTGAAGTTTGGACTGAGAATCACCTTTTCCTACTGTCCTTGGATTTGCTTGCTTCTGCACAGCCCCTATCAGGTTGGGGCAGGGGTCTTCTCCAATGCTGCATGAGATGTGGTACAGCAGAAATCACCCCTTATGCGCAGTAGGAGACTTGAGGTCTAATTCCTAAATGGTGATCATCTGGCCTTATCACCTTGAGAAAGTCACATCTCTCTTTGGCTTTTATTTTCTTATCTGTAAGGGGAGCAAACTAATGAAGAAGTAACGATGTTCTTTTATACAGTCTTCCCAGCCTCCAACTCCCTGTCTCAGACTATGAGGATGCTGTCTCCCCTCTTGGTATGGGGAGGACACCTTCTCAGGAGAGATTTATTTCCTGCTTTGAAGGGACAAAGGAGGTCAGAGTGTCCTACTTGTATCTGCTGTTTCTTAAGTAAGTAACTTTAATTCAAAATAATTAATATGCCAAGATGCTTCCTTTTTTCCTTCTGTAGTAGGAAATTAAATAGTGGGACTATATAATTGTAGTTACCAGCTATTACCTGTTTTATTTATTTTATTTATTTTGAGGATTTTATTTATTTATTTGGGAGAGAGTGACAGAGATAGGGAGAGAGAGCACAAGTGGGGAGAAGTGGGAGAAGCAAACTTGCCACCGAGCAGGGAGCCGGATGCGGGCTCGATCCCAGGACCCCGGGATCATGGCCTGAGCCGAAAGCAGACGCTTACCCGACTGAGCCAGTGAGGTGCCCCTGTTATGTTTTATATGTAACATGCGCTCTGCTGAACTCTTTATATGTAGTCTTCACGGTAACCTGATGGAATGACTATTATTACTAACTCCATTTAATTAATTAATTAATTTTTAAAAGATTTATTAATTTATTAGAGAGAGAGAGAGTGCGTGAGCAGGGGAGGGGCAGAGGGAGAAGGGGAGAGAGAGAATCCTCAAGCAGACTTCCCAACATGGGACTGGATCTCAGGACCCCAAGATCATGACCTGAGCTGAAACCAAGAATCCAACGCTCAACTGACTGAGCCACCTCCGTGCGTCTACTAACTCCATTTTAAAGGTAAGAATCCAAGAATCAGAGGAGCTAAATATAATTTGCCCAAAGCCATGTAGACAGTTATCAGTTAAGATTCAGCTGTGGCAGCTGTGGGTGGGGCAGCCGTGGGACTTCGGGTTTGGAACGCTGATGCTGGAGTCTGGCCTCCACAAACCGGTCCAGGTAGCTCCTCGAGCCTCTGCCCCTCACCTAAAACTTAGGGACAGTGGAAGAGCCTGCTTCACAGAGTTATTTTTCCAGTTAAAAGGGAAAATATGTATACCATTCTTAACTATAGGACTTAGCGCATGTTAAGTAGTCAAAACCGTTAATTGCTATGCTTAGCAGTTCTAGAGCAGCTGTCGAGTGGTTACTAACTTTTCTTTTGGTCATGAATCTGATGACAGATGTCCAGTGAAAAACAGAGGTCTGAGAAATCACCTTACATAAACTTTCAAGGATTTATGGTGAAGGAGAGAATAGGCCACCCCCAAACACTCCACCTTGGCATATTGATTATTTTGAATTAAAGTTACTTAAGAAACAGCAGATAAAAAAGGGCACTCTGACCTCCTTTGTCCCTTAAGAGCTGGAAATAAATCTCTCCTGTGAAGGTGTCCTCCCCATACCAAGAGGGGAGACAGCATCCTCATAGTCTGAGACAGGGAGTTGGAGGCTGGGAAGACTGTATAAACGGACATTGTTACTTCGTCATTAATGTGCTACGTACGCCAAGCCCAAACCCCTTTTTTGTCAAATCTTTAGGAATAATTGTTTCTTTGTCTGAAAGGCATAAAAGCAGCCTGTTTTGGTCACTTCTTTGACTCTCATGTTTCCACGAGCTCCCGTATGCACAAAATTAAATTTGTGTTCCTCCTGTTAATCTGTTTTATGTCAATTTAGCTATTAGGCCAGTCGAAGAACCTAGAAGGGCAAAAGGGACAAGTTTTCCTCCCTTACAGTGGATTCCAGTACATCCACAGGCATCCAAGGGTTAATAAATCCAAGGTTAATATTTCCTGGGAAGGCAGAATCTCCCAGATGGGAGATTTTTAAAATGGGTGTTTCTCTAAATGTTTCTCTTTCTTCCTTTAAGGCAAGGGCTTAAAACAAAAACACAAACACAAACAGAAAGCAAAAAGCCTCCTGTAGTCACCGCCTCTTCTGTCAACCGACAACACTCATTTCATCCCCTGGGGGCCTGAAGTCTCCTTTGCCGCCTGGAGCTCAGGGAAATTCCCCAGGTATTGTGTGCTTACTCCTTCAGCTGCCATTCCTGCATTTTCTGCCTCAGCTCCTCCAGCATGATTATCTCTACATATTATTCCGGCCCCATAAAAATGCATACACCCTGTCAGCGTGGAGTAAGCGGGGCTGCCTGTGCTGCTGGGGTTTGCGGGGCACATTTTCCCGTTTGTGGAAAAACAGCGAACGACGTGAAATTTTTTGTTACGGTGCAACCCTACTCTTTGAGGGGGCGGTGGAATGGGGATGGGATGGAGGGTGCGAAGGAGATCCCTATCATTACAACCCCAAGGACAGAGGCGGGACAAAGCAGAGCTCAGGAAATAATCGTTGAATAAATGAATTTAGTGCAATAGGCACAGGAGATAGGGAGAGATTATTTCCCTCAATTATTCTTGGACTAGCGTTTATTTGTCAAGTATCAATTGATATATATATATTTAAAGATATATATATTTATTTTAGAGAGAGAGAAACAGAGAGCGGGGGGTGGTGTGTAGGGGCAGAGGGAGAGGGAGAGAATCTCAAGCAGACTTGCCCCTGAGTGTGGAGCCTGATGCAGGGTTCGATCTCACAACCCTGTGGTCACGACCCCAGCCGAAACCAAGAGTTGGACGCTCAACCTACTGAGCCACCCGGGCGCCCCTCATTTGAGATATTGTGTGTCATTACTACACCATGCACTGGAGGTTCAACTTTGAACAATACATACGGGGTCACAGCTGACATGAGGCATTTAATCTAGTGTATACATCAATGAAATGTTATGGAGTCAATAGACCCAGATTTCCTTAGCAAGGTATAAGGCACAGGCAGAATATTATCATGATGGTGACTGTCTTTATCCATCCACTCATTTATTCATTTATTCCTTCAGACACCAGCATTTACTGACAACCTACTCTGTGTGAGGTTCGGAGCTGTGCCAGACTCTCTTTGCTATTCTGTACATTGGAGGATGTTCAGCAGCATCCCTGGTCTCTACTCACCGATGCCAGAAGCAGCCCTAGTTGTGATAACCAAAGATGTCTCCAGATAGTGGCCAATAGCCCTCGGGAGGCAAAATTACCTCCAGTTAAGGACCACTGCTCAAATGAATAAGGCATCGCCTCTGACATCAATATTAAGTGAAAATAACTGATAATATTAGTAACCACACCAACAATGACAATGTATGAAACACCTCCTTTCTGTTGGGTTTTGTGCCAGGCACATTATCTTCTTTCATACTTACAACAATCCTAAATATTTATTTAAGGATTTCCAAAGATTTATGATGAATAACTCGAATGCTGGGGGACAGAGTCTGAGGACCCAGAGGGGGTCCCATGGGACTGGCCAAAGGGCCCCTTGGCTTCATAAAGAAATCGAATGTGAGCCAGCAGGAGGTGAAAGCACAATTTAGTGAAGATATAGAGAGAACAGATACGGATGGACCATCTGGGAGACTTGGAAAGGAATGGAGCATGATTTTGTCTTCGTTCTGGGTCTGCGGTTTTTATCGAGGACGATGGTCTGGTGTATGTGGCCTTTTCGGCATCCAGGGAACCGTTTAGAGCAAAGGCGAGGGCCCAGGTGGAACCAGGGGGTCTTGGTGTTGAGATGATCAGCTCTGGTGGTCTGGAATACATGCATGATGGCTTTGGCAGGTCCTTCTTGCCTGGTCCTTCCTTAGATGTCATCTATTCTAGAGAAATTACTAACTCCCTGTCCCTTGGGAGGGACACTATTTGCATCACAAGACATGTATAGGGTGTGCTGGGGGTGCTGGTCTGAGCCAGAATAGAAGCAGGAAAAGAAACAAAGGAGAAAAACAGCTTTTTCTCTCCTGGGGTCCCTTCTGCTTCCCTGTCTCAAATCTATTCACAGTTATTTCTGGATGTAGGAATTACAAACTTCTAAAAGCAAAAATCAATGTTTAAGATGAGAGGAATTATGGCACTTAAGTTCTTAGGGATGGTAGAGGCTAAAATTGGGAAGATTGCATTTTCAAAGAAGTGTTAGATTATTTGATTGAGTAGAAATGCTAAAGCAAGCAATTCTCACAGGAGAACATATAGGTAGCTAAACTCTTCCTTTCTTTGTGCTTTTGGTTTATATTGGCTCAACTCTTCATTTGATTCTTTGTGTATTTATTTTTAATTTTGGGGGGAGCATACATGTTAAATTTTTGTTTATATTTGAATTGAGTAAACCCTTACACTTATCCTTCCTATCACTAACAAAGTGAATATAATGGGATGTTTTCTGGGGTTCAGAACAATAATTAATAGTTGAGTTTCAGAGTAGAAAGTCAGCTTAGTTGTATAAAATCCAAACATCCAGTTTACTGGTGAAGAATCCAAAGCTAAGTAGGAGGAACTGAATTGCTCCAGGTCAGGAATCTCCAAACTACAGCCTGTGAGTCAAATTTGGCTGTTACTTGTTTTTGAAAATATATTTTTACTGGGACACAGCCATGCTCATTTGTGTTTATGCATTCTTTATGGCTGCTTTCAAGCTACAACGACAGAATTGATTAGCTGTGGCAGAGACTCTCTGTCCCTCAAAGCCTAAGATATTTACTGTCTGGTTCTTTATAGAAAATATTTGTAGGGGTGCTTGGGTGGCTTAGTCTGTTAAGTGTCTGACTCTTGATTTTGGCTCAGATCATGACCTCAGGGTTGTGAGATGGAGCCCCTTGTTGGGGTCCACACTGGGCATGCAGCCTACTTAGGATTCTTTCTCTGACCCTCCCCTTGCTCCTCTTCCCTCATATATATATATATATGTATATATATACACATATATACACACATATATATGTATGTATTTGTCAACTCCTACTACCACAAACTAGGGCTGGAAAAGACTCAAGAGACTCAGAGTTAATGCATTTCTCAATGGGCGGAGTAGAAAATCCTTGGGCTCTAGAATCAAGGACAGGTTTGAATCCTGTCTCTGTCCTTCACAAGCTGTGTGACCTTGAACATGTAACTTGATCCCTTTGAATCTTGTTTTCCAATTGAATAAAATTGGGATGAATTGGGATGAATACATTCTGCAATTTTGTTATGTGATGTATGAATGTCTGATAAAGTCTCTGGCACATACTCAAAATAGATGATATTAAAATGCAGTGCCCTTGGGGGCATCTGGCTGGCTTGGTAGAACTCGCAACTCTTGATCTTAGATCGTGAGTTCGAGCCCCACATTGGGTGTACAGATTACTTAAAAATAAAATCGTAAAAAAAAAGCCCTTTCCACTTAACAATGGTGACTTTTACTCATTTATTCAATAAACATTTATTAAAAACCAGGTACCTTGGTAGGGACCATGGGCACAAGAATTGGCCTCTGAACTCAATTTCAGCCAAGCAGAGAGAACGGGTAGGAGAGGCACCTAACCCAGGCTTTATTCAAGCATGGTTTCCTGAAGAAGAGGACGTTTTATCTAAGACCTTAAAAAAAGGTAGGGGTTAGCAAGGCATAAGAGATGGCCGTGAGCTAACGGATATTTCATGGCAAAGGAAAGAAGTATAGTAAAGGACCTAAGATTAGCAAGACATGGCACACTTAAAGGGCTAAAAAAAATGTTCAGTACAGTTTGAGTGGGAATTCAGCCTTGGGAGGAAAAAGGGAGAGATGTGGCTGGAAAAGTGAGCAAGATCCAGATCCTCAACAGTGAAGGTAGCAGACACTGTTACTGCCTCCCCCACAGCCATGGCCCTTTCTTTACTGACTGAATCATGATTTTGTAGGAGCAGCAATACACCTGCCTGAGAGGACAGAGCCTTTGCAGCAACGAGTGGTCCAAGGTGAGCTCCTGCCTGGGATCTGGCCAGGGAGATGTAAGGCGAAGAATGTTGAGGTCTTTCAGAAAAGAGTTTTCCACTCAAAACTATTGAAGAAAAAGTCCTTTTCCTCTCTTCCTTTTCTGCTTTAGATGCAAGTCAAGTGGGATTATGATGCCTGGAACCGCTGTAGCACTTCCGACCTTGACAATAAAAGTCAACAGGCTGAGAACAGAGGCAAGAGGTGCATGAAGATCCAGAGATGCTTTGTTTGCTCAGTGTTGGCATTTGGGCCAGTCCCAGGTCTGCAAGCTTCCTGTACAGAAAACAGGACGAAATCACAGCAGCCTTGATGCCCAGTACCCGCCACCCCTCCCCCCACCTGCAAACAAGTTAGCGTCAAATGGATTAGATGACCCTTTGTGACAAATAGTTAGCCTTTGGTGAGGCTTCCGTTTTCTCACCTGCAAAAGGGAGGTGATGATAGAACCACATAAAGGGTTGTTGTGAGGACAGAATAGCATATACATATCGAGAACAAGCATAGCGCCTAGTACATAGTAAGTGCTCAAAATGGTAGGTGGCTATTTTTATTTTTGTTGTATCATTATCTGTAAACTCAAGTTTCTTGAATGGCTTTGATATTCTTAAAGATTACCTCATGCTGATGCAAATCAGGAGTTTTCATGGGCATTGCATTAGGGGATTGAATGAGATATTCTCCAAAGCAGATCTCCTCCCTGCCCCCACCTCACCCCATCCAGTCACAAACTATTTGTAGTGATCCATTAGCATCTTGAGAAAGTAATTCATTGGGAAGCGAAAAAGAATAGGATAGCTTAAAATAGGCAATATTAGAATGCATCACATGAAGTAAGGATAGAAATTATTTCATAAAAGTTTTATTTGTTACATTTACTTGTATATGTGTATATTGAGTTGCGATTGTAAAATGTATTTCTGATTGTGGACTGCATTAAAAAACTTTTTTAAAAAAGACTGCCCTAAGGTGCCCTGCACCTCCAGATTCTATGGTTGTTCTCAGATGCTCTGGCTCCTTCCAGCACCGTGCTTTCGAGTTACATAACACCGTCACCCTGCTGACTCACGGTCAGGAAACAGTTCCCTGGCCCACACCGAGGTTTCTCTCCATCACTGTTCATTCTTTTCTCTTTCAGTTCTGCTTTGTTTTAAACAGGGGCTAAGGAAGATGAACATCTTCTGTAGAAGGAACTCGTTGCCCACCAAACTGAAATGAATGCTAACCTGGTGTCTTAAGAGGTCCCAGGTGGGCTCTTCGGTCTGGTCCCTAGGAGGGTGGAGTCATAGCCAGGAAGGCAACTGGGCTGTGTCCTAGGAGCAGCTTTGCAGGTTTTGCAGCTTTAGGATGGATTTCTCCACAGTTTTAATTCCCTCTTCTAATGGTAATCTCTAGTGTTGACATCATGGGCTGAGGATTTGGGCAGCAGATTTTTACCAGGAAAAATATCAGACAACTTTGATTTGACCTTTTTTTTTTTTTTTTTTCCTGGACACTTAAGAAACAAAAAGGAAAAATATGTTAAATGCATCTATATAAATACGTAGATACAGGTACACACGCAGTCCCTGTTCTATTCCTGGCACTACTACAGCCAACAATAGATGACTGCCTAAGCCCTATAATGGGCACCGTGCAGGGGGAAACAGGATTAGCATCAGAGGCCCCAGAGTGCCTGCTCTGTTCACTGCTTGTGTGACCTTGGGCAAGTCACTGACATATTCTGAGCTCTGGTCAGTCATAAAAGCCGCATATGAGGGAGAACTTAACCATGCATGGGGCATGTTATCGGTATTACTAAGAAATATGAGAGCAACCCCGAGAGGTAGTTGAATACATTAAGTAGCCAAGTCAGGTCAGAGCCAGGTTCTAGAGTTGGATGTAAGTCTGGTTCGCTACAAAGCCCATGGTCTTTCATTACCTTTCTGTTTCCTTTTAAAGGTGGAGATGAAATAAAAATGCTTACCAACTCCCAAGGTTGTTTTAAGGTTGAAATCAGCTAAAATAAATGTAGATTACTATGGGATAACAGCTCTTCTTCCCCCGCAGGGCAGGGAGTTCCTTGGTGTGAATGGAGTGGAAATTCATTGATAGGAAGTGGGGCTGAGGGGAAGAAAAGTTTCACATCAAGCTGATCTGTGTAGCCACTTTTTTTTTTTTTTCTGGAACCAGGACCTGAAATTGAGTGTATTAATTTATGATTATATTTTAAATGAGCTTTTTCACAATCATCTCTTGGGTTCTGCTGTGTATGTGTAGACAGTACCCCAAAATGTCTTCTGCTAGCATAGTGGATGGATTAACAATATGTGTTCTGGAGTCAAATTACCCGAGTTCAAATCCTATCTCCAGAATGTGCTAGCTGTTTTATCTGAGCAATTTCCTTCACCTCTCTGTTTTCCTTAATCTCAGTTTTCTCATGTATAAAAGTGATACTGATCATATGTCCTTTGAGTTGTTTTGAGGACTTAATGGGTATAAAATGCCCAGGACAAAGCATGAAAAATGTTGGCTATTTTATATTGGTAGAATAAAGGAAAGACGGGGTCAGAATTATTCTTCCTGGACCAGCTAGCTCTTTGAATAAAGAGCTTTAAATAAGCCTCAGCATACCGCACACGTTTGTGCACGTGCACGCACACACGCACGTGCGCACACACACACACACACCCCTCCAGCCTCTGAGCTATACAACAACCATCTCTTTTGAAGATGTCATGTCCAAGTTACTGTTGGTCTTGCTGCACTGCAGGGCCATTCGCTATGAAATAGCCTCACTGCAGGAAATCAGGATGTGGCAATATTGAAATGCCTGCCTGAGACAGAATATGAGGTGCAGGTGAGAGGCAGAGTCCTAGCAAAAATCCACAGGCTGGCCCATAATCAGAGCGCAGCCCTATCATCCTATTAGGGGATGTTTCTATTTCCATTTTACAAACAGGCAAAGAGCCTTAATTAGAGGAGCGGGAATGTTAATTTATCTCTTAATACTATAGTCTGATCATGGTCTGTGTGTGTGTGTGTGTGTTTGTGATGCATTTTTCGTACATTTCTTTACAGTATCTTCATGATATTGTTCAAGATAATTGATGGTGGAGGTATAGGACGTTTCTCAGTAATACACAAAGCCAAACTCAAATCATGTAAATTGCTTCATTCGTGGGGATAAAAAGAAATTGCTTGGCAAGGCAGGGAGTCAGACAGAACAGAAAAGATCCAGAGGGAGGAGTGGAGGAATGTTCAGTACATTTTCCTTGTTATTTCTGCATTTGTCAAAATGGAATGTACCCCCCTCCTATTTTATATTCTTAGTTCTATACACAAGGCAATCAATGACATTATAAATAAGTCTATTTTTGTTATGGGTATGAGACTGCTAAGGAAATGGAACAGAAAATCACTTTCCAGTCTGGCCTCAAAATTGATTTTTTCCAAATTATTTTTCTTACAAAACTCCTGTTTGTCTCCTAGAATTTTCTTTCATTTACCACCACCCCTGTCTTTTTTTTTTTTTTTTTTAAAGGTGTTCCACTATCTCTTTGGACACTTGAGATCTGTATCATAAAATCAAACCCTTAATTATGTATTGATGTTTTTCTCCTGAAGACTGTAAGATCCCTGGAGGTAGGGCAATTTCTTATACTTCTTTCTCCCCTGTGGCATGTGGCACGAGGTCAGCAAAGTAAGAACAGACAGGGAAACAAGTTCCTCCACATTTTGCAAAGCACTATCGCGCAAAAAAATATATTATGTTCAATGTCAGTAGTATGTGTCAGGGAGTGAGCTTAAGGCTTGGTGTCATTTGATATGCCCCCAGCGTGATTGCCCCAGGGCTCAAGCTGCCCCTATCCCGCCCCTCCCCAGCCCACTGTTCCTGATTGGTTTAGGGAAGAGACAAACCAAAGCTGAGCCAATCAGATGCTTCCTCATGGGAATGTGAAGCTAGGGCATTATCCGTATCTGCGGGCGGTGCTCTGGAAGGAAAGCCTCACCGGCACCTCCAGTCCATACAAGAGCTTGCCTCAGATTTGGTGGTTTCGTTTTCCAATAACCCCATCTCCAATTTTGGGGAGGTTTATGATGTAAGCTGTTGAGTCATTCGCCCCCAGCCCTCTGGGGTGGAGGAGCAGGTCTGATGGACCCCCAAATCCAGTGTCTTCACCACTATGCACACAGCATTTCTTATCTCAGCCTCACAAGAGCCCCATAAAGCAGAAATCCTCCCTTCCTCTCTGCAGCGTAAGATCCAGCCACCCACAGCCTCCACAAAGCTCTATGTCATGGGTTTTAGCTGGTGCCACTGGTCTAATTTCTAGCTTCTCACAGATTCCGATTCAGAAAGGATTCATCGACTCTTCACTATGTTCCGGACCTTACATGAACTCCCACAAATTAATTCAGAATTAATTCCTACAAAAGCTATCCATTCTGTGCAGATCAGTACCATCCCCAGACCTTCCATGGAGCCCGGACCTTTAGCCCTCTCTCCCCCTGCCACTTTGGTGGCTGGGTCAAGGTGGCTAAGTCAGTGAAGTGATTTTGATCGGAAAAGTGAATGTGGTGCCTGCCGCCAGGAATTTGAACCTGGCAGTTAGAAATAGGAGCTGCTAAGTGTGGGTCAGGATGTGGAGAGGGCATGGGGAGGTCATGATGGTCCTGAGCAACCTAGAGTAAGCATCTGAAGCCTTGTGTTGGAGGAGAACGGAATCCTTGTCCATAAAGAAGCAGAGGGAATGAGGGAGAGTCACACAGACACCATCTCACTCACACACACACACACACACACACACACACACACACACACAACCTGTCTGAAAGAACCAAGAGCCTATTTTTCATATTATTTATACTCTTCTCACAGTCTAGGAAACGAAGTTTGGTTAGATTTCAGTGAAAACTATCTTCCAGAGGAGATTTTTTATGGGGCTCCACACCCAGTGTGGGGCTTGAACTCATGACCCTGAGAGGAAGAGTTCCCTGTTCTACGACTGAGCCAGCCAGGCGCCTCCAGAGTGGTTTTTTCCCATGGGAACGGGGAGGGGTAACTTTACTTCAATTAGTATGTATGGCGCAGAACTTCATGCAAATGAAGTGTGCAGCAGTATCATAATTTAATTAAATTTATACAAAACAAACTAAACAAAAGACAAATGCAGATCTAGGACTGCTTTCTTTTATTGATATAAAAACAAAACAAAACATAAAAAAGTTGTGCCTAAAATGAATCTTTTTTTTTTTTTTTTTTAATAAGCAGCCACCTGGTTCCTGCGTCCTATAAAATCCAGGCACTTGACCCTTGGTGTAGTTTCTGTTTGGCTTTATATCACAGGAACGGATTGGTCTGCTTTCTTGGCCTTCATCTTGAGTTGGCCACATACGGGGTCCCTGGCCAGGGGACTGAAGCTTTGTCTAAAGTGACAAGGGCAGCTGGAGGCGGGGGCGGGGGCGGGAGGAGGGGGTTTATCTTCCCTGTGGTCCTTTGAGGCTTTCATCTTCTCTGGGTAAAGAGGCTCTGTTTATCCTTGTAAATACAAAACATGTTTGCTTTTTCCAATTTTCTGTTAATGACGAAGCAATGGAAGCAAAGTTTTATTGATTTTTGACAAAAAAATAAAAATAAAATAGCCAGCGGCCAGCTCAGCCAGGGTGTGAGCAACAAGAACAGAAGCAGGAAGCCTGGTACCTGAGCAGGTCCTGGAGTACCCCTGCTGCTGGGATCACTCTTCAGCCATTGAATGGAAGGAAGGTCCCAAAGCTTAGGGAGATGCTGGTGGAAAGAGAGGGGGCTGTGGGCTAGGGGGCTGGGGTGTGAGGGAGGCTATTTATCAACTAGTCTGGATGCTTGCCAATGTTTACCACCCCTACGGTTGCGACAGTGTGTACTGGCAGATTATCAGGCCTATGTACCCCACACGCATCCCCGCTCCCACACACGCGCACGGACGCATACATACTTATCCATAGTGTGGTCCTCGAGTGTTGAAAAGAGTAGCTACTACCTTAATCTAGGAATCCCTGATAACTTTTTACTTTGAAGTTGCAGCTCTGTTACATGCAAATTCCTATAATAATACTACCCCTCCCCACCTGTCCGAACTGATCTGGCCACCTGCAAAGGTTGAGTAATCAGGTGGGAACATTTAAAATAAGAATTAACAAACACTGCCCTGCGCCCGAGGCCTGTCTTTACTTCTCATGTTTGCTCTCAGAGCCCAGATTGATTGTTTTTTTTTTTCTTCTTTTCTTTCTTTTTTTTTTTTAAGACTTTATTTATTTATTTGAGAGAGTGAGAGAGGGCATACACAGAGAGGGAGAGGGAGAGAGAGAAGCAGACCCCCCACAGAGCAGGGAGCCCCATGCGGGGCCCGATCGCAGGACCCTGGAACCATGACCCGAGCCGAAGGCAGACGCTTAACGACTGAGCCACCCAGGCGCCCCCAGATCGATTGTTAACACTGAGTTTGTACTGAGTTCAGGTAAGGCATTCACAGACTGAAATCATTTGAATTGGGTTGTGAACCTTTCACCTGTGTACAGGCGTACTTTGTTTTATTGTGCCTTCCCTTATTGTGCTTCGCAGATTTTTTTTTTTTTTAAACAAATGGAAGGTTTGTGGCGGCCCTGTGTCAAGCGAGTCTATTGGCACCATTTTTCCAACAGCATTTGCTGGCTTCCTGTCTCCGTGTCACATTTTGGTAATTCTCACAATATTTCAAACTCTTCGTTATTATTATGTTTGTTATGGTAATCTGTCGTCAGTGATTATGACTCACTGAAAACTCAGATGATGGTTTGTATTTTTAAGATTTTATTTATTTTAGAGAGAGAGAGAGTGAGCCGGGAGGGTGTAGAGGGAGGAGAGAAAATCTCCGGTAGACTTCCTGCTGAGCATGGAGCCCAACGTGGGGCTCGATCTCAGAACCCTGAGATCATGACCTGAATCGGAATCAAGAGTCAGACGCTTAGCCGACTGAGTCACCCAGGCACCCCATAATGGTCAGTGTTTTTAAATTAAGGTATGGGGGCGCCTGGGTGGTTCAGTCGGTTAAGCTTCTGCCTTCGGCTCAGGTCATGATCCCAGAGTCCTGGGATCGAGCCCCGCATCGGGCTCCCTCCTCGGCGGGGAGCCTGCTTCTCCCTCTCCACTCCCCCTGCTTGTGTTCCCTCTCTCGCTGTGTCTCTCTCTGTCAAATAAATAAATAAAATCTTTAAAAAAAAAAATAAATTAATTAAGGTATGTACTTTGTTTTTTTAGGCATAATGCTGTTACACACTTAATTGTCTACAATAAGCTAAGTCTTGTAAACATAACTTTTATATGCCCTGGGAAACCAGAAAATTCATTTGACTTATTTATTGCAGGGGTCTAGAACCAAATCCGAAATATCACTGAGGTATGCCTGTAATCTTTAAGTATCTGGAAAATTGTAGAATTTGAATCCATATGCATTTTTTTGAGAATTACCATGTGGAAGATTATTCCAAAACCATAGAGAGACAAAGAGGAATAAGGAATGAGCCCATCACTGAGATTTCACAGGCTAGTGATGGTAGTCAAGGGCGAGGCAAAAGAACTAAAAATGACCAAATGCACTACCACGTGATCCATTAACAAAACATATATGCAAAAGAATGTGTTTAAAAATTTTAGAATAGTTGTCCATTGGGAAGGTGATCAGGTGAATATGAGTAGTTATGAGGATGAAAAGGAATAAATTAAAGACATTCATAAATTTTTAAAAAGAGAAAAAAGGGGAAAACAATGAAAAGCAAGCCATTTCACTTAAATATTACAGTGTAAGCAAGAGCAATGGAATATTACTTAATTGTATGATTGCAGAACGCTTGTAAATTTCAACATGGAATCTGACACAGTTGAAGTTGGTGCTGACACCTGGACATGGAAGGACAGAGGGAGAACCAGGGCAACAGCAGCAGAAATGGATGTGGACCTGGGGCAGAAGGATCCCTGCTATAATGGCTAAGGGTCTAGGTCTCTGCACTTGTGAGGAAGAACCACCAGGTGATTTGTACCATGCTTACCTGGTTGTGACCCCTGTATGTTATTTGCAGTTTTTTCCAGCATATCCAATATGTTCATGCTCAAGGTTATAATTTGATCTGTATTTACAGATTGATTCACAGTGGTTTCTTTTTACAACCCTAAGCTTGAGAAACTCCTTTAATGTTAACTGACATTGGTATCAGCTCCACATACGTGGTAATTGGGGACCCTGTTCAGATATTTTATTGGGTAAGTAGATGGGCACAGATTCAAAAAGAGTACGGGAAAGAAATGAACATATGTTGAGTATTTACTCTGTATCATTTTGTTTCTCAGAAAATTGCAAGTATTGCTTTTCTCATTTTCACATGGGGAATTTGAGACTCACTGAGGTTAGTTCATTTGCCCAACATCATAAAGCTCATTAGTAGTGGTCCCAGGATGTGAGCACAAGCTTATCTGACCCCAAAATGCATGTTCTTTGTACTAAACCCCAAAGAAAGATAATGATGCCCATCGTGTACAACTTTCATTCCCAGAATTTATGTCCACACAATATTGCGATTTCTTCACCAATTTCAGGGCACCCTGGACTATAGATATGGACAATTTTTAATGTATTTCTTTGAGTCACTGCTTCTCAAACACAGCCTCCTCATTCCCACAGCTGTGGCTATGATTAGATAGTGAGCCTGATCATAATTTCCTCATCTGTTGATTGTCTCCACCCACCAAAATTTTCAAGACTCTGTCACAGTCTCATCTTTTCCCTTTACTGCTCCTATACCTATGACCTCAAGCCTTTTTTTTTTTTTTTTCTTTTCTTTTTTTTTTTTTTTTTTTTTTTTTTTTTTAAAGATTTTATTTATTTATATTTGAGAGAGAATGAGAGAGAGCACATGAGAGGGGGGAGGGTCAGAGGGAGAAGCAGACTCCCTGCTGAGCAGGGAGCCCGATGCGGGACTCGATCCAGGGACTCCAGGATCATGACCTGAGCCGAAGGCAGTCGCTTAACCAACTGAGCCACCCAGGCGCCCACCTCAAGCCTTTTTGCACCTTCAATCCCAAATATATCTTTTTGCAACGAAAGATGTCCTGTTTCAAAATGTCCTCTAATCATTTACAAGTTATTTATTAAGTTTTCTCTTTTCAACTGTATACAAAATGCATCACTTCATATCCTTGATAATTGATCTGTAACAAATCCCAAGGCAGACTGGGATGTGGTAAAAGGGGTACATGACTCATCATCTATCGTCTTTCTCCACTCTGCTTCTGCCCTTCTCTTCCATCTCAGTGAGCGGCATCGCCAAGCCCTGAGTTGTCAGCCTAGATTCTGCTGGTTGCCAGAACATTAGCAAGGAGTCATCCTTGAATTTCTTCCACATGGGTCTGCGTTTACTCGGTTACCAAGTCCCACCAGTTCTACCTCACTAGTATCTCTCTGTCCCTGCTGCTCTTACTTGAATTTAGGTCACCATCGTCATTTGCTGGACTGCTGCAACGCCCTCATAACTGTTTTCCTATGCTCCCCTTGCTCCCTCCAATCCACCTCGCATGCTGTTGCCAAAGTGATTTTTATTTTTTATTTTTTAATTTTTTTTAAAGATTATTTATTTATTTATTTGAGAGCGAATGAGATAGAGAGAGAGCATGAGAGGGGGGAGGGTCAGAGGGAGAAGCAGACTCCCTGCCGAGCAGGGAGCCCGATGCGGGACTCGATCCCGGGACTCCAGGATCATGACCTGAGCCGAAGGCAGTCGCTTAACCAACTGAGCCACCCAGGTGCCCGCCAAAGTGATTTTTAAAATAAAATGGAAATTTGATGGCCAACAGACACATGAACAAATGCTCAATGTCACTTGGCATCAGGGAAATACAGACCAAAACCACAATGAGATACCACCTCACACCAGTCAGAATGGCTAAAATTGGGGCGCCTGGGTGGCTCAGTTGGTTAAGCAACTGCCTTCGGCTCAGGTCATGATCCCGGAGTCCTAGGATCGAGTCCCGCATCAGGCTCCCTGCTCAGCAGGGAGTCTGCTTCTCCCTCTGACCCTCCTCCCTCTCATGCTCTCTGTCTCTCATTCTCTCTCTCACAAATAAATAAAATCTTAAAAAAAAAAGAAAAAAGAATGGCTAAAATTAACAAGTCAGGAAACAACAGATGTTGGCGGGGATGCGGAGAAAGGGGAACCCTCCTACACTGTTGGTGGGAATGCAAACTGGTGCAGCCACTCTGGAAAACAGTATGGAAGTTCCTCAAAAAGTTAAAAATAGAGCTACCCTACAACCCAGCAATTGCACTCCTAGGGATTTACCCAAAGGATACAAATGTAGTGATTCGAAGGGAAACCTGCACCCCAATGTTTATAGCAGCAATGTCTACAATAGCCGAAGTATGGAAAGAGCCCAGATGTCCATTGACAGTTGAATGGATAAAGAAGAGGTGGTATATATATATATATATATACACACAATGGAATATTACTCAGCCATCAAAAAATGAAATCTTACCATTTGCAATGACATGGATGGAACTAGAGGGTATTATGTTAAGCGAAATAAGTCAATCAGAGAAAGACAATTATCATATGATTTCAGTCATATGTGGAATTTAAGAAACAAAACAGACGAACATGGGGGAAGGGAGGGAAAAATAAAAAAGACAAAATCAGAGAGGGAGACAAACCATATGATACTCTCAACTCTAGGGAATAAAGAGTGTTGCTGGAGGGGAGGTGGGGGGAGAGATGCAGTAACTGGGTGATGAGCATGAAGGAGGGCACTTTATGGAATGAGCACTAGGTGTTATATGCAACTGATGAATCACTGGACTCTACCTCTGAAACTAATAATACACTATAGCTTAATTAATTAATTGAATTTAAATAAAATAAAATTTGAAAATATGGAAATTTGATGATCTCCCTCTATCACCAATGGAGATCATTGCCCTGGGATCATTGTCTGTTATGAGATCATTGTCTTAAGGAGTCACCAGTGGTGAAGACCATGGAGGGCTGAAGGGAGGAAGCAGGTACTAGCTGCCCAGGCGAAGTGAGGCCCGGCAGAGGGGACCTGCCGTTATCTTCCTGATTTTTAGCCCAGCCAGCCACTCAGATGCAGTTTGTGCATTTGGTGGGAGCTTCTTGTGGAAAGTGAGTACAAGAGAGAGGGTGTAGGAAGACAAAGACTCCATTGGACAAAATCACCTGGGCTGGTTTAACACTGTGCAATTGCCTAGGATGTATTTTCCCCAATTAACTGCACCATTGCATCTTCACTTCCTGATGAATGAGACCACTTTTGACACAACATGACAACCCTTCTCAGTGTGGCAGTTACCATACTTCTTGGTCTGCACTATTTTCTTGCTCTGCATTCATTCAGTTCATGTCAATCTATATATTGACTTGTCATATCCTCTGGGAAGACTTCCCTAATCCCAGAGTGGTCTAGAAGCCCCTCCAGTGGGCTGGCAAAATTATCTTGTATTATAATTCATTGCTAATTTTCCGTCCCTCCCAAACACTCTAGAATGTAAGTTCCTGAGGGCAGGAATTTTGCTTTGTTCACTGTTCTGTCTCTGGTAGTAGATATCACTAGCTGAATTGAGAGAACTAAGGCAAGAGGTGGGTAGAGTCTGGCTAAAAGTCATGCATTAGTAAGTGCCAGAGACGTCATTAAAACAGGTGTTCTAGCCCTGGGCTCTTGTTTGTTGGGAGATTTTTGATTATTGCTTCAATTTCCTTAGTGGTTATAGGTCTGTTCAGGTTTTCTATTTCTTCCTGGTTTAGTTTTGGTAGTTGATACATCTCTAGGAATGCATCCATTTCTTCCAGATCACCTAATTTGCTGGCATATAGTTGCTCATAATATGTTCTTATAATTGTTTGTATTTCTTTGGCGTTAGTTGTGATCTCTCCTCTTTCATTCATGATTTTATTTATTTGGGTCATTTCTCTTTTCTTTTTGATAAGTCTGGCCAGGGGTTTATCAATCTTATTAATTCTTTCAAAGAACCAGCTCCTAGTTTCCTTGATCTGTTCTACTGTTCTTTTGGTTTCTATTTCATTGATTTCTGCTCTGATCTTTATTATTTCTCTTCTCCTGCTGGGTTTAGGCTTTATTTGCTGTTCTTTCTCCAGCTCCTTTAGGTGTGGGGTTAGGTTGTGTATTTGAGACCTTTCTCATTTCTTGAGAAAGGCTTGTATTGCTATATACTTTCCTCTTAGGACTGTCTTTGCTGCCTCCCGAAAATTTTGAACAGTTGTGTTTTCATTTTCATTTGTTTCCATGGCTTCCCAGGGGAATTCTACCAAACATTTAAAGAAGAATTAATACCTATTCTTCTGAAACTGTTCCAAAAAATAGAAACGGAAGGAAAACTTCCAAACTCATTTTATGAGGCCAGCATTACCTTGATCCCAAAATCAGACAAAGACCCCATCAAAAAGGAGAATTACAAACCAATATCCTGGATGAACATGGATGCAAAAATTCTCACCAAAATACTAGCCAATAGGATCCAACAGTACATTAAAAGGATTATTCACCATGACCAAGTGGGATTTATCCCTGGGCTGCGAGGCTGGGTCAACATCTGCAAATCAATCAATGTGATACAATACATTAATAAAAGAAAGAACAAGAACCATAGGATCCTCTCAATAGATGCAGAAAAAGCACTTGACAAAGTACAGCATCCTTTCTTGATCAAAACGCTTCAATGTATGGGGATAGAGGGTACATTACTCATTATCATAAAAGCCATCTATGAAAAACCCACAGCGAATATCATTCTCAGTGGGAAAAACTCAGAGCTTTCCCCCTAAGTTCAGGAACATGGCAGGGATGTCCACTATCACCACTGCTATTCAACATAGTATTAGAAGTCCTAGGCACAGCAATCAGACAACAAAAAGACATAAAAGACATCCAAATCGGCAAAGAAGAAGTCAAACTCTCACTCTTTGCAGATGATATGATACTTTATGTGGAAAACCCCAAAGACTCCACCCCAAAACTGCTAGAACTCATACAGGAATTCAGTAAAGTGGCAGGATATAAAATCGATGCACAGAAATCAGTGGCATTCTTATACACCAACAACAAGACAGAAGAAAGAGAAATTAAGGAGTCGACCCCATTTACAATTGCACCCCAAACCATAAGATACCTAGGAATACATCTAACCAAAGAGGCAAAGAATCTGTACTCTGAAAACTATAAAATACTCATGAAAGGAATTGAGGAAGACACAAAGAAATGGAAAAACGTGCCATGCTCATGGATTGGAAGAACAAATATTGTGAGGAAGTCAATGCTACCTAGAGCAATCTACACATTTCATGCGATCTCTATCAAAATACCATCCACCTTTTTCAAAGAAATGGAACAAATAATCCTAAAATTTGTATGGAACCAGAAAAGACCACGAATAAACAGAGGAATGTTGAAAAAGAAAAGCAAAACTGGTAGCATCACAATTCTGGACTTCAAGCTCTATTACAAAGCTGTCATCATCAAGACAGTATGGTACTGGCACAAAAACAGACACATAGATCAATGGAACAGAATAGAGAGCCCAGAAATGGACCCTCAACTCTATGGTCAACTAATCTTCGTCAAAGCAGGAAAGAATGTCCACTGGAAAAAAGACAGTCTCTTCAACAAATGGTGTTGGGAAAATTGGACAGCCACATGCAGAAGAATGAAACTGGACCATTTCCTTACACCACACACAAAAATAGACTCCAAATGGTTGAAAGACCTCAATGTGAGACAGGAGTCCATCAAAATCCTAGAGGAGAACACAGGCAGCAACCTCTTTGACCTCAGCCGCAGCAACTTCTTCCTAGAAACATCACCAAAAGCAAGGGAAGCAAGGGCAAAAATGAACTATTGGGACGTCATCAAGATAAAAAGCTTTTGCAAAGCAAAGGAAACAGTCAACAAAACCAAAAGACAAGTGACAGAATAGGAGAAGATATTTGCAAATGACATATCAGATAAGGGGCTAGTATCCAAAATCTATAAGAACTTATCACACTCAACACCCAAAGAACAAATAATCCAATCAAGAAATGGGCAGAAGACATGAACAGACATTTTTCCAAAGAAGACATCCAAGTGGCCAACAGACACATGAAAAAGTGCTCAACATCGCTCGACATCAGGGAAATCCAAATCAAAACCTCAATGAGATACCACCTCACACCAGTCAGAATGGCTAAAATTAACAAGTCAGGAAACGACAGATGTTGGCGGGGATGCGGAGAAAGGGGAACCCTCCTACACTGTTGGTGGGAATGCAAGCTGGTGCAGCCACTCTGGAAAACAGTATGGAGGTTCCTCAAAAAGTTGAAAATAGAGCTACCATATGATCCAGCAATTGCACTACTGGGTATTTACCCCAAAGATACAAATGTAGTGTTCCGAAGGGGTATGTGCACCCTAATGTTTATAGCAGCAATGTCCACAATAACCAAACTATGGAAAGAGCCAAGATGTCCATCAACAGATGAATGGATAAAGAAGAGGTGGTATATATATACAATGGAATATTTTGCAGCCATCAAAAAAAAAACCCAAAATGAAATCTTGTCATTTGCAACTAGAGGGTATTATGCTAAGCAAAATAAGTCAATCAAAGAAAGACATGTATCATATGCTCTCACTGATATGAGGAATTCTTTTTTTTTTTTTTTTAAGATTTTATTTATTTTTTGACAGAGAGAGAGACAGCGAGAGAGGGAACACAAGCAGGGGGAGTGGGAGAAGGAGAAGCAGGCTTCCCGCTGAGCAAGGAGCCCGATGTGGGGCTCGATCCCAGGACTCTGGGATCATGACCTGAGCCGAAGGCAGACGCTTAACGACTGAGCCACGCAGGTGCCCCTGATATGAGGAATTCTTAATCTCAGGAAACAAACTGAGGGTTGCTGGAGTGGGGGGTAGGGATGGGGTGGCTGGATGATAGACATTGGGGAGGGTATGTGCTATGGTGAGTGCTGTGAATTGTGTAAGACTGTTGAGTCACAGACCTGTACCTTTGAAACAAATAATACATTATATGTTAAAAAAAAAAAAGAAAAGAAAATAGTAGGAAGGGAAAAATGAAGGGACAGGAAATCAGAGAGGGAGACGATCCATGAGAGACTATGGACTCTGAAAAACAAACTGAAGGCTCTAGAGGGGAGGGAGGTGGGGGGATGGGTTAGCCTGGTGATGGGTATTAAAGAGGGCACATACTGAATGGAGCACTGGGTGTTATACGCAAACCGTGAATCATTGAACACTACATCAAAAACTAATGATGTAATGTATGGTGTTTAACATAACATAATAAAATAAAATAAAAGAAACAGGTGTTTTAACTCATTGATTTGTTGATTAATTAATTCTTCTGCTCTTCCAACAACTATAATGAATGGCTTCCATGTTCTGCATGGCACAGAAGAGTGAAGGACACAGAGAATCTGCTCCACACAGCTCATGCTCACAGTCTGATGGAAGAGAGACAAGCATGAACAATTCTACACATGGAGATCATTGAAGTAGAGTAGTTGTATTAAACCCATCAGGGGGCAATCCAGAAAAGGCTTTTCAGATGTAACATCTACAAATATAAAATTCTCCTAGGGTCTCCTGGGCCATATTAAGACGTTGAAGCATTGTCTTAAAAGCAAAGGAAAGCCAAGGAGGGCTGGAGAGATGAGTTGAATTTCAATAATTAAAGATAGGGGAAGGGAGTAAGAGGGTGCTTTCCCAGAAAAGCGTTTCCAGCAACCCCTAAAAGCCAGAGCGTGTTTGTGGTTAGCAAGCCTTTGAGTTAGTAAATTGGGAGCCAGCACAGGAGACCTAGTTCAGGCCTCCCATTGGTTACGGCTCTGTCCTTTCCCTAACTCTCCCCTTGTGGACGTTTATCTGGGATTCTGTTGAGATAACTGAATTTGCCAAGCATTTGTCATCTTCATCCCTCTCCTTAGGGAGAGCAGAGAGGCGGTGAGACAGGGAGAGCAGAGAGGCCGTGAGACAGGGAAACAGCAGAGCGTGGTGGAGGTGACCTTTTGCTCAGGAGGCAAGACTCCTTGGAAAGGGCCCTGGGAGGAGTAGAGGCAGTGCCTCTGCCAGGCAGTAGATGGGGCCGTTGCCTCTGTGTCCGGGCTTTCTGAGGTGGAAGAACCATTTGACAGACTTGTTTGTTCTTTGCTCTGGGGATCTCAGTCTCAGGAGAGAGGTTGGGTGAGCTATGCAAGAGAGGGAAGGGAAAGGTGCCTAACAGGTCCTGAGATGCATCGATGTGCCAGGCGTGTGCTAGGCCCATGGAAGTCTGGACTCTCCTGCAGTCTGCGGGATAACTCTATGGCCCTCTCTTCCTTCTCCATGCCAGCTCCCCAATCCTCTTTCTGCTCCCTCCCTTCCATCTTACTTTTCATGGTCATCATTGCAGCCACCACCCACTGAGGACTTCCTCTGAGCCAGACATCCCACCAAACCCTGTCATGCATGATTTTATTCAGTCTTTATGCCAAACTTTGCTAGGTCTCATCATTGTCCTCCTTTCGCAGGTAAGGGAATTGAGCCTCAGAGAGAGAAAGTTTTTCAGGATCACACAGGTAAGGAAAGGAAGAGCAAAACTTTGAGACTAGTTCAGCCTTTCTCAACACTAAGGCTCCACCTTTTGTTACAGCATATTTGCTTTTTTTTTTTTAAGATTTTATTTATTTATTTGAAAGAGACACAGAGAGCAGGAGAAGGGGGAGAGGAAAGGGCAGAGGGAGAAGGAGAGGGAGAAGCAGACTCCCCACTGAGTAGGGAGCCCGTTGCGGGGCTTGATCCCAGGACCCTGAGATCATGACCTGAGCCAAAGTCAGATGCTTAATTGACTGAGTCACCCAGGCGCCCCTCATATTTGCCCAGAACTGTGCTCCATACCACACACCTCTCCATGGTTACACAGTGAGTCAGGACCAGAGCTGAGCTGAGAAAAATCAGGGTCCCCAGGGGTTCCAGCTCTCAGCACCTTTTTGTTGCCTCCAGAGATGGGCAATTGGCCTTGTTACCACCCACTCCTTCTCACTGGAATGTGTTCTATCCTGTTTCCTTCCAACCTTTCCCCAATGTGTCCCTCTTTTTAGCTTCTTCTGGGAACACTGGACTCTCTATCCTCTTGAGGAAACGAACAGCTCAGGCTCATTTGCTCTTAGGCGTGACTCTGAGTTTCCTTGGTGTCCATGTAGGTGTGTGTGCCCACAGGCATCCTTCCCTTTCTTGGGGGGTTCTTTGATTGTAGCTGATGTTCCAACACAAGACAACACAGATACACGGACACACACCAACACTCTAATGGCTGAAAACACACCACCATCCTTTTGTCTTTTCTGGTATTGCTATCTTTCTGAGTTGAGAGTGAGTTAGGGAATCACTAGATCTAATTCTACATGCTGCAAACAGGATTGTTGCTAGGACTGAAAGAAGTCAATGGCCTGTGTGGGCTCAGTGAGGGTGGATGTGGGACTCAAGTCAAGCAGACCTGGATCCAGTGAAAACTGTGGGTCCTTGGATAAGTCAGTGAATTCTCTGAGCCTTTGTTTCCTCACCTTAAGTTGGAGCTAAAGAGAATGATAGCTCCATCTCAGAGAGCTGCTGTGGTTAGACTCCCTGACCGCCGCCTCCCTCACCTCTGAGCCATCTTTCAAATTGGCACAGTGGCCCCCCCTCTACTCCCCACATCACCTTCCATGGCTTCTTGTTGACTTCACAGCAAAGCCCAACCCCTCAACATGGCACATCTGATATTCAGCCTCATTCACTCTATAAGCATTTATTGAGACTGTGGTCAAGGACTGTGGTAAGTGCTGGGAAGACTATAAGAACCACAATCCCTTTTCTAAAGGGACTCACCATTTCTGACCCTTTCCTACAATCCAGCCATGCTGAACTGTTGAGGGTCTCAGAACTTACCATTATGTTGTAACCCCTGGACCTTTGAACATGCTATTCTCTCTGCTTGGAAATTCCCCACCCCTTCCCCATCTTCCTGGAAAACTATAGTTAATTTTCCCATCCCTATTCAGGTGGAAACTTGTCTGTAAAGCCCACTGTGAACTCTTAGGCTGAGTTATCCTTCTCCATTTATAGCTCCCTCAGCCCAACCCCCACTAATAAGAGTTATTGACTTATATTGTCTTCCTTTAGAGGATAGGGGTACAATTTATTCAATCACCAAACTAGCATCGGGGGGAATGCTTCACTCTTCCACTTTACCATCAATCATGGAGTGCTTACCATGTGCCAAGTCAAGATTATGTACTTCATCTCATCTAATTTTCATAGCAACTATATGAGATAAGCCCAGTAAGTATGCCCATTTTACAGATATGGACAGTGAGCCCAAGAATAGTTAAGGAACTTGTCTAAGGTTACCTAGCTGTTAAGTGTCAGATCCAGGATTTGAACCCATGAATCCTGACTCCCAAGCCTCTGCTTCTGTCATCAGGCACACCCCCCATTGTCATGGCTGATAAACAGATGGTGAGTGAGTGAACTTTTCATTGCAACAGTGGTTCCAACATTTACCATTATTTATGTGAATCCTCTACCCAGTGCTTTTCAAGCTGCTTGTAGTGAAGGATTAGATTTGTTTATTTTTTAAGTTCCCATCTTCTGCGGACCAATACTTTTGCACATTACAATAAAAAAGGAATTGCTAGAGAAAAAGATCACATACTAGGATATTGTGATGACATCAAATTGCCTTAAATGTTTCTAAATATTACTCTCAGTTCCCATCCTTAACATGTGGACCGTCTCTGAACAGCACTGCTCTATTTGACTGCCAGCTCGGACTTGCACTGTGTTGAGGATGGATTGCAGAATGAATCTGGATTGTATCACTGAGGGTTTTGATGAAGAAAAATGGAAAGCTGGAAATCTTGTGAATTTTTACTGTGAGGCAGATTCTTGCCTGAGCTCTGTGCAAAGAGAAGCATCTCATTCTCCAGAGGTGATCCTGTGGACAAGGGTCTAGGCGAGACTTAAACACTAGAGACCACTTGACAATGTCTTCTTATAGCTGGAGAGGCAAATTAGGCCAGAACCTTAAAACAGTCAAAACTACTATTTCAAAAGAATATATTGCTCTTCCATGCTCATTGGTTTTTGGAAGGGGATGATGAACTGGTCTACGGATTCAATAAGGCAGTGGCATTATTGACGAGTTCTCTGGTAGAATATTATATTTTGAAAAATCTCATTTTGAAGTTTTTCATTGCATTTTAACATACTGGTTATTTTTGATGATAAATAGCAGGAGATTCTGAGGAAGTGGGATTGGGGAAATATACCAGATGCGCCAGAATAAAGAGCATCAGACACTGCATCTTGAGAGAACCCATAGAGTCCTGGCTCAAGGTTCTCATTTTACAGGTGAGGAAATGGAGCTCCTGGGGTGGGGGGCTGGTACCTGGAGCACAGATACACACGGTTTGTTAGCAAATGAGTTGGGATGAGAAGCCTAATTCCTGGTCATGTCAGCTAAACATTTGGAACCTCCAAGATCTCCAACAGTGAGAAGAGAGAAACAGAAGCTTCTAGTTCTCTGAACATTGCCGAGCTGCTGAAGCATGCACCCCACTGCCATTCCCTGCTGGATCAACACCATTTCCTTTTACATTCTTCACAGGAAGGCCCCAAGGAACTAGTGAGATAACACCCAGTAGTGGGTTCTTCTGACCCTGAGTTATTGGCCAATTCCTATACGCATGAAGTCGTGACTATGGCCTCAATAAGTAATGTTTCTAAATAAAACATATGATTTCCTACTTTTCAAATACAGGTAGATGCTGTTGTGATTATTCACATAGTTTAAGTTGTGTACTATGAGAATAGCTCTTTTTAATGTGTTTTTTCTGGTCATTGATACTAAAAAGACAAATACAGCAAATATTCTGATGTTAAAATGGAGTTGTCCTATTTGAAAGATTAGAAATCACAGGCATAGGAGACAATGTGTTGAAAACTGCTATGAACTTAGGCAAACACAAAGTGCTGCATTGCTCTTATGCCCAGGCTGGGTGAGAAGCACGTTGCTGTGGATGGAGGAAGGGACCAAAGGCTTCCAAGAGCTCTGCTGAAGTTGAGTTTAAGTATAATGGTTAAAAACACTTGTTTGAGGTCAGATGCTCTTGGGTTTAAGTTCTCAGAACTATTACTCTGCTAACACAGACATTGGCACAGTCTCTGCTTCTTTGGGAAAGTTGCTCAGTCTTAGTTTTCCCACCTGAAAAATGAGCCTAATAGTAACATCATCAGCACAGAATTGTTGTGAAGATTGAACATGGAAGTGCTTGTGAAGAATACAGTGCACTGGGGTGGCACATAGTTAGTGCTCATTAAATTATAGGTATTATTCCTTGTGAAGTTATTCTCTTTTCAGCTCCCATGGGGAGTGGCCAGAGGGAGGGGGGCACAAACAGATGAAGAAGAGTTCTCCAGTCTACTCCTTCCTTTTCTTCTGGTAAAAGTCTACTATGGCCCTTTTCTCAACCGAAGGACTTGGACCAATTTTCCAAGAAAGAAAAATAATTGTCCACCATAATCAGAAGTAAAAATTCAGGTTCACAGAAAGTGTGCACATGTTGGTGTGTATGTTGGGGAAGAAGAGTGTCAGGAAGGTGTGGGGAGCGCTATAAAATGTCTCTGCCTAAAGGCATAATGGTTATGACACCCAGAGTTTGAGTGCTGGGTTTTCCTCCCCTCTTTCTTCTTTTTTTGTCCATGTAGGAAATATCTAAATCTGCCAAAACAATTTGGTTTTTCATTTACAGGGACCGCAGGCATCACTTCCAAATATTGTTCAGAATAAATCTTAATTGAAAACGTACTCAAACTGGAAAATTGCTTGACAAGCTGGGGTCACATTCATAAGGGGATGTTTGTTTATCCCTCAACTGTGATGGGGTCTGTGCTGGTACACGAGGGGATGGCTGGCATGTTGGTCACATCACTCACAGTCCCTGCTGGGAAGAAGCCCCCTCAAACTGGCTGAACTCTTTGCTTAAAGGTCACCTGTCAGGGAAGCAGAGAGCAATCCCTTACAGAGGAGGCACCAAAATAAGTCCCTTTTGATTTCCCTGCATAATCCCTGCTTTCTGTGAGCTCAAATTGCTTGTCAGACAGTGGAGGAGGCTTCATTGTTTCAGAAGAGGGCTCTTCCTATATCAGTTATGTAAGAACTTCTTGAGTGCAGTCAGTAGTCTCGGGCTCTGAGAGCCTAGATTCTCCACCCCTCACCGCCATCTCCTCTTTGAAGCTGTGCTGTGCGCTGTAGACATCCAGAACTCTAGGATGTTAACCCTGACAAGGATCATGCTATTTGGTGTCATCTGTGGAGAGGTATCTGTGCCACTCTTTGAGGTGCTTGATAAATACAGAAAGCAACATAGGTCCCAAACCTTAAAGACTGTTGTGGGCTAAGACACATCACCCTAAATTTCGTATGTTGAAGTTCTAATCCCTAGTATCTCAGGATGTGACTGTGTTTGAGATAGGGTCTCTAAAGAGGTGATTAAATTAAAATGAGGTCATTAGGCTTGGAGTCTCCCGAGTGAGGAGTGTCTTCTTGAATGCTAATGAAGTGACTCCTGGTGGGCCTCTAGACAGCTTCAGATCTGGGCTGGTCACCACAGAAACCAGACCAAGGCAGGGTTCAAGGGTTGAAATTTTCAATGTCATCCCTCAGACCTTCAGAGAGGGGAGAGGGGGCTGAAGGTTGTGATAATCACCAAAGACCAACATGCCTATGTAATGGAGCCTCTGTAAAAGCTCTAAACAAAGGGGTTTGGAGACCTTCCAGCTTGGTGAATGCATTCATGTGCTGGGAGGATGGCATCACCCAAACTCCATGGCAACAGAAGCTTGTGCTCTGGTGCCTTCCAGACCATGCTCTATGTACTTCTTTATCTGAATGTTCATTTATACCCTTTATAATATACCATAATAATAAGCTAAAAAAAAATGAAGTCATTAGGGTGACCTAATCCAATCTAACAGGTGCCCTAATAAGAGGAAATTAAGATGTAGATGTATAGAGGGAAGACCACATGAAGACACAGAGAGGAGATGGTCGTCCATAAGCCAAGGGGAGAGACCACAGAAGAAACCAAACCAATCCTGCCCACACCTGGATCTCAAACTTCCAGCGTTCAGAATTGTGAGAAAATCATTCAGTTGTTTAAGCCACCCAGTCTGAGGTACTCTGTTATGGCAGCCTGAGCAGGCTAATACATAGACCCAGGGTTTAAATTTTGCCTCCTTTGTGTAACATGAAACAGAGAACTAGATTTCTCTGGATCCCTGTTTCCCCATTGAAAAAATGTGGTAAAGAGTAACCCCCATTCTACCAGATTCACAAGGTTAATGGCAAGGGTTAAATAGGATCAAGATTGTGATAGGGGTTGTTTTTTGTTTGTTTGTTTGTTTTTTGAGATTGTATTTATTTATTTGAGAGAGAGAGCAAGAGAGAGAGCATGAGCCAGGGGGAGGGTCAGAGGTAGAGGGACAAGCAGACTCTTTGCTGAGTGGGGAGCCCAATGCAGGTCTCAATCCCAGGACCCCAGGATCATGACCTGAGCTGAAGGCAGACACTTAACTGACTGAGCCACCCTGGTGCCCCAAGATTGTAAGAGGGTTTCTTACACACTTCTCATCCAGGCTGAGTGGACCAGCAGTGAATGGCTTTCTGATTTCTTGGCTGGTCACCTAAACCAGAATGGTGAGTGGATTTCATTTCTTGTGCCATACTTGAGTAAGTGGCCATCTTGGAGTGGTGAGATCGGTTATAAGAATATGTGAAAATTCAGTGGGTAAAGTGTCTTGATTGAGTTGAAAAGGACATATCATGAATTCAGGAGGAGAGGGAAGTCATAAGTATGCTTTTTATTTTTTAGCTGAAGTTGGAGGTCATATTCTCTATGACATCTTCCATTATGAAATCAGTTAACACCTTTCTTCCTTTTTAAAAAATTTCTTTAGAAATGTTTAGCATTCAACTTTCAATTTTTTCAACTTATTATTTGTGTTAGTTTCCTATGGCTGCTGGGCTTAAAGCAACATAAATGCATTATTTATAGTTCTGGAGGCCACAAGTGCAAAGTCAGCTTCCCTGGGCTAAAGTCAAGGTACCGGAATGCTTGGTTCCTTCTGGAGGCTCCAGGAGAGAATCTATTTCCTGGCCTTTCCTAGCTTCCAGAGACACTCCTTGGCTCCTGACCCCTTCCTTGAATCACTCCAGCCTCTTGTTTGTCATATTTGTTGTCATATTTCCTACTTCCTCCTTTGACCTTCTTGTTGCCCTGGGCCCTCCTGATTATGGGATTATATCAAGGGCTCACCCAGATATTCAGAATAATCTCCTCATCTCAAGATCTTTAGCTTAATCATATCTGCAAGTCCCCTTTGCCAGATAAGATACATTTATAGGTTGTGGGGATTAGAATGTGGATATCTTTTGGAAGCCAGGATTATTCAGCCCCCATAACACTGAAGAGGAAATGCAGAATAATGTAAAGAATGGGCTTTCCCCCCAATTTCTCTAGTTGTTAGCTTTGTGATCTTGGGAAAGTCACTTAACCTCTCTGAGCCTATTTCCTCAAATGTAAAATGAGTATGACATTACCTACCTCACAGGGTGGCTTTGAACATTCAGTTATATGAGAGAGTATATGGGAACAACGAATATAGCTCAAAGGACACAGCAGGTTCTTAATGAATGGTAGCTGTTTGCTTCATTCACTCTTTGGTTCTTCCAAATTTAGGTTGTTCCAACTTAAGTTTTCCACAGAAAGAGAGAGCCATCTCACACCAAATCACCCCTTGTCTGCTGAGCTTGTCCAGCACAGGGGGGCTGAGCAGCCCCACACAGGCATTGAGGGTATGTAGGCAAGAGAACGTCTTCAGCCTCAAGGAGATCAAAGCTTGCTTAGTCTTTTCCTCACTAATCAGAGGCTAAGGCAGCCCTTGGCCAACATGAAGGACTTTGTCTTCTCCAGCCTACCACATAGACCAGGGGCTGGTAGAGTTGGCTCATGACTCTAGTAACTGAGAGCTGGAGACCTCTGGCTCCAATTCCAGTTACAAGGACCAATTTTGCCTTAAATCATGGTTCGTTTAACCAGCCTGATGTCTCTTGTATCCACTGCGCACACTTGAAATTCTCTCCTGCTTGGCTGGTGGTGGCATGGGCTTCATCACACTCGAGCCTTCTGCCTTGCTCCTCGGGTTGTCCTTTGGTGTTGCTACTTTCCTACTCTGGTGAACGGCCTTATACCTCAGTGTTTTCCCGGCATTACTGCCTGCCAAACTCTTGCCAGCCTCACTCCCAGATGTTAGGACTTTCCCTTAAAACCTAATTCAGGAGGTAAGAGAGATTTCTCACTGATAGAGCTCGCTGATAGCAGCTACCTGCTCGAGAATCTTGAGACTAAGCATCTCCTTTGGCTTTTCTGTTGGGACAACATTTAACATCTATGCATCCATGTATCCACGCATCCACCCATCCATCCATTTACCCACTATTTACTGAACCCCTGTCGTAACCCTGGCTGACAAAGGTGAATAAAATAAAGTCCTATCCCTCAAGGAGTTCATACTGTAGTGGGGGGAGACAAATAAGTAAATAAAGAGTTACACAATATAGTGTGAGACATTATTCAGTTAACACATGAAAGAAGTCCAATGGGACCTCAGAGGAGTCACTTAGTTTTGAGGCCAGAGGTTGGAGGAATCTTCACAGAGGAGGTGGAGCTAGGGCTGGATGTTGAGGCTGAGTAGGCGTTTTGTAAGTGGACACAGAAGAACATTGCTCTGCCAACTACCTGTCCAGCCTGCCGCCTGGTTCCTTCCAATTCCAGACTGGTTCCCTAAACTCTCAACTTTCTCCAAGAGTAAGGACTATGGACTAAATTATGTCCCCTCAAATTCACAAGTTGAAGCTGTCATACCCAATGTGGCTGTATTTGGAGATAGGATCTTTGGAGGGCATTTAAGGTTAAATGAGGTCATAAGTGTGGGACCCTAATCTGATAGGCCTGGTATCTTTATAGGAAGAGGAAGGGGCTCAAGAGTTCTCCCCACCTTGTGAGGACACAGGGAGAAGATGGCCATCTGCAGGAACCAAATCAACCAGCACCTTGAGCTTGAACTGTCAGCCTCCAGAACTGTGAGAAATAGTTTACTCTTGCATAAGCCACCCAATTTATGGTATTTTGTGATGACAGCCCAAGGTGACAAATAGAGTAGCTGAAGGAAATCTGTCATTTGGCTACCTACTTACATTGTAGGTGATGAACACATACTTACTGAAGGAACACAGGCTAAGTGCTTTGAATATGTCATCTCATTTAATCTTCATTATAACACCAGAAACAAGGGATTATCATTCCCATTTTACAGATGGCCAAACTGAGCCTCAGACTGAGTCAGTGACTTGCCTGAGGTCATCTAGTGAAGCTGGAGTTTGAACTCAGGTCTGCCTGGTGCAAAGTTTCGTACTTTCTACTTTCGTACTTTCTAAAAGTACTAAAACCTCATTCCTGGTCCCTTGATTCCATTCCGCAAGGGCGGATCCATCTTAGGGGTTATAAGGATAGAGAGGCAGGAGCAAGCTCCATCAGCTTCAGGCTCTCTCCCTCTGGCTCGCACAACCAATCCCAGAACAGTTTAACAAGGCTCCAACCTTCCTGTGGAGCACACCCCATAAATCTCAAGAACTGAAATACACACTGAAGCAAATAACTCACTGTACCTGCGTCTGCTGTTTAATAACTGAACTGGCCCACGTGATGAATGGCTACAATGTTATGCCACAGGAAGAATAAGTAATAGACACCGTCATCTTTAGAGACATTATAAATGAAACGCATTCCTTCTCCTCTCTGCCTTCAGGCCGTTTTTAGTGGAGTCTTTAGAGGAGAGGTTTGCCCAATTTTATCATGGCACACACAGATTGAGCATCTGCTTTATCCTGGGATAGGATCTGGGGATTCGGGGAAGAAGGAGGTACAGTCTGCACCCACAAGTGAGCCTCTGCCTGAAGAAATGCATACACCTCTGTATGCAGCTCTGCAAGAGTTGTGTGCCTTCGTGTCAAAGCCTCAGGGTGTGATCGGAAAAGAGAACCAAAAGATCCATTTCTCATGGTTACAAAGCAGCATATGGACACGTGCCCAGTGCGTGCTTGGCACACGGTGGGTGCCAGGGCATCTATGTGTCCTCTAAAGGCGTAAGAGTCAGAGACAGGGCGGGTGAGGGAGATTGGGGGGAGTTTGCCTTTCAGCACCCCAGATGAGAGCTCAGCTCTGAAGGCACACTGAATAGACATTCACGGCCCCTTGCAACTTGACCCTCATCTGCCAAGCTAGATGGTCTTGTGCTGAGACCATCTGGGTGTAGAATGATAATCCAACATTTCCAGTCAAGAAGTTTTGTGATCCTCTAGGTTAAATTCTGCTTTGATTGATTTTTACAGCTCAAAGTCACTTCTGGATGGACATTAAGAAGGTCACGTGATGTGATGAGCACTGGGTGTTATATGCAACTAATGAAACATTGAACATTATAACAAAAACTAATGATGTACTATATGTTGGCTAATTGAAATTTAAAAAAATAAAATAAAAGTCACTTCTGACCATGTGAGCTATGGGACGTGACCTAAGCCATTCAGTTTAAGATCATTGTCTTGTAGTTTTGAAGTATTAGGATAGGAAACAGAATAAAGGTGTGATTAACAACATGACCTACTTAGGAGTCAGTGTTTAAACTCCAGGTCTGATCTTCATTAGCTGTGTGACCTAGGGGTTCCCTCCCCACCACTTGGAGCCTTCCTTTCATGGTCTGTAAACAACCAACAAATCCAAAAGCTCTATAGTATCCACTAAACTGGTTGTCATAAGGAAAACATTGACATTATCTATGTAAAGTGCTTAACACATGTATCCAGCCCTTAATCAACGATAGCGATTATTATTAAGAAGAAAAGAAGGGAACAAGAGCGGAGATGGTAAGAGAGGGAAGAGAGGAGGAAGGGTGGAGGAGGAGACAGAAAGCTCTGGATGGAGGTGGCGGAGCTCACTACAAGTGCTTTCTTCCCATATTTGAAGAATTGGTCTGTGAAGAAGGTGAAAGACTTTGCTTAGGACCAATTTGTATATGTGGAGGGAAGCAAGCATTGTCTAATAAGACCCATTATTATATGAGGTGCCATCGAGGGAAAGGCTGGACAAAGATGAACAGCAGACATCCAAAAAGGGTCTCTATAGAATGCAGAGAATCCTTTATAAAATGTGCAGTTTCTTACACATAATGCATCTGTATAAATATATATAGAAACTTTGGTTCTGTGAATAATATCAGCAACCACTTCCAAAAGCCTGAACCCTGTGCCAAGCTGGGGGCTGAGTGCTTTATTTCCAATACACATATTATGCCCACGGCAACTCTAGGAGGGAGGAAGGTGCTGTCAGATTCTCTGCAAGGAGATGGGATTCAGGTCCAGAGAGGCTTTTTTTTTTTTTTTTTTTTTGGTGGTAGGAACACTTAACATAGCAGCTATCCTCGTAGCAAATTTTAAGTCTACAATACAGCATTGTTAGCTATAGGCACTATGCAGTACGTTAGATCTCCAGAACCCATCTATCTTGCAGCACTGAAGCTCTGTAGCCTTCAACCATCACTTCCCCATCCCCCTCCCCTCCAGCCCCTGGCAGCCACCATCCCGCTCTCTGCCTCTCTGAGTTTGACTATTTTAGATTCCACATCCACACCACAAGTTGGGTATTAAATTATGAAGGAATGCTTCCCAAACCCCACGACCTCCATTATAATATTACCTGCGTGCTCCGTGATTTATTTGTTGACATTACATATCAGTTTCTCCCTTTAGACTGTGGCCTCCTCCGCCGCATGAACACTAATCTATTTATCTTGGTATCTTTTGTGCATAACAGCCCCAGGCAGAAAAGGGGCTCTATCAGTATATTTTGAAAGAACGAATATGCGAATTAGGATTCAAGAGAAGCAAGAACACAAAAAGATGACGGGAAAGAGAAGGGAAACATTTCATCGAGTGCCTAGTGTGTACTGGGTTCTGAGGCATTTTACTTACATAGCCTCCTACAGAGGCTAAAATGCGAAAAGCATTAATTTCAGACATACCTGCAGCTAACATAGGTCCATCCAACGTGATGGACTTGAATGAGATTTGGGAGGTGGAGCAGAGCTTACTAGAACCTTTATGATGGTGTCCTTTCTTTGCCCTCTGAGCTCATCCTTCTTTTTTTTTTCGTTTTTTTCTTCTTTCTTTTTTTAAATTTTATTATGTTATGTTAGTCACCATACAATACACCATTAGTTTTTGATGTAGTGTTCCATGATTTGTTGTTTGCATATAACACTCAGTGCTCCATGCAGAATGTGCCCTCCTTAATACCCAACACAAGGCTAACCCATCCCTCCCCCCCCCCTCTAAAACCCTGTTTATTTCTCAGAGTCCATAGGCTCTCATGGTTCATCTCTCCCTCCGATTTTTCCCCCCTTCATTTTTCCCTTCCTTCTCCTAATGTCCTCCATGCTATTCCTTATGTTCCACAAATATTTTTCATTGCTCTTCCCTCTGAGTCTTTACTCCAGCCATCCTGATTTTTTTTTTTTTTTTTCCTATTCTCCTGTGTGCCTAGATCTCCCTTGATTCTTTGCTGGGAATTTTGCTGTCCCTATTATTTTCTTTGTAGCTAATTCCTACTTCTTCTTTACAGCTCAGCTCACATGCCACTTCCTCCCAGCAGCCTTCTGAGACTCTCACAGCCCGGGTTAGGTGCCTTGCTATGGTAAGAACTCTAAAGATGTTCTGTAGATTTCCATTCTTTGGTTAGTCAATCAAACACTAATTTAGGTGTTGCCATGAAAAGATATTACAGATGCAATTAAAATCCTATATTAGTTGTTTTTAAAAAGGGGAGATTTTCTGGGTCAGCCTAATCTGATCATATATGTCCTTAAAAGCAGAGAAATTTCTTTGGCTGGTGGCCAAAGAGGAAGGCGAAGGGAGATGTTAGAGAGATTCAAAGACTCCACGTGTCATTTCTGGTTTGAAGAGGTAAAGAGCCACATGAGTATGAGTGAGTATCTGAAGCTCTGTGGTTTTTCTTTTCTTTGGTCTAAAATATTTCTCTTTCCTGAGACACAACTTGACAAATCTCAGTAGATAGTTGGAAAGCTCAACCCTAGAATGATACATTCAAGGATATACCCTGGCCTTGGTAGTGTGCACCAAGCCGTGCACCACATTCAAGCTAGTTCTTTGAGGACCTCCTCCTAAACCTGTCAGTATTGTGTGATTTTTATCTCAACCCATGTCTTTGTTAGGAATCTTGGTTGCAGGTGGGCTTGGGTAAAATGAAAATTCATAGCTGCCTATACCTGGAATGTCTAGGGTTCAGAAATGTGAGTTTAGGAATGGTTAGATCCAAGGGCTCAAATCATGGATTTGTCTATCCCATCATATCTTTGTTCAGCTTTCGTCGCTGTGTTGCCTTCATCCTCCAGATGGCTCTCTTGACATGGCAGGAAAAATAAGCCACTGATAATTGGTTCTAGGACTATAGGATCATTACAGCTCATTATTTCCAAGGAGAAGTGGAATGCTTATTATTATTATTATTATTATTATTATTATTATTATTATTATTTTTATTTTTTATTTTTTTTTGCAATGGTCCTGAATCAAGTCTTAGGAAAGTCTCTATCCTAGTCTGGCTCATGGAACCTGTTTCTGTGTCAGTGTCTGGCCAGCCTGGGTCACCTGGCCATGTGGGTAGAGTGATCAAAGAAGAAATTAGCAGGTGAAGGTGGAAGTCATGCCAGATGGGCCATAAACAGTGGTGACCACCACGTTCCACAGTCTACTTTCTTGACCACCCTGGTCACCATTCCTTCTCTTGTGTCCATCAAGTCATCCTTTGAGTCCTTGCTTACTCCTGCACTCCTTGTGTGTGACTCTAGTCACTCTGACCCTACACTTCTCTCTGTTCAGCATGGTGCCCTTATGGAAATCCTTGTCTTGTCTTCTGATAGCCTGACTCTCTTGACAGTCTCTTCAAGGCCATCTGTCCTTGCCCACTGTGCAGCCCCAGGTAAACACAGATTTCCTTAACAACCAGGATTGCAGATGTCACCAATTAACTAAGAGATTCAGGTAAAGGGTGTAATGTCTAGAAGAGTAAATGGTACTAATTTACTTGGAGAAGACAAAAATGATAAACTGCTCTTTCCACACCCCTAGGGATGCTCATTGGCAATCCAAAGCTAATCTTCTGATGTCAGTATTTTTTTTTTCTTGGGGAAAAACAAATGAGTTGAAAAGGAGGTTGAAAAGAGTAAGTATGTTTTCACAGGGGAGCTGGCCAAGGAGTGCGATGTGGGTTGAGGAGATGTAGGGGAAAGGAGTGGAATTTATGGAGGGTCTTTGGAGAGCTGAAGGAATATTACCTAGTTGGAGGAAGAAGCAGGGATGTTCTGTCATATTCAGGAAGGCAAATTGCACTCATACCAGGAAGCCATCTGAGTTCTCTAATGGGTATATATGGTGACTCATGAAGTAGCAAACTATTTATTTTCAGAGGTATTCAGAGGGGCTGGATAGCCACCTGCCAGAGATGCCATAGAGGGGAACCTTATAATATGTGAAAAATGATGAATTTCAAAATTCCTTGAAACTAGGGAAGTCTGAGATTTGACATTCAACCGGTCCCCTTACAAAGTGGAGGTACAATCAGAATTCATGACATCCTCAAAGGGAGCTTAAGGATCATAGAACGAGTAACCCATTGTCATGTCCTCATGGGACACAGCTGAGAGTTACAATTTCCACGGCTACCAGGAACAATGTAAATTCTTCACTTTGTGGCATGAGTTCAAAAGCTTTCAGAAGCTTCCTACTAATCCAGAATCTCTACCATTAAAAATCCATTCCATTTAAGACTTGGGCCCATAAGGCTGCTGTGCACCCACAAACAGTGGACCTTGTGGAAAGGTAACTCTACCTGACTTGACTTCAACTTCCTATCTGCACCTTAGGAAGATGGATGAATGTCCTCTAAGGTCTGCTGCAGCTCTGAGAGTTCATATAGTTTCCATGATTTCATACATACACAAAGGGTGTTTATGTAAATTGAACTTGGCATTGGCACAGCACGGGGTCACAAGCCTGGCTGGGTAATGAGGTGGAGGGATCCTACACAGGTGGGGATAGGGAGTGCTGCAGCAGTGGGTTCCAGGCTGTTACTGCTGGGGCAAGAGGTGCAAATGGGAGAATAGACAAATAAATAATAAATTCTATTCAAGGACATCCATGTTCTTTTACAGACTTTTGTCTGTTTAGTAACTAAGTATCTGGTCCATTGTGGGCATACAAGGAATGTGCGTTGAACTGAACACTGTTGAATCCAAAATTGCTTCAACCAAACCAAATGACTCATGATTTCCAGAGCATGGTACATATTCTGTGCTTCCTATGATTTCTGTGCTTCCTTGGGATTCTGATTTGAGTTATTGGCATGTTCTTGGCAACCAAATTCTTTTTATTTTATTTTTTTATTTAAAATCAATTAATTAATATATAGTGTATTATTAGTTTCAGAGGTAGAGTTTAGAAATTCATCAGTTGCATATAACACCCAGTGCTCATTACATCAAGTGCCCTTCTAAATGTCCATCACCCAGTTACCCCATCGTCCCACCAACCTCCCCCTCAGCGACGCTCAGTTTGTTCCCTAGAGTTAAGAGTCTCTTACGGTTTGTCTCCCTCTCTGATTTTGTCTTATTTTTCCCTCCCTTTCCCCGTGTTCGTATGTTTTGTTTCTTAAATTCCACATATGACTGAAATCATATGGTAATTGTCTTTATCTGAGTGACTTATTTCTCTTAGTTCCATCCATGTCATTGCAAATGGTAAGATCTCAATCTTTTTGATGGCTGAGTAATATTCTGTTGTATATATACACCACATCTTCTTTATCCATTAATCTGTTGATGGACATCTGGGCTCTTTCCATAGTTTGGTTATTGTGGATATTGTTGCTATAAACACTGGGGTGCAAGTGCCCCTTCGAACCACCCTGTTTGTATCTTTTGGGTAAATACATAGTAGTGCAATTGCTGGGTTGTAGGGTAGCTTTATTTTTAACTTTTTGAGGAACCTCCATACTGTTTTCCAGAGTGGCTGTACCTGCTTGCATTCCCACCAGCGGTGTTAGAGGGTTCCCCTTTCTCCACATCCTCACCGCTATCTGTTGTTTCCTGAGTTGTTAATTTTAGTCATTCTGACCAGTATGAGGTGGTATCTCATTGTGCTTTTTATTTTTATTTCCTTGTTACTCAGTGATGTTGAGCATTTTTTCATGTGTCTGTTGGCCATCTGTATGTCTTCTTTGGAGAAATGTCTGTTCATGTCTTCTGCCCATGTCTTGACTGGATTATTTGTTTTTTTGGTGACAACCAAAAGTCTTTAAAGCCAATTTGAGTGAAGGGGGTATTAGGAGGACATGATAGTTCATGGATGTCAAAGGCAGGAAACAATGTGCCATCAGGCCACATGGACTTGGGAACTAGAAAGTCAGACACAGATTTCTGCCTCTTTCCAGGGTCACATGGCTCCACATTTCTATTTCTCTCCATGGGGTGCCTGCATTCTCCTGCACCTGTCATTGTGTACTTTTCTTTGCTGAGTCAAATACTGTAGGCAGGAATTTAGCAGAATGGATACAAGAATGTGGGATGCTCAATCCCCCCTTCACACCTGTGGGCCCTGCCATGCTGCCCCCTTCTCCAGGCTCTTGTATCATGAGCTGTAAATTGAAGACCATACCAATGATAGAGTGTCATAAAGAAAAGCAATGCCATGAGTTCAGCATTTGGTCAGCAGCTGGACACTGATTTCTTGAGCAGGAGGGTCTCTATTCTAGGGAAGGCACAAAGAAAGCAGGAGTCATGAAAGGCAAGAAGCAGGTTCCTCAAACTACCCGGCTCGTTGCTATTGGATTCAAACAATTTCCAAATTGAGGAGACTTTGAGATCACATGAGTAAATCTTGAGGTCCCCGAACATCTCTTTCTTCCCCTACGTGAGCACCTTACTCTTTGTCACATAAATGTGAAAAGAGCAGTGCTTGCACCTTGGGGAAACACATAGGTGTTTTGTTTCTAAACACCCCTCACCGCAGGTATGAGAGCTAGTAACATTTTTATTACTTCTGCGTTTAATCCCGTCACTGGTGCTGACACATGAGTCACTCTGCTGGTCCTGGGAACACCACAGTGCAGCAGATTGATGGAGGGAAAGAGGCCAGTCCTGCCTTGTTTTCATTTTCCCAAGGAGGCAAGAACACTGCCAGCAAACAGGGGCAGTTGGGATGCTGCTGGATGTTTCCATTCAGGCAGGAAGCCAGGTTGAGCCACCTGGACCTTCTGAATCTTCTAACAGGAGCTCTGGAGATCCCTTCCAAGATGGCTGCCCACAGACCTGCTTGCCTTGCCTCTGTTGGCGTGAGCAAAAGTTTGCTGCACACCTCTATGGACCAGGCACTTCTATGCAGAAAAATGACCAGGGCTTGCTTGCTGTCTGCCACGGGAGGACTCCGCTCGAAGGCATCTTTGTCTTCAAGACAGGAAGAGGGCTCTCACCAGGAACTCAATCTGCTGGCACCTTGATTTTGGCCTTCTGGCCTCTAGAACTGTGGGAAATAAATGTCTAGTGCTTAAGCCACCTAGTCTATGGTATTTGTTATAGGAGCTTGAGCGGACTAATACCAGCAGGACTCAAACCTAATTCAGGGAAGCCACAGGGTCTGTTTCCTCTGTCTGCTGCCTTCTGCCAGCAAGTGAAGTAAGAAATATTAGCAATGCACAGTTTTCAAAGTCACTCAAATATTCGGCCTGGGCCTGCGCAGATCTTTCTAGAGTAGGTTAAGAACAAGTCCAGGGAAAGTTATTTGCTTTCGCTGGGGAGAGAGCAATAGACATGTAACCACTCACTGAAATGTTCTTGGGCATTAAGTCAATTTCTACAGGAAATGAAATCTGGATGAACTGGCACCTTTGAGTGTATCTGACATTCACTTCTTTTCTGTGGTTCTTAATACAATTTCACCAAAAAAAAATTGGAACCTGTTACTGCCAGGTAAAGGAAAGCCCCTTGGCCTTGAGGGTGGGGGGGCTGGTGAGAGAGAGAGAGAGAGAGGCCAGAAGTTACCCTTCTAGCGTGAGTGGTTTTTTTATCGGCTCCCAGCATGCCACAGCTGGAAGGGAGCTTAGATTCAGCTAAGTCCAATCCCCGCATCTGACAAGGGAGGAAACTGAGGCCCAGGGAAGGGGAGTCTCCAGTTCAAGGGAAACTGTGGTGGCAGGGCTGGGAAGAGAACCCTTGTCTGCTCATCTTGGAAACAGAGACGACTCTAGGTATTTCAGGCACAAAGTGGCTCAATAGAGGGAATTAATGGCATAGAAAGTTGTCGAAAGGACCAGAGAAGCAAAGGTTGGGCAACACCACTGACACACGCTTTTATGCTAGCTGTCAAATCTTCAGTGCAGCAGGAACCGACCACCATGATCTCAGTTGTTGCGGCATGGAGGCAAGTGGTTTGTAGGAGACCGCGTGGAGATTTTTGTCAAGTCTCTCATCTGTGGAAGTCCATGCATGCACTTGGACAACATTGAGAAGCGACAGTCTGGCTTCTGCCTCTCCTGTACCACCCCAGCCTCTACTGGCAGAATCTGAAGAACAACCCAGTGGCAGAGAATTCTGGGAAACGCAGGGCCCAGGCTGCTTGCCCTTGGGAATGAGGGAGAGCTTAGGAGGGAGGAGAAATGGCATTGAATTGATACCAGACAATCTGGCATAACAGGTCTACTGAATTCTCTCCATAATTTCCTCCCGTCTTCTTTCCTCTTCCTTTCTTTTCAGAAGATTTGGTGCAGTGCTCAGGGGACCGTTGACTGCTCACATTGAGACCCGGCTTCGTTAGAATGGTGGAGGTTTGACTTACACAAGAGCATGCATTTCTGGTGGAAGGGCCTTTCCAAATATTTGTGAACACATTATATTTATTTTAAAGGACATATGGGCATGTTTAGAAATGATGAGAAAAAGTCAAGTGCTATGATAGAGAAATGGGCAAGATTCAGTAATGCGTCAAGGCCCAGACTGTAGGTCTAGATAGATCTGGATCCTACTTCTGGCTCTGTTGTTACCCCATTTTACATCTGACTTAACTGAGGCCAGAGTACAACAGAAGCTTTCCAGAAAAACTTCCCCAAGTGAGAAAGCTGGATGGGGCGTGGCTTTGTTTGTGAGTTTCCCATGAGGTCCGTAAGTTCTGGGATACATATGTGAACACTTGGAATTACAAACACCTGCATTTCACTGGGAAACTCTTGACATACGTACAAGGAAGTGCTCACAGGTAGTCATGCCATGTGTTTCTTTATAGGCTGTTCCATTCCCACAGGGGTCTGAGGGAGCTCTGATTCTGTATTAGGCTGGACTGACCAGCAAATCAATCTGAGCTATGAGTGTTGGGAGGGACCAAGGCTTTTTTAAAGGTAGCTACTGCAACATTTTCTCCCCTTTCTCTCCTTTCTCCACTTTGCAGCATAATGTTTTGCAAAAAAGACAAAGATAAAGATTCACACTTAAAAGTAGAAGAATCAACAGATGTCACAGATATTTTTAAACCAATTACCGAGGCAGTCCTGCAGAGGCAAGCACATGAAATATAGATGTGGCTTCCTGCACCAAATTTGATTTATTTCTGAGATCATTCCTACATCACAGCTTGAGCTGCATTGCAATGTATCCTGAACAAGCTGATGAGCAATTGGCATTCCTGGTTGTTAGCAACCCTGCAGACAATTTATAAGGCATATTATCGCCATCAGCTTTCATAACAATTAATGCAGAGAGCTGTTTTCTCACCAAGGGCTGGAAGCGGGAAGCACTGAAGCTCAGACCCTTTCATGTGACTGGTGAAGCAAGTAAATATCTCCTTCTGTTCCTCTCACCCTCTTCCAGTTTGAATCCAGGGTACGTCTCCATGCAAATGAACAGACTGGGGCTGTGATGCCCATGAGCCCACGTAGCAGCTTTGGGGATGGAGCTCTCTGAAGTTTTATAGTCTCTAGGCTTGGTATCTCCCAGTAGAGCACTATGTATTAATGCCTCACTGCCTTGTGGCAGGACCAAATGTTCTGTGTGATAGAGATGTCCCCATTAATAAGGACAGGTGTTCGGTTTAACTCATGAACAAATAATCACTGAGCTCCTAATTTATCTGGGCTCTAGAGACATAATTGCAAACAAGTTAGACAAAGTCACTGCCCTCCTGGAATTTGGGGGGGAAATACCTTTGAATGAGGAATTACAAACACAGTGAGTATTAATGAAAAGATATTGGCTGCCTTTCCTCTCTTCCCGTGTCTAATCCAGTGGTTCTCAGTGTGTGGTCCCCAGATCAGTACCAGGAGCCTCACTTGGGAACTTGTTAGAAATGCACATTCTCAGGCCCCACCCATGGCCTGCTGACTCAGAAACTCCGGGGGTGGGGTCTAGCAATCAGTGTTTTAGCAAGCCCTCCTGGTTGTTCTGATGCATGCTCAAGTTTGAGGACTGCTATTATAGTCCAACCAAGTCTAAACCCATGATAGTTGAATGAGGATCAAAGAAACACATTATTATAGAGCCAAGAAAATGCCAAGTAAGGGCGCCTGAGTGGCTCAGTTCGTTAAGCAGCTGCCTTCGGCTCAGGTCATGATCCCAGGGTCCTGGGATCAAGCCCCGAAACGGGGCTACCTGCTCAGCAAGAGCCTGCTTCTCCCTCTCCCTCTGCCTGCCGCTCTGCCTACTTGTGCGCTCTCTCTCTCTCTGTCAAATAAATAAATAAAAAATATCTTTAAAAAAAAAATGAAAAAAGAAAATGCCAAGGAAGCCTCACAGTAAACCGTGTTGGAGAATGTAGTCTTGGGACCAGAGTAGGCTCTCTGTCTTCCCCATACCCAGACTTTGGAGCCTGCCTGGAGGAAAAGGTAGATCTTCTAATGCAGGAGACTCCCAGTTGACTGCCTGCAGCATTGCAGAACTACCTTGTAAACTAAGAAAATTTCAGGCCTTCACTGTCCACCCAAAGGAAGACCTGAGCAAGGGGGCTCACCCCCAGGAGAGTGGAGGTAGAGGGGCACCCTTCCTATAACCTCAAGTCAGGCAGTGAAAGAATGCCAGAGGCAGGCTGCACCCCGTATTTATTAAATGACAATTTCTAACACATTGATCCTACCCCTCAGTGAAGCATGGATGGGTCTCTGATCAGCACCAATTAGATTAGCTGCTCCTGGGGAGCAGGGGAAGGCATGAAGAAAGTGGGACAAAGGGGCTTGGTCTTCCTCTCCTTTCCTGGAGGAGTGGGCTGGAAGTCTCACCTGCCATGGGAACGAGGGATGGGGCTGAAGATTGTGGCTCCTCTTAAAATGGGGGCAACAGAAGACGCTCCAAATGGAACAGGGGTGGTGGCAAGGTGTTTGAGGTGGGAGTAAGGTCAGGAACATTCTGGAGCCACAGGGGAGATTCTCCATTTTGGTTAATTTGACTATATTTTTTCCCATCATTTGCATGTTTTCAGTTTCTCCTTTTGTCCTGACTTCTCTGTTTTTTAATGTTAGTCTCTAACGTCCTATCTCTTTCTCTTATAACTTCTTTCTCCTAAGTCATTTTCCTTACGCCAAGCAACTGTTACCGACTGAGGCTTACATAACTTTGAAGCCTCAGAGAACTCCATCAGAACTGTTACAGAAACATGGGGCTGTGGGTACATCTCTGTTTGGGAGGAGGGCACGAGTATGGGGAAGATGGCTGCTCACGTGCAGGTCTTCATGGCCCTGAAATTAACCAGCAACTTGCTGAGGAGATTGGCTAAAATGTCCAGGACGTGGCCTTGAATCTCATCAGGGGACTGTCACTGAAAGGGATGAGAAAGCAGCATAGGGAAAGTACATCTACCTCATGAGGCCAAAGAAGCAGGCTCACCACCTCCAGGATTTTGAAAGCAAGGTCCACATGTATGAAAAGTCACAGAAAAGCAGCAGCTATCCCAGGAAGCTTCCAGATTGAAGAGTGATGCTCTCAGAACTGGAGGAAAGTCTTTGTTACCTATTGTATGAAGAATGTTATTTCCCACTGCTGCTTCAACCACCACCCATGCACCAGAGTCTCCTATATCCACAGCATGAATCCGTCTCAGGACCACAAGAGCTGCTTACTGAGATATGTCTTATTCTAAACTGGGCATATTGCCTTCACACCCAATCACCTCTTCTGTGTTTCCTATTACAAGGAGATACAACACAATGAGATCGATGCTAGACAGGCAAACAAAACAGACAGGTGCCATAAGTTCATTCATGCATCCTGTAGCCTCAACTTGTCTATGCAATTATTAACATTCTTCCGGGTAGTGCAAAATATAGCACTCCTCTTTCCCCACTTGACTTCCTAGCCAGTTGAAAAATGAGGCAATATGGAGAAACCAAACATCTTTTTGTTGATGATAAAGTTTAGTTTCGGAGATGGTGCTTAGTTGAAGAGCCAAAATGAGCTTGCTGGTTCCTCCTGCCTAGCCCTTGGAAGAGCCCATCTGAGGGCAAATTTAATGGAGATATTTACCCCAAAATCTCTGCTTCTCACTGGTCCAAAGGAGATGGAAGGAGAGACCATGGTGTTCTCTGGTGTTCATGGTGTTTGTTCATGGTTGTAAGGCTACCTCCAGCTTTGCTAGACATTGGACCAACTGACTTGTCCTTTCAACCCTGTCACTCACTCCACCACTGTGAGGAGGAATGGAGGCAGAAGGCCAAGGCTGTTTAGGCAGAATCTTCTATATGGAAGGATGCTGTAGAGAAGAGAAGGTTTTCCACAGCAGCAACATTAATGCCCTCATTCTCCTGCATCTGCTCTCCTCTGCTCCTCTCTTTTGAAAACAGAATGGTGCATAATGAAGATGAGATTTCAAATTAAAACAAAACAAAACAAAACAAAAACAGTGCGAGAGCAAGGAGCAGGGAATTAGTTCATTTGATCTGAGGGTTTGGCAAACAGTTGCACAAAAGAGGTGATGGGTGAGTTGGGCCTAGGAAGAGGAGCTGGTGTTTTCCAGGAAGAGAAAGAAAGAGTTCTTGGATGCCTGGGTGGCTTCGTCGGTGAAGCATCCGCCTTCAGCTCAGGTCATGATGCTGGGGTCCTGGGATGGAGCCCGGCATCGGGCTCCCTGCTCAGCAGGGAGCCTGCTTCTCCCTTTCCTTCTGCCCCTCTCCCCCCCTTCACGCTCTCTCAATAACTGAATAAAAACTTCAAAAAGAAAGAAAGAAGGCCTTCTTGGCAGAAGGGTGGTATGTACAAAAGTGTTGGGGGAAGAGAGAAATGTCCAGTGTGTCTTGAATGTGGAATGTATGGGGAACTTGCAGGAGGAACCTTATCTTATTAGATAAAGTGCAAGAGGGAGGTGTGTCTGGGAGTACAGGTGACCAAGGACAAGGGCATCTCCCAGGCATCACCCAGGTGGGGCCAAGAACTGGGGTTTGGAAAGAGTCTTCCTGCTGCTGTAGGGAGTTATGTCTCTGGCTATCATGCTGCATTCAGGCTAGCTCCTGTATCTGGGCTCTGGGCTTTTCCACCCCTGGTTCTTTCATGGAGCATCACAGCAATACACAGAGAAGTTGGGAGAGAAACCTTCCTTCAATCCCTCCACAGACACTTATATTTTCTAAAGAGATGGGTAAAATGCCAGAGCAGAAATGGATATCCTTTGAACCTGTGAAACACTGTTAAGTTTCATCTTTTAGGGTCAAAGGAATGAGTGCCTTTGTTTTTTTTTCCAGAAATTCTTCACAAAAGCCACTTTGTGAAGTCTGGAATGCTGGACGCATCGCACTGAAGGCACTTGTATTTTTGCTTTGGAAGAGAAAGTGCTGCTGTCCCTTCTCTGTTTGAAGGAATGGGATTTTTCTGGTATTGTGAGCACAGTGCTGGGTCATTGTCCCCCAGGGAAAGCTTTTTTTTTTTTTAGCCCCCAGAAGCTGTGGGAGATAGAGAGGTCCACAAAAGAATCGGGAAGATACGAGGATATGAATGTCATTGTTCTTTATTGCAGATGTGTCAATGCTGGGTTGGAATAAAATAATAAATAATAATAGAAAGAGTACCCAAGATGTGCCAGGTGTAGCACAAGGCACTTTTTTAATCCTAAGAAATAGGGTGTTATTATTCCCATCAGACAGATGAGAAAACTGAGTCAGGACTGTGTCACTGATAATGCCAAGATCTGTGCTCTTCCCAAGGCGCCATACTTGTTCTCTAGAACCCCTGGACCAGAAATTAGGTCCAGTCTTAATTTTTGTTTTTTCTTGTCCTAAACCCCATTTCTACATTTCCTCTGTCACTCTGGGTCAGTGTCTAGCCCTTTTCTTGTCCTTTGCATACCTGGGGAAAATATCCAAGATATGTCTTAAAAAAAAAACGGAGTCATTTGTCCAACATCCAGAGGATTGGTGTCCCACGGTGAGTTCTAACTCACACAGTCTAGGGACTACTTCACACATTTCCAGAACTTTCGTAAGAGTTTGCTATTTACTCTATGAGCCCTATGAGAAGCCTCACTACATCATAGCTAAAACTTCTCTTTAATGTTTATATTTAATTTTTCAAATTAATTTATGTTCCTCAAGGGTAATTTTTTTAAAGTGAAAAACGAGAGAAGATAAAAATGAAAATCCTTCAAATTTCAACCACCATAGTAATACCTAGCATTTTTTCCCCGAGCTTTAGAGTTAAACCATTTTTGAACTATCTTTGAGACATTCAAATTCTGCCTCCTTCATCTATACACTGGGTCCTGAAGCAAGTTTCCTGCTCCTGCCATGGTTGGCACGAAGATCAAATGAGATACTGTATGGGACGTGTCTGGCACAGTGCCCAACACAGAACTGGTCTCTACTAAATAGTAGCCATCAGCACTGCCAGCCAAGTTCAGGCATCTGCAGCCAGCTGATGGGAAACATTATCAGGTGAATAGAATTGAAAGTGAGCGGTTCATACACGAAATTGACAGAGGTTATGAAACCAATTTGGACAAGCTTTGCAGTTCTTAAGGTTTTAGAGACTCATTGTGTCTGCCGGAATCACAAACCAGTGCCAAGGGATACACTCTTCCCAGAGACCTACTGACTTTCCTTTTGGGGGTTTTGATGTTTAAAAACCATCAGGTGAGTGCCATGTGAGCTCAAGGGGCAGGGCTCTTGTCTCTTTTATTTATTGCTTGTTTTCCCACTACCTAGAAAAGTAGCTGGCACGTAGTAATTTCTCAGTATTTATTGTTGAATAAACGGATGAGTAAATAAGCACTCAACAGTTTTCTTTTTTTTTTGGGGGGGGGGCATAAATGAATTTAATGGCTACATTACATATCATCATGTTATTATGCATAATTTACTCTAATATGACTTGATATCTAGTTGGTTGAAAGACTTGCTTCATTTTTCTTTGACTGTTTCCTCTGTATTTATGCTGATGTCTTTTAATTTTTGTGTTTTTTAATTTTATTATGTTATGTTAATCACCATACATTACATCATTAGCTTTTGATGTAGTGTTCCATGATTCATTGTTTGCATATAGCACCCAGTCCTCCATTCAATATGTGCCCTCTTTAATACCCATCACCAGGCTAACCCATCCACCCACCCCTCCTCCCCTCTAGAACCCTCAGTTTGTTTCTCAGAGTCCATAGTCTCTCATGGTTCGTCTCCCACTCCGATTTCCCCCTCCCTTCATTTTTCCCTTCCTACTATCTTTTTTTTTTTAAACATATAATGTATTATTTGTTTCAGAAGTACAGGTCTGTGATTCAACACTCTTACACAATTCACAGCACTCACCATAGCACATACCCTTCCCAATGTCTATCACCCAGCCACCCCATCCCTCCCACGGCCCCCCACTCCAGCAACCCTCAGTTTGTTTCCTGAGATTAAGAATTCCTCATATCAATGAGATCATATGATACACGTCTTTCTCTGATTGACTTAATTTCGCTTAGCATAATACCCTCTAGTTCCATCCACGTCATTGCAAAGGGCAAGATTTTGTTGTTGTTGTTGTTGTTTTTTTGATGGCTGCATAATATTCCATTGTATATATATACCACCTCTTCTTTATCCATTCATCTGTTGATGGACATCATGGCTCTTTCCACAGTTTGGCTATTGTGGACATTGTTGCTATAAACATTGGGGTGCACATACCCCTTCAGATCCCTACATTTGTATCTTTGGGGTAAATACCCAGTAGTGCAATTGCTGGGTCATAGGGTAGCTCTATTTTCAACTTTTTGAGGAACCTCCATACTGTTTTCCAGAGTGGCTGCACCAGCTTGCATTCCCACCAAGAGTATAGGAGGGTTGCCCTTTCTCCGCATCCTCGCCAACATCCGTCGTTTCCTGACTTGTTAATTTTAGCCATTCTGACTGGTGTGAGGTGATGTCTCATTGAGGTTTTGATTTGGATTTCCCTGATGCCGAGCGATGTTGAGCACTTTTTCATGTGTCTGTTGGCCATTTGGATGTCTTCTTTGGAAAAATGTCTGTTCATGTCTTCTGCCCATTTCTTGATTGGATTATTTGCTCTTTGGGTGTTGAGTTTGATAAGTTCTTTATAGATTTTGGATACTAGCCCTTTATCTGATATGTCATTTGCAAATATCTTCTCCCATTCTGTCGGTTGTCTTTTGGTTTTGTTGACTGTTTCCTTTGCTTTGCAAAAGCTTTTTATCTTGATGAAGTCCCAATAGGTCATTTTGCCTTTGCTTCCCTTGCTTTTGGTGATGTTTCTAGGAAGAAGTTGCTGCAGCTGAGGTCAAAGAGATTGCTGCCTGTGTTCTCCTCTAGGATTTTGATGGACTCCTGTCTCACATTGAGGTCTTTCAACCATTTGGAGTCTATTTTTGTGTGTGGTGTAAGGAAATGGTCCAGTTCCATTCTTCTGCATGTGGCTGTCCAATTTTCCCAACACCATTTGTTGAAGAGACTCTTTTTTCCAGTGGACATTCTTTCCTGCTTTGATGAAGATTAGTTGACCATAGAGTTGAGGGTCCATTTCTGGGCTCTCTATTCTGTTCCATTGATCTATGTGTCTGTTTTTGTGCCAGTACCATACTGTCTTGATGATGACAGCTTTGTAATAGAGTTGGAAGTCTGGAATTGTGATGCCGCCTGCTTTGCTTTTCTTTTTCAACATTCCTCTGGCTATTCGGCGTCTTTTCTGGTTCCATACAAATTTTAGGATGATTTGTTCCATTTCTTTGAAAAAAGTGGATGGTATTTTGATGGGGATTGCATTGAATGTGTAGATTGCTCTAGGTAGCATTGACATCTTCACAATATTTGTTCTTCCAATCCATGAGCATGGCACGTTTTTCCATTTCTTTGTGTCTTCCTCAATTTCTTTCATGAGTATTTTATAGTTTTCAGAGTACAGATTCTTTGCCTCTTCGGTTAGATGTATTCCTAGGTATCTTATGGTTTTGGGTGCAATTGTAAATGGGATCGACTCCTTACTTTCTCTTTCTTCTGTCTTTTTGTTGGTTTATAGAAATGCCACTGATTTCTGTGCATCGATTTTATATCCTGCCACTTTACTGAATTCCTGTATGGTGCTCAACAGTTTTCTAAAGAGATACATCCTATGCCAACATGGTACTTTTCATGCACTCACTCCCTCATAAACATTTATTAAATACGTACCATGTTCTTGGCATCAAAACATCACTGTCAGGGGGACAGATATCAATTGGGGATGGATCTTGCTGTGGAGGAGCTTCTAGCCTGAGAAGGGAGATAAATTCCAAGGGAGAAATGATACATGACAAGAGAGGGAGTTAGATGATATTATAGGAATTTTCAGGAGGGAGTTTCACGAATTTTCACTTTTAACTGTGGGAACCTGAGTGGCAATGACTTTTGAACAGACTCTTGAAAGATACCTGTAGGGGCACCTAGGTGGCTCAGTCATTAAGTGTCTGCCTTCGGCGCAGGTCATGATCCCAGGGTCCTGGGATCGAGCCCCGCATCAGGCTCCCCGCTCTGCAGGAAGCCTGCTTCTCCCTCTCCCACTCCTCCTGCTTGTGTTCCCTCTCTCACTGTCTCTCTCTGTCAAAGAAATAAATAAAAAGTCTTTAAAAATAAATTAAAAAAAAAAAGAAAGATACCAATATACTTGTTCACTCAGTCAATTTAGAAAAATAACCAACCATTCAGTGGATAAATGAGTTAGATTAAAAACAACACCAACATACAAGTAAATAGTGAATTGAATTGACCAGCTGTCTAACTTCACTGACGAGTTGATTCAGTCAAAACAATCAGTCCTGTTTGGGCACCAGTTCTCCCAGACGTATTTCTCTGGCAAATGAGAAATTTGCCAGGCCCTGTATCTTGTCCCGACTCTCCACACTGAGAGTTCTTATTTCCACAATTCATTAAAACCGTGCGTCTGTGCCAAGATCTCCTTGCTTCTTTCTCCCCTCTCCTTCATCAAAATGGAGTGATTATGCAATCCTATCCCTTTCTGCCCAGGGCTCATTCTAAAAATGTCCTTCTGCAAATGCTGCTGCCGCTGCTGATTGGCACCAGAGCCAGCAGGAGCCGGCGGGAGGCTGCAGTAGCCGGCAGGAGCACTTCTCCTCAGTCTAGCTTGGCAAACTGCTTTGTCAGGGAAGGGCCATGGGTCACTCCCTGTGCCAACGGCATGGTGAGCAGGAGTCAAAGGGAGAGGAGACGGGGCAGCAAAGGGAAGGTGAAGTGGCAGCTGAGTAGGATGGCAATAAATCATGGACTCTTAGAGCTCCCAAGAAGCTCTGCTACCAAGAGATCTGATATGTTCATGCACAGATGAAGAAACTGAGGACCCCGAACCCTGGCCTGGCCAGTTCAAGAGCATGCAGCTGGTGATGGGAACACTGAAGTTGGTAGCAAGCCTTTTTTCCCTCATGCCTTTGTGTCTGGTCTCCTGTGTGGAGGGGTGGGAGAGGAGCAGGTGCCTGAGGGAGGCCAGGACCACTCTGTTCACGGGTGGGGCCTCTCAGCCAGGCTGCCTCCTGACCAGTGTAATGAGTGCATGGTGTTCTGAGCCCAGAAGCAAATGCTGCAGGGGAGGTGGGAGGGCTCTGGTTTTTGCCTTTGAGAAATGAGTTCATGAAAAAGAAGGAGTGTGCGTAAAGGGGTAGGGAGCCTGAATGAAGCAGCTCTTCAATGATGAGAAGAAAAATGTGAGGGAGCCCTCTCCCACAAGTGACAGTAGTCACCTTTATGAAGTCCTCCATGCTCACACTCCACGTTTTCCAAATTGAGGGTTGATATGCACCAAACTGAACCAAACAGAACAGCCCCTCAAATTCCAGGTTTCCCCCAAATTTCTATACCCATTAGTTCTTCCAACTGCCTCAAACCCCATTCAAATTCCAACCTCCAACCTCCCAGAGATCCAGAAGTTACACACAAAGCAATATTGATGAATTATCTACAGTCTGGTGATGGCCAACTCTCATCTCTTTGTTCTGAGTGTGAGGACCATACAGGCCAGAGGGCTCTCTCTTCCCTCCCCACTTTGCCTTTCTTGGGCTTCTGGGAAAGATTAGGATGGGTTGCTCCTTCCACCTCCTGTAGGCTATGGGAGTCCAGAAGGGGCTCTTAGGTCCTCTCTCAGCTTTCTCCTGCCCCCCATTGGCTCAGTGGGGAGGTCAACTCTAGTGACACACTTCTGTTCTTGGGTGCCCACTTTGGGAGTGAACACAAGTGTCTGGAAGGGAACACAAGTCTTTCTGAGATCTTTCCCTATTTTTTCCCTTTCTGTGTTCTATTGTAAACCGCTTTTTCCCTTTCTGTGTTCTATTGTAAACCCCTTTCTCACCCTTGATGCTAACTCCAGTTGTGGGAGGGGGTGGTGTTAACTCTAGATGGGAAAGGGAGTGGTGCTGACTCAGTTGGGGAAGGGGATGGTGCTGACTCAGTTGGGGGGGGGGGGGTGGTGCTGACTCAGTTGGGGGAGCGGGTGGTGCTGACTCAGTTGGGGGAGGGGGTGGTTCTAATTTCAGATGGAAGAGGGTGATAGGATGAGGCACTCTCGTTCCAAGATTCCATCAGCATCTAGTTCTATTACAGCTTCTCTAATACTTTTCTTCTTTTCCAGTCATATTTTTTTTTATCAAGTTGTGGTGGGCAAGGAAAAATCCTTTCAGCTTTTATCCCTTAGAATAATAGAAGCTGTCACTGATGGGTGTTTACTATGCACTAGGCATTGTTCCAAGAATTTTTTATATTTAATCTGATGCTCACAACTCTCCGGGGGAAGTACTCTTGTTCTTAAGCACCTGATGTCTGAGAAAATCGAGGTGCAGAGAGGTTAAGTGACTTGCCCATGTGTGGGGAAAGTGCATGCCCCTAATGAGCTCTTTGTCTCTCTGGTTTAGTCCCACCTCATGGCTTTTTAAAACATAAAAGCCCAGGGGTGCCTGGGTGGCTGGGCATGGAGTCTACTTACATGCACACACACACAAAAACATAAAAACCAAGAATGTGACTTCCAGGGTTCTTCCCATGACCACTTCACTGGTACTTTGGTTTGAAGGGTGGAGGTCATGGACTATGAGGTACATGTTGGAGACAGTGAAAGAATATCAATTACTCTTCACAGATTATCTAATGACTGGATACATCATACGTAGTTTGAGAAAATTAATTTGAAAAGCATGATAAGATGAGACCATTATTTTAATGGAGAGACAGGCTCCTATCAGGTCACTTTGAGTCATGTTTTTTTTTTTTTTTTTTTAACATCTGGCGACTTCTTTGCTTCTGATGCCACAGGTGGGTTGAGGCAGGGCACTGAAGTGGGACTGGGCAGAGCAGGGAAGACCAGGCCAATGGGCCCATGTGCTCCAGCCTTTTATACCTGGCAGATGAGGCCAATCAATCATGGCCACGTTTTCTGGTGAATCCACCCTCAGACTTTTTTCTCAATCCTCTGCTAATGAAGCAACTTCTACCTGCAGAGAAGAGCTGGCATTTAAGACAAAATCCATTTACCGGCTAATTTAAAAGTAACAAAAGGAATACAGGCATAGAACAACCCAAAACTAGGTCATCTGGATGGTAAAATTTGGCACGCTGTCTGAGACTCTGAGGCCCCACCCATCCTTGTCCTACACCTATTTTTTGTAGTGAGTACTAAAAGAAAATAATTTTAGAGCACAGCTTAGACTTCTAGTCTCCCTGAAATCCAGTTCCAAGAAAGCCCAAGGCATACTGAGAAAAAGGGCATTCCTGCTCCTATCCACTTAGCCTTGACTTCCATCACTAGATTGGCTATTGCCCACATCATTACGCCCTGTCCCTATCCCCACCCAGGGGAGACTTTACCTCACCCCAAGTGTGTGCTGATATCACTGCGCTACAGAAGGATAATCATGATCCCAGTAATGACCGAAAACAGGAACAGGTGGGCATTACAATAAAGCAGGCCTTTATGTAGCAAAGCTATCATATAAGCCTAACTCACACTTATATAGGGTTTACTGTGTTCTGGGCACTGTTCTAAGCATGTCACATGCAACTCATTTGGATATTCACAATAATCCTATGGAGATGACTGTATTATTACAGAAGGGAGATGGAGGCAAAGAGAAGTTATATGACTTGTCACAGGTTATACAGAAAGTAAGCGCCAATCTGAGCCTATAGCCTGGGCAGACTGGCTCCTGAGTCATACTGCTCTTGAATTACTGCTTATTGCCCTTCGATCAGTTATGATGGAAAGCCCCAACCATGATGATAGCTTATTTTATCGTAAAGTTGTCTTAGGAATGGAAGAGCTGTTCTTTTATACCTGACCACACATCTGGGCTTTATGCATGGGTTTTGAAAGGAATACTTGATATTAGGGTGGAGGGAAGGAAGGATAGATTCGTAAAGTACCTGCTGCATGCCAGGGACCATGTTATGTGCCTTTACATATGCTCTCTCATATTTCTTCCTCCTAGCCCTGCTATTTTCTCCTCTCACATGTGATTCCTGGGAGGGAAATTGGCTCTTACAAGTTCACACAGCTGGACAGTGGTGGAGTTAGGATTGAAAGCCTACTCAGTCTGCTTTTGGACTCTAAGTTTCCCACTCTACTCTAGGAAGTTAAAGAAGAATATCCTTCTCCAAAGGAGAAAAAGGAAGTTGATTTGGCAATATGGAACTCTAATGCTTTGCCATTTGAAGGACCTCTTTGATATCCAATCCTGAAGATCTAATATCACCTTCTAGATTCACTGAAATGTGGAGAGAGATAGTGGGAGAGTGGGGGTAAGAACATGGGAGATTTGGCTAGCTTTTGTAGAAGCCAATAATTGCCATGATCCAGGACTATTCTCTCTGGCCCATGACCTAACTCAAGGTGTTTCTAGAAGGTAATTAAATGCTCCAGTTGGAAATAAGTTACACTTCAGGAAAGAGAAAGAAAAAACAAAGTGTAGAAACCCCAATTCAAGACGATCCTTCATTTTGATCAGCTTTCTGAAACTGAGAATGAGATCAGTGTTTTCTACTTATTTTATTGGAAAGTGAATAATGGCTTTTTAGAGGCTCTGAAGTTCCATCATTGTCAGGGTTACAATCTAATAGTTTATAAAGAGGGAACAGAAGTGTTGTTTGGGGAGAAAGTCCATGCCCCTGAGCCTGTCTCAACTTACCTTGGCTTTAACAATTTCCTTCCTTCAAGGCAGGCTCTGGTTTCTGGTTGGAGAGATCTCAATATCTTCCCCCTAACTGCCAGGCCAAATGAGAAGCTGCCTGACATCTAGCCTCTCATCCTCAGCATTGTTAAAAATTGGATTCCCTGATCCTCTGACTTCCCTTGACTTTATTGATCCAAGTTCCTCAAAGCTTCCAGTCCACAAATAGTGGTATTTGTGAGAACAAAACCATAGAGGTTATGGGAGGTCCCTTTATTTTTCTTCCATCCATCCATCCACCCATCCATCCACCCATCCATCCATCCATCCCAAACCCCTAGTGAATGCCTACCCTGTGCAAGCTTGAGCAACAGAAAGCTCAATGTGCAAAGGCCTGAGGTTGTAATGAGCTCTGCCTGTTTGAAGAAGACACTGTGGTTGGAAGGTGGGGGAGAAAGAGCGATACTGGAGAGTAAGGAAGGGGCCACCATAGTAAGGATCATGGACTTTAATCTAACCACAATAGAATGCCATGGCAGAGTTCTAAGCAGAAGGACCCTCTGTGCTGATTTTGTTTGAAGAAGGCCACTCTAGCTTCTTCCAAGAATGGATGAGAGTGGCAAGCATATCAACAGAGACTAGTTAGGTGGGCATTGCAACAGTGCGGACAAGATGACAGCTTGAAGTAGGGGGAAGCAATGGCGTTTGAAATAAATGATTATATTAGAACTAACAGAGCTTGCTGATGGGCAAGGGGAAGATGGGCAAAGAAAGATGTCAGACTTTTGGCTTGAGTCACTGAGTAACTGTTGGTGCCATTGGTTGAGAATGGGCAAGCTGCAGTTTGGGCAAGACTAAAGAATCTAAGGTCCTTCCAGCTTGACTCTGTCCTTGACTCTTAGTAGAAGCCAAAAGCAGGTGCAGTGCTGGCCCCAGCCTAGCCTAGATGTATTTTAGGTTGTTCTTAGGTGAGCAGCTGCAGCAGTCAAAGGAACAAAGCCTGAGTGTGCATGAGGCCCTGCTGAGGACTGAGAGGTGAGGATCCTGGCATCTGGGCCAAGCTTCACTGTGGACTAGCCGAGCCAGCACAGGCAGAAGCAGTGATGCTCCTTAGAGCCACATCCCACATCGTGTCCTTTGCCATCTGAGGGGCACACAGGGATTACTTGGGAAATGTAAAGAAGCACCCTGAACACCTTGGAAAAGTCTGGAATAGAGAGATCATCACCACCATTTTAATCACTTTCATTTATGTAGTGGTGTTAGGGTTCACTGTGGACGTTCATATCTTTCATACCATTTGCTTCTCACTGTCACCCAGAAGTAGGTTCACTTGTTCCCATTTTGTAGATGGAGAAACTCTTTTTTTTTTTAAATCTTCTCTTAATTTATGTTTTGTTTTTATAAGTAAACTCTACCCTCAGCGTGGGGCTCAAACTCATGACCCTGAAATCAAGAGCCTCACACTCCACTGACTGAGCCAGTCAGGCACTCTTAATGGAGAAACTCTCAATGAAATTATATGACGTGCCTAAGAATTGTCAGAGGCTTATGAAGAAGTAGAATGATGAAGGGAATAAAGGTAGAGATAAGAGGTTTTTTTTGTTTTGTTTTAAGTTCAGTGTAGGCAGTGGAAAGAGGGCTAATATTTGCTTTTACAGTTTTGGGAAAGGCAAATATTAGCAAAGATATTTGGAACTCAATGAAGAAAAAAGGACCCAGTTCATCATAAAATGTTTAAGGAACTAGTTTAAGGCTCTATACCTTCGTGTCTGTCTGCTCTGCCTCTGAAGGTCTTCTCCTTTGTCCATTTTGAGAATGCCTATTCCTCCTTTAAAACCTAGCTCATCGATGCCAGGATACTTTTATTACTCCCAAGTCCCTTTCTTTCAGAAATTCCCCTTCCCAGGAGAAAAGGCAAGTTTAGGATATCAGATTTTTAAAAAAGATTATTTATTTATTTATTTATTTATTTATTTATTTATTTATATTGAGAGAGAGAGAGAGAAAGCAAGCACAAGCTGGTGGGAGGAGAGAGAGAGAGGGTAGAAGCAGACTCCCCACTGAGCAGGGAGCCCGACATGGGGCTCGATCCCAGAATCCTGAGATCATGACCTGAGCCAAAGGCAGACGCTTAACCCAAGGCAGGTGCTTAACCGATGGAGCCACCCAGGTACCCAGGATATCAGATTTTTACCACTTGAACCTCTGTAAAGAAAAGCAAATTGAAGCTGAGGTAGACACCTGACCCAAGAAGAATCAACTTCCTGGCCATCCAGTGGAAACTCTTTCTCTCTCCCGAGAGTTTGAACTAAAGGGACCCAGAGACTGTAATCTGCGGGTGATGGATTTTAGAGATGAATAGTCATGTGGAGATAGGACCAGAGTCAGCATGTAGTGAGTCAAAGGACTGTCTCAGGGAATGTTACTATGAAGATCAGGAACCACCAGTGAACAAATGAAGTCAGACTGCACCCATTCATTTATTCAGGAACATTTGTTGAGTTTCCAGATTCTGTAGACGGGCCCACTCAGCATCCAGTCGAATCCCTTTCTAGCCTGTTTCCCTGTTCTAAAGGGGCTAGGAAGCAAAATGCTACATTTTTGGACGCCTTTGCAGCAAACTTCTGCATTGGGCCAGGTGAGGGAACAGACAGAGGTAGGGAAATTGCAGCTTTTGACACACATGGTGGTTGGGGTATTCAGTTCTTCAGGATCTGAGGACTGACTTACCTTTTGGTGTCTAGCATCTTTCATGCTGAGTGGTAGACAGCTGACCTATGCAGTCTCCAAAAGAAAAAAATCCTTCATTTCTCCTGGCTCAGTTTTTCCTGATAGAATACATCTATGCTTAGATCCTGGGACTTCTATAAGGTACTTCATACCCTGTAATAAATTCTTTTCTGTTTAACTGGTTAAAGTGACTTCTCTTGTTTTCAGCCAAGCTCCCTGACCCAATGATGCTTTAGTATCAGGTCTGACTATAATTGAGAGTTTCACAGTAGAGGAAATCTAGGAATCTGACTGGCTTGGTGTTGAAGGCAGGGAAGACATGGTTAGCACGAGAAGATGGAGCACAACACCGCTAGTTATCTGTACTCAATAGCCAGACAGGTAGTAATCTCAAATAAAGTGCCTCTCGAAGGAAATCTTTGTTGGACTTAGAGGTTGATTCTGTGTAGACTACATTGCTGCAAAAATTGTGGTCCATGTGATCATTAGCATCACTTGGGAGCTTGGCTAGAAATGAAATCCCAGGCCCCACTCCCTCCCCTACTGAGTCAGAGCCTGTGTTCTAGCAAGATCCAGTGTTTCATCAGAAAGAGTGGTGGATGAAGTACTTTACACTCTACTGTGGACCCTAAAGAAAAAAAGAAAAACTGACAAGATCAAACAGGGATGGAGTCTCAAGTTTATACAATTCAGGCTGGTCTTTTTTTAAAAAAGCATATAAAATTTGGAACACAAAATTAGCTATGCAAAGATATGTATATTTAGAAGGAGCACGTGTAAGTGAGGAACCCTGAAGATTATATTTCATCAGCATCACAAAAAACTTCCTCTGGCTCAAAGTTTTAAGTTTTCTGTACAGAGACTTTCTATGGCTGCTCTAAAAAATACTTTATTGCTTTTAGTCACAGGGCTGATGTAAGCAAAAATCAAATGCAGAGACTGATCCCATGGGCTGTTCTCATACAACTGAGATCGAATCTAAACGCTGATTGAGAATGAATGAAAATTGAATAATACAATTGGACATGGTAAGAGTATTGTTTTCGCCACAGATACTGGCGAATGCTATAAAACAGGGCTTCCTGCACCCCATCCACCTGACATTTGTCAAAGACTTACCACCAAACCACTTTCTTCCCATTAGGCTATAGATTTTTGGGAGCAGGCTCTGAGTTTGATTCATCTCTATACCCTGGTACTTAAGCTACTCTAGTCAGCATGGCTTGCTATGACAAACAATAGATGAGTGGTCCCTTCTTCCTTCCATTCTTTGCTATAAGCCAGAAAAAAGTTTCCTGGTTGGCCCAAGTGTTGGGCGCTGCCTATGAAATGGATGGTGTACTGAGATTCTAGAATAGCCAAGAAATAACAGCCCATTTCCCTGGGAAGACACAGTCTGTTCATGTTCCTCTGTGAGTGAGCCCTTCCCTACAGTTATAGCACACGCTGGGGGGAGAAAAAGCAGGGAGGCATTTGCTGAGGTCAGCTCTGGCCTTTTGGCTGTATGTTGTTCTGAGCAGACTGCACGGGGTGGGAGGGAGGAATGGAGAAAGAGAGACAGGGAATGCTCTGCTGGCTGGTGCTCCCCGCTGCTCCAGCTAAATTGTAGTTCTTTCAGGACACAGAAGATGCCCTTCACCTTGTGATGGTGCATGACAGCTTTCAAGTGCTTTCACTTCCACTGGGATGAACACACGAGTAAAATAGGATGGTATTCATTTGGCGGGTCTTTCAGAGAGCTTTCAGTCAAATAAAAAAAACCCTGCAGTACAACAAAAACTATGGTACCATCAGGTGCTGGGGACCGAGGAGGGATATATGGGAGCACCACACTACTCAGCCTCTAGGTTTGGGCCAGGTGATGCTTGAGGTGAGCCAGGAAAAGGAATTTGGAGCTAACCCTGCTGACCAGTGATCATTCTAGGCAAGGGGAGGAGAGGGCACAGCTCCTCTGTCAACAATTTAATAACATAAAAGAAAAAAGCATAAAACAGATCTTTGCCCAAATATTTGTATCAAAAAGTTACATACAACAGTAAAAATTTGGAAAAAACCAGTATCCAACAACAGGGAAATGGTTCCATGTATCAGAGGGCATTTGATGTTTATGAAAAGTATAGAAACTTGGGAACCTGATTATAACATTAAGGTGATAAAGGCAAGTTACAGGAGCATGTTTTCAGGGTGACCTTCATGATGTAAAAGCATTTAAAAATCTAAGACTTGAAATAGGTATATCAACATCCAGTTGCATCAGGCTAGGGACTGAGGAAGAGAATAGGACATGGTTGACTTTTTTTTTTTTCCTGTCTTCACTTCATTTTTGGAGGGTGTTGTTGCTATTGACAATAATTTCTGGTGGTTGAACATGTTTTAATTTTATAATAAATAAGAAAATAAGCTTTGATAACCTTGACATGGATTAAACATCCCTGCTCTGACTCATCTTTTATTTTTATTTTATTTTTTTGTGAGGGACAAATCCATGGACACCTGGAAAAGTGCTTTGTGCCCTATAAAGCACCGTAAAAAAAGGAGAGCCTTACATCTGCAGCTTTGCTTAGTTTTCCTATAGTTCTGGTAGGACTATCTAAAAATACACACTTGTCATGACTAAACTTCTATTTTTGCTGGTTTTCTTGTTTAGGGCTTTTGTTATGGTTGTTTATTATTTGTTTTTGTTGTGAGGAAAGGAAGGAGTATTTTTTTTTAAACTACTGAAGCATGGGGGTGCCTTGGTGCCTGAGTTGGTTGAGTGTCAAACTCTTGATTTCAGCTCAGGTCATGATCTCAGGGTCATGAGATCGATCCCCGTGTTGGGCTCCGTGCTCAGTGTGGAGTTGGCTTGAGATTCTCCCCCTGCCCCTCCCCCACTTTCTCTCTCTCTAATAAATAAACAAATAAAATAAAATCTTAAAAAAAACTACTGAAGCATGATTGACATGCAAAAACCTTACGTATTTCATGTGTACAACTGGATGAGTTTGGGTAAGTATATACCTGTGAAACTATTTGACATTCTCTTTTCCCTCCTCAAACTTCGTGATGATCTAATGACCTAAATCTTTTGCTTTAAAAAAATGCCTTTTTATGTTTCCTCTTACCGTTCTGTCCTTTATTCTTCTGCCTTTGCCTCTTGCTCCCAGCATTCATCACTAACAAATTAAACAATGTTATTTGGCACTTACTCTGAGCAGGAAATGTGAGTGGCAAGTGACTTAAGTCATTGTTCTTGCCTTCTGGAACATTCAGCAGAGTGGGAAAGACACAGCCCTCGAAGAAGGGAACCACTGGTCACTGGTAGCTCTGTGTGAGGCCGGGGCTACGAACAATAGTCATTCTTCCCCAGAAAGCTCTCTGGTATTACTCTTGCCCTGAGACAGATGAGTAGTGGGATTTATTTGTGCAAGGTCACAAGTCTAGAAAATAGGGTTCTGGGATTTGAAATCTGTGACTTACATATCACAGAGGCTCAGTTCAAATGGACTGAAATAGTTGAGGAGGCTAGTAAGGTCTCGCCTGACTTGGACTCTTGATGGTAGATTCAAGTCAGGCAGGCAGATCCTGCAAGAACTCAAAATCATGAGCTGCAGGTCAAATTTTATCAGAAGGTTATTTTTCCCAGGCACCCAAACGTGGTCTCCTGGTCTCCCTGATAATTAGCAGGGGACAGTGGATCAGGAGATACTTTCACTTTATTCCCACTCAATGGGAAATCTGCAATTTCACTGGACAAAACCTGTGGCTCAGCCATGCAAAAACATGGCTTCCTTCCATTCTCCTTCCTTTCTCCTTCCTTTCTCCTGCCTCCTTTCCTGTTACTTCCCATGACCATCAAGTCCTATTCACAGGCTATCCTACTCCTTCTCACCATTTATTTCATTGTACTGTTTCATGATAATTAGACTCATTAGTCAAGGCTTTTATCTTTCTGGAGAAAGATTCAGTCTGCAGGATCAGCTTTCCTCAGGATACTTTCAATGAATGCATTATCTTGTAACACTTTTTAGATTCAGCTTTCTAACCAGGCTTTGTGTTTGACCACCAGTGTTGATGATCAGTCCTTCTTATTCTTGGTACAGCTTCTATTTCCTGAAACTATCTGGTCAACATATAATTTTCTATATCTACCCTTTCCCCCTTACATAGAGGGGAACACGTATTTATTATATCTATATATCTATCTCTACAGCTCTATCAATCTATCTATCTATCCTTTATCTACTTGAAGCAGAACCCCTATAGGCATGTAGATGTAAAGTTCCACACTTCATAGAGAAGTATGGAGTGAATAGAGGGGAGAGAGGTCTATATATGAGAACGCCTAAGGGTGCATCTGATTGTGGTCCCATACTTTAGGGACTCTAGCAAGATAATTTGCTCTCTCCCTCATTGCTCTTCTCAGCTTCTCTAACTATCCCCACTTGGAGGGAAGACAGCCACTGGAAAGCCTCATTTCATATACCACTAGCTCTGTGACCTAAAAAGCTAGGCCTCTTTTCTTCCAGTTCCAATGCAAACAATTCTAAGGAAAGTTTCTGATTAGCTTTGCTTAGGTTACATGTTTGCCCTGGATCAAAAATGGTGGTCAGGTGAACCAGGGCCTGTGCTTGGCTGGCCAAGGTCACGTGTCCTCCCTCTTACCCTCTTGGTTGCCAGGGAATTAGGGTATTTTAATTGGAATTACAAGACTGGAAAGGTGGGCAGAACAATATGCCAAAGGAAGCAAGGCTTCTGAATGTGGGACAAAAACACTTGCTGTCCAGTGTCACAAAATTGAGTTTGTCTGATTTTTGAAACATAAGCATATTGCACTTCCTCTCACTGCACCTCCACCCCCAAGAGAAGAAGAATGTGATTGGAGGACCTACGGAGAACTATTAATGAAAAAACAAGACAAACATTCCTCTGCTTCTTAAGAGATTTGAAATTCAGTTTTTCACTTACATGTTTTTTACTTCTAAAAAAACCCCAGGTACTGCACTGTAAAATGGAGGATTGAACAAATTAATGGTCTATATGGTTTCTTTTACATTTGTTGAACTAAGATCTTCTAGGTTTGGGGGAAGCTGTCAAGTTTGCTAGGTTGCCCAAAGGTACAATTTTGGGGACTGTTTTAGAGTTCATACCATTGATGTCACTGGCTATTTATCTGCTTAAACTTTCAAGGAATTTGATGCCAAAGCCTGGGGCTTGGATGTCCATCTCACCCATGTGTGTTGGTGAGACTCTGGGTTGCCAGCAATACTCTTCCTTAGGCCACCATAAGAAGAGACCATTGTATGGTTTCCTAAAGGTTGGAATTTTGCTGATCTGCGAAGCTTCCAGGAACCACGTGGATGCAGGGACTCCTGTTTTCTGTCTTTCTCGTCAATTAGATGGTCTTTCTCTAGACAGCTCCATTTATTTTCCTGTCCTCTGCTCTATTGTCCTCTCATTTGTGGCTGGCCACTTCTCTCAATTGCCTCTACATGGAATTTCACAGGGGACTTCTATTATGGTTTTGCTAATCATCCTCTCTCTCTCTCTGTCTCTCAGTACTTGGCTCCAGGCTACCTCACGGATCACTGACCAGCCTGCCGATGGAATCCCTTGGACCAGATTTCCTTCTTGGTTCGATCAGAAGCCTCCCCTTATCAAAGACTCTGGAAGTGCTGCTTCCCTGAGCAGGGACTGCACTCTAAATGCTTACGGAGAACCATTTGATACCAACTTCCAGGGAAACAAAATTGGCCAAATCCCTTTGCAACAACCTGACAGTTCAAGCAACTGTAGAATGAATTGATGGGATTTGTGCTCCTCCCTTTATAGATGAGAACACGGAGGCCCAGAAAGAAGTGGCCTATTCAAGGTCACAGTCAATTACTGGTGAAGCTGTGAATCAATTCTAGGTCTGCTGACTCTTTGGGGGTCCCTTGAATCTCACACCGTGGGCATATTTGGAGGGTTGGATGGCACTGGTGAGGGAACAATCTTGGCTTGAGCTATTTGCATTTGGCAGACTCTCCTGGTCTTCTCTTTTGACTCAGTTCTGGGACAAATTTCCTCCTGTTTTCCCTCAGCATTGGCTTGGGCCAGCTGCAGGTCCCCACTGTGAGGTGGCCACGTGGAGCAGGTGGGCCAAGCATTTTCATTTCACAGTCCATTAGCTCTTGGCACAGTAACTTTTTTTTTGTATCCTTGGCCTCCCAGGTCTTATATCACCTGCTAGGTTGGCGGAGGAGGCTACGGTCTGGGAATCTGATGCCTAGATCCAGTTAATGGGGCTGGATTTGGCTGCCTAAAACTTTCCATCCGCTGCTGAGAACCTCACTGGGAGATACTCTGTTCTGGTTTTGATTTTTTTTTTTTCCTCCCACAAGTCCTTGCTCACACGCTATTCTTCAAGGTGAGAAAGATACAGGGAGACATAGGTAGATGGAGAGACAGGAAGGGAGGCAGAATTAGAGAAATAGAAGGACACAAAGAGAAACAGAATCTGTGAAACACAGAGGCCATGCAAGATGAGAGAGAGACAGCCAGAGGGACCAGAAAGGCAGGGAGGAAAACAGAACAAATCAGAGGTGAAGGGAAAAGGAGAAAGAGATATCGATGGGAGAAATGCAGAAGAGAAGATCATGTTATAGAATGGAATTGGGAGATTCTTTTTCTTTTTTTTAAAGATTTTATTTATTGATTGATTTGGGAGGGGCAGAGGGAGAGGGAATCTCAAGGAGACTCCCCACTGAGTGGGGAGCCAGATGTGGGTCTCAATCTCAAGACGCTGAGATCATGACCTGAGCCGAAACCAAGAGTGAGATGTTTAACCAACTGAGTCACCCAGGCACCCCTGGACTTGAGAAATTCTAACCAAATTCTCTCATGGTGTCAGTACGAGATAAATTTCCCCAAAGGTCATCTGAGCTAAGCCTCAGAGCCAGTACCAGAACCCTAAATGTCTAATTCTTTCTCTGGAATGCATTTAGTTCTTTGCCACCAAAGATGCCCAATAAATATTTATTGAGTAAATACATGAGAGCTGAGATGGTCAAGGGACTCCAGCCATGTCAAATGAACCATGTTTAAAATTGGTAATAGTCTCGAGAAGAGAAGGGTTCCAGAGAATATGACCAGTGACTTCAAATGTTTGAAGGGCTGCCATTTGGAATAACGATTAGATCGGACAAGTGTGTGCTTTAAGGATCAAACCAGGACCGTGGGTGAAGGACGCAGGTAGATGGATTTGGGATCAATATCGTCCATATATTCAGAGAAGCACATTCTTCCTATCTGGAGGCTTATAAGAAACATCGGAACTACCAGTTGGCAGGAATGTTACAGCTGTGTCATGAAGGCAGAGGGTTTGGTTGGGCAATTTTCTACCTAATTCTGAAGTCTCCTAATCAATGATCATCAGTGGATGGGTCATCCGTGTGTCTCTTAAAATGGGATATGGAGGTGCGTCTGCGTGCACGTGTGTATGTGTTGGACTATTTGTGGCCAGCGACAGCACCACGACTTCCTTCCCTGAACAGTTCTGGGTAGATATTTACCAATGACAGGAACATGGTCAAAATTCAGAAGGCAGAAATAAAAAGGAGGGCATCATTTTCTGGAGGTTTTTTTTTTTTTTTAAAGATTTTATTTACTGATTTGAGAGAAAGAATGAGAGAGAGAGAGCATGAGGGGGGGAGGGTCAGAGGGAGAAGCAGACTCCCCGCTGAGCAGGGAGCCCGATGCGGGACTCGATCCCGGGACTCCAGGATCATGACCTGAGCCGAAGGCAGTCGCTCAACCAACTGAGCCACCCAGGCGCCCCATTTTCTGGAGCTTTTGAGATGGTTATATTTGCTGATTTTGCAAAGCTTGGCATGAGCTCCCACTTCATTGCTGGGGGCTAAAAATGCAGATTCCTGAGACCCACTCAATACTTATTAAATCAGAATCTGAAAGTTTAAAAATTGCTTGGAAGGGAACAGTCAAGATCCAGAGTAGAAGTTCTGTTCTCTAGACCTTCTGTATTTGAGGTATAGGAGAAAAGGCAGCTCAGGAGTGACGTGGAGAGTACCGATGAGCGCCAGGTGCCTGAATTCTGGTATAAACCAATCGTCAGTACTGACAGGAATCCCTCAGACATGCATGTTAGGCTATGAGGCCTAGGTTTGAATCTTGGATCCTCCACTTACTGTGCAAACTTGCACAAGTTCCTTAACCTCTCTGATCCCGTTTTCCCTGTAAAGTGCAGATAATCGTGTTCATCTCACGGAATTGTTTCCCCTATCCCATTTCTTCATCCATCAAACATTTATGGAGCACCTAGGATGTGCCAGGTCCTTTGGTCTAAATCACAGGGACCATTGCCTTTTCATGGGACCTACCATAGGGTGGTTTTAAAATTCAAATATAACAAGATTTGTGTATTTCCAAATGCAGTACTATTCAGAATGAGGAGGACTACAGATTTTTCAGCACATTTTCACACCCCCTTTCTTCAGGCCCTGTACCCTGAAACTCGGGGATGGGCACATGATTCAGCCTTGGCTAATCCTCAGGTTCTCGTGATGTCGTGATTGGCTTAGGGATGGGCAGGTGACCCAAGCAAGGCCAGCCAGTCGGATATATTCTCTGGGGATGCTCTATGGACATTGGGAGAAAGAGGTTTCCCTTCTCCTGGAGCTGCCAAGCTAGGAAGAAGGAAGTCTGGGATGCCAGTGCCTTATCTTCACCACATAAAAAGAGCTGGACTGTAAGATGTGTTGGAGGAGGGGCGCCTGGGTGGCTCAGTTGTTAAGCGTCTGCCTTCGGCTCAGGTCATGGTCCCAGGGTCCTGGGATCGAGCCCCGCATCGGGCTCCCTGCTCGGCGGGAAGCCTGCTTCTCCCTCTCCCGCTCCCCCTGCTTGTGTTCCCTCTCTCGCTGTGTCTCTCTGTCATATAAAGAAATAAAATCTTTAAAAAAAAAAGTTCCAAGGTAGTTAAAGAAAACTAAGTCCAAAGGAAATAAAAAATACATCTGGCACATTTGACTTTCAGACCATATAACTATTTTATCTTATTAAATTATTAAACTAAGTTTTTAAACTTATTAAAACTAAATTAGAAAAAAATTTATACACATCAAAAGTGAAAGGAAATAAATGAACCTGTGTATCCAGTTAACGGGGTAATCACATCACAATCACACAGGAAGGGGCTTTCTTTAAACGTCCGTGATTTGACTGGACATCACTAGTGAGATATACTCTAAGGACAAAAGGAACTACAAAAAATGTTTTCACGGGGCGCCTGGGTGGCTGGGTCGTTAAGCGTCTGCCTTCCGCTCAGGACATGATCCCAGGGTCCTGGGATCGAGCCCCGCATCGGGCTCCCTGCTCAGCGGGGAGTCTGCTTCTCCCTCTCCCTCTCCCCCTGCTTGTGTTCCCTCTTTC